>NC_136816.1:57813177-58130677 GCF_951394365.1 Tetrao urogallus | reverse complement strand
CAGTGCTGCTTTAACAGTGAGGAAAAGTCTGGTTGGAATCAGATATTAAGAGCTACGCATCCATATCTCATTGTAAAGAACCATGTCACTATGAAGGAATTTTATATTTCAGCTGAAAAGATGCAATGTCTGTGATGGCAGCAGAGAACGAGTGCAGAGATAGGAACACCCTATTGTTTCTCTGCTCTCAGGGGAGAGAGTCAACCAGGCCTCATGCTGGAAAGGAACAACCCATAACACCATCTTCAGCTTTCTTCCTGCCAGTGATGCTTTGCCAGGAGTTGCCTGGAAGCAGCCCAGGCACTTCACAGGGTGTGTTTCTGATGGCAAACCAATATAAATTAACAACAACTCTACTGACGCCGCTGTAGTTACACTGGTGAGACGCGGCCAGCTAACAGAGCAGCTCATTTGTCTTCCCCTAACCCTGGTTCTTCAGACTCAGACACCCACTGAGACAGTGTTCCTTCCTGACAGAGGACAACCGAGCTTGGCTTGACTTTGTGGTAATTTTGGGAAGAGAAAGTGTTCTTGTACAAAATACTTTGTCTTGTTGTCCTTAGAGCACTGCTTGCCTCTGGTACAAGAAGGGTACACGGTGTTTCTAAAATATTTATGCTCTCAACACCCTTGTTGGTTGTTAGAAAAAGCTACCAGGTGACAGCCACAGAGGCATGCTTGCATGGCTACCGTATGTTTCTGTCCCTCTTGCTCTCTCCTTGCTCAAACAAAAACCTGCATGACATACTGGCCAAGTCTCTCCGAGAATTTTATTTTCACTTGGATTCTTGTATAATAAGTGCGTATGATTTATTGTGTTCCATGCCTATGACTAAAGTTACTTGGCAGTTTTCCTCTGCTAGTGCGTTGTTGTGAGGACTGATTTCTCTGGATGAGCTATTTGTTTACGTGCTTTGAAAAATAGGTCATATTTTTTTTTCTGCAGTAGCAGAAGGATTTATCCCATTCTGCTATCAGAGAAATTGAAAGCTTTACCTTCCAGTGCCTTTTTGTAAGCATAGAAAATTAGGACGTTTACAGATAAACAAAAGGTGTGGTGCATGCACATGACTCATGTTCTGGCTTCCACTTACAAAGTTAAACATAAACTGTGTGCTAAGAAGACATCTGGGAATGACTCTATGCTTCCCTGTGGCTTTTGTCCCCACCCCCAAATTCCTGCTAAGCTAAGTGGGAGTTCTGCAATTGATTTTCATAGAAATTTGATTGGCATGAATAGTTATCTTGTCAACAGCATGTTCGTGCTTGAAGAATCTACTGCTTAACAGTCAGTTATTTCATGTAAGGGCAGGTTTTTTTTCTGACGGTCTTACTGTGCTGGCAAGTTTGTATGTCAGTATTGTGCACTTCAGTGCCACTTACAAATCACAAAGGGTGCTTCAGCTTACAAGCTGGCATGAACGGAAGTGGGGAAGTACATGATAGCTAGGAAAGTAGGATGGAATAGCACTGAGGAATGATTCTGGGGATCAGAAGTCAGTTGACCATAGTGTAAAATTATTATAATCCTCCAAATTCAAAGCTTCTGATAGTACTGGAATATACTTGTTTCTTACTCAAAAGTATCCTTTTTGCAATTCCTCTTTCTCCTCATTTTGCAACTTGACAGCTCTCTCTACAGAGCCTTATTGCCATGCATGAGCAGCAGCTTTACCTTCGATGGAATGACAATATTTACCCAAGAAAGGAATTTTTTAAGGATATGACTAAACAAAAAATATAAAATGAATCTGTTTTTCATTTGCTTCTTAGCAGTCAAAATTGTCTTCTAATGTCAGTGACATGAAAAAAGAAATTGTTACTGTCCCTTAATAGCTGTCTCCAGGAAACAGCATGTAACATGGAGGAAATATACCCGTTTTTGCACATACTATGCAATGAACTCAGTTCGTACATTTTAAATAGCCTTTTGAGATGCCCTGAAGCAACATGGGTTAGTTCCTAGACATCCTGGAATGTCCGTGAGTTCACACCTTCCAAGAGATACAAAGATGTTGCTGTGCCTTCCAGCTGAAGGCAAATGAGTAACTCTGCTTTTCTTTTATAGTACATGTGAGATATTCTGGTAGTTCTGCTCGCAAGAAACTGGGAAATGAAATAATTGCATTGTTTCTATAGAGCAAATATTCCAGGTTTGTGATTTTTAAAATATTAATGCTGCAAATCAAAATATTTTAAAAAATCAGCAGTGTAGCTACGCATGGCAGAAAATTATATTTGATGGTTTCTTTTAGTTGCCGCTTTCTTTTTATCTAGAGTTTCACATTTCTTAGCTTTACAAGAAAAGATTGCTAGAAATCTTGGTTTCATTGTTTGTTCTTAAAATGAAAGCTGATATTTTTACATAATCATATGACTTTGGGAGCCAGAGTTTTAAGAAAGAGACAAAGAAACTTCTGGTAAAATTCATGCCAACTAGCAAAACAATGTAAGAAGCCTCCAAATCTTCCCATACTGTTTCTGAGATACTGATGATACTATTATGATATGGTGGCATGTAGTATGCTACTGTGTAGTAGTATTGTATATATTGTATTTTACTGGGATTTCAATGGCATCATTATTTAGGACTTAAATAGACTTTACATTTCATTTCAATACCAATTAGCAGGTTCTGGTTTTAAATATGATTGCAGGATCCCATCATTTGCTGATTGGAATGAAAGGAGGGGAACACCTGAGACACTCTTACTATAGCCCGATCTGTACCAACTCATATTTTATGAGTTATGAAAAATTTGACAGAAGACTTTCTCACTTCAGATGAAAATGATGTGTGTTTCCAGTCGCATTATAACACATTTGCATTGAAGGCATGAACTCAGGCAGGAGAAAGTTGGTAGAGCAGACCTGAGGCAGGTGAGGCTTCTGCAGAGCTGAAGCTCTGCAGCCTCTGTTTGCCTGGTGGGACACCAAGCACAAACATCTGTTCTTGGAAACAGGGAATGTGGAGCAATTGTTCTGTGCAGAATACTCAGGGGAACTGGTCTTCCAATAGTGGATGATGGTTTTTATGTGGTTCTGCTCTGTGTTTCAGCCCAGTGTGCACTGACTGCCTTTGCCCTGCAGCTTCTGAAACAAGTTTCTGTGCTGTGCCTGGTCTTCCCCTTACTGCATTTTTTAAAAATGAAATTAAACACAAGGCCCTATTCAGCCGAAAACAGGCCCCGCAGCTGTTACTGCCTGAGCTCTGTGAGGCTCTTGTGCTCTGGAGATATAAGTGCAATTCTTAAAGGAAAAATACCATCTTTCCAGGGGGTATGAGTGAAGTTATTAAACGTTTTCTGACGCGGTCTTTTCAAAGAGCATGATGCTGCCTTCGTCCTGGAGAGAACACTCATTGAACATACTAAAATGGATATGCGAGAATGATGATCCCATGCAGCAGAGATGTAATAGCAGAGAAAGCCATGGCTGTCCAGAGTGCCTCTTTCCCCTGGGCCTAATAAGGCAACAGAAAGTACTGGCTGAAAGTGTTTCCTCTTGGAAAAGCCTGTGTAAGAGAAATGCTCACAGTTCTATTCCATGCTCTGGTATTTGAACCAGCCCTTCTTGACCTGTTGTATGGAGAAAAATGTGGATGGAATAAATGATTTATAAGGCTCCATAGCAGGAATCTGACAAGAAGATGAGAACTGGAGTTCTCCTGCTCTTCTTTCTTCTAACTTACGAGAGCAGCTTGGGGAGAAAGAAGAGGAATTTGTAATTTGCCTCCAACTGAACCAACACAGACTTTGTGCATTTCCAATTTTACCCCCTTTTAAGAGTTGTTTTGCCAATCTGTGGGACATAGTTGGAGGCAGGAGTTAACAGTGGAGTTAAATCATAACATTCATAAAACAGAATCAGCAAAAGATTAAGATGAGTGTCACTCAGAGGATCCTGAAGGGAAGGGGATTTGCCTTTGTCTTTCTGTTTGGTAGGCAGCTCAGCCCCAGAGCTCTGATCCAGATCACTGCCCCATCTGTGGCTGCCTGCAATAAGTTTCAGATGGCTCCCACTGGAAGCAGCTTGCAGGAGCAAGCCTAGACAAAATGCACATTGGATTTTAGAATAGATACCTTTAGCATCCATGGCACAGTAATGAAGGAAGTAACACAGGTTAAGGCTGTTCAGGAATAAAGAATGAAACTTTTGTTGAAATAACATCAGTTACAAAGGTTAAACCATAAAGCATACGTGAACCATGGGAGTGAATCTGCGGTTGAAGCAAATAGGTTATTTGTTCTAGATATCTTTACTCATTTATAGTATATGGCAGCTTGGAGCTTTTCAGTTTCTTTGGTAACACTGATTTTTAAGGATTTGGATCAGGTGAGAATGCAAATATTTAGTCATTGTAGGAAAATGTTACTGAATTTTTGTTTAAGTTCTGTTTTTGCTTATTTGTTGTGCAAGTGTTTTGAGCACTGATATCAGAACTTGCTATGGCAAATGAGCAAGTAAAAACACATTTATGTGTCTGCTCTCCCCTTTTCATCCTGGTTGTTTCCTGCAGTGAGGCTTATGCATAACTTCTTAAAACAATGTTTTATTTTATATCAGTTACTATGACACATATTACCAATTGTGTAATAGTGTTTAATCTCATGTGCATTTATTTATCTGTGTTTTCTTGTTTGTTTTTCTTTCCCCTACAGTGACCTCCCAGGAGATTTTTATCAACTTGACTTTTTTTTGCATAGAAAATAGGGACACACAAGTCAATGTGAATTATGTTTGGCTCTTTTACTTCCTTAATTGCCACAAAACAGGGGCCTAAACGTTCAGCCAATTATTCCACAATTATAGTTGTTTAAATATGTTTTAATTTGCATTTACTGTGCTTTCTTACCACAGGTTGTTTGTGAGACTTTAAGTTGCTGATTTCTGCAACCTGGACTCTATGAAAAAATGTCAGCATGAGTTCAGCATGAGGCATACGGGTAGTCCCTGTGGGATAAGAAGTTATTCCGGAGCAAGAGTGCTGAGCCTATGTGAAGTATGCCTTGCCCTCCAGAGCAGGCATTAGATCCTCGTCTTATGCTCACCAGCAAAATGCTGAGGGTGTTCATGAGTGCTCTTAGCATCCATTTCTCTCTGCTTAGTTCAACTTGGTGATTGATTCAGTTCAAGCAACAGTCCAGTGAAACTGTGGTTGTAGCTTACCTGTACAGCCCAGTGCAGAGCGGTTTTGCAGTCTTTATCCACTAGAGTCAGGTCTGCTCCCTTGTGCAGTAGGGTCTGTGCATGCTGTGGCATGTTGTGGAAAGCTGCCCAGTGGAGTGAAGTCATTCCCTGAAAGCCACAAGCGCAGAGAGTAAATAAAGGTCATGCACGATAATGCCCTTTGCATCTCCTGTAGCTGCAGAAAAGCTAGACTGTTCTGAAACCACTGGGGATGGATTGACTCTTTTCTCTTTGCCTTGAACTGAAATAATTAGTTGCAACTTGCTAACAAGCCATAATAGGGAACCTTGCAATGATCTTTTCAGAGTCAATGCAGACAATCAATACAAATACAAAGGCTTCTTTCATACCTGACAGTAACTGTCTTAAATGATGTGTGATCAAGACCATGATGGCCGGGGAGGTGGTTCCTCACTACTAAGCTTGGGTCCAGTGAGAGAGGTCTGTTTCAGGCGTGTGCTTTGTCATAACACAATATGGTGTTTAACTCAGACCTTATCTTTAATTCAAAATAAGAATTATAAGCTGACTCTAATCAGCAAGCTAAAGAACTGCCCCAGTGACTCACAAAAGGACTCACAATGGAAACATCTAACAATTACAGTTCGTATTCAGAGAATCATAGAACCAAAGAATCATTAAGGTTGAAAAGACCTCTAATATGATTGCAACCATCAACCCACCATCACCATGCCCACTAATCATGTTTCTCTCAGTGCCACATCTACGTGTTTCTTGAACATCTCCAGGGATATTAATTCCTCCTCTTCTGTGGGCAGTCTGTTCCAACGCATTACCACTCTATCAGAGAATAAATTATTCCTAAAATCCAACCTGAACCTCCCCTTGTGCAACTTGAGGCCATTATCTCTCATTTAGGAAGAAAACATTGATGGATCTGCATTTTCATTCCATCTCAGGAGTGTTCAGTCTCTATTAATAGAATTCATGATGTGTTAATTTCACCTTCATCAAAACTGTTTTATATACCTATAGTTTATTCTATGTCCATAATACTAAAGATGTTTCTAACTCACCTTTTCTTAAAATTCATTCAAATCATTCAGATGTGGTAACTTTTTAATTTGAGCAGATTTGCTTACTATCTTTTACTATTGAAAATGTATGTCAAGGGTCTTTCTTCAGATCCAAAATGGCAAAAAAAAAACCCCAAAAATGTAAAGTGGAAAAGAAATTGAAACTTGAGTGGAACCTCATAAATCTAGTTAACAACAATTTGGGTTAAACACAAGCTGTAAGACATTAATGCAGACAAGCTTATTAGTGCATAAATACTAGAAGTGGTTAGCAGTGATAGAAATGAAAGCTTGAACCCCTTAACTTTTATTTCTCTGAACTATCAGATATAGTATAACTGTTTTCAAGTCCCCAGGTGGGTTAAATATGGGTGATGACAAAATAAAACAATTGAACAAGAGCAGTTTTGTTTTTAGTTAGGTTTTCCAGATCTTAATCATGGGGGTTTTTGTTTTGTAAAACCAGAAACAAGAATTTAATCCTGTCTCACTGAAATTAATGAGAGTTCTACCATTGATGTCAGTGGACATGTGTTTTGGTACTAGGGACCTAGTATCCTTGGTGGACTCTGAAGACTTGTGGGTGCTGTTAAGTGAGAATTCAGTGAAGTAATCTCCATCTGGGACATGGATCCTTGGCCTATCTCTGGACAGTCAGAACAATCACTGAAAGAGGGGAAGCTGCAGTTTATCAGGCCAGATTTTTGTCATCTATGCTCAGAATGTCGATATAGGCAAAAGGCAAGACTCTTGAAAAATCAGATTTCTGTTCTTACTATTGCTATCAGCTGAGCCAGATATAACATGAGAGTGTAAGAACTGTGCATAAAGATCAAAGTTTTCCCTAGTCCAGGCTCAGTAGAAAATAGAGGGAGACATTAAGAAATAAGGCTTAGTGATACACAATAATGTAACATCTGGTAATTGCACTAAGGACTTCCTATGCCATCCAGACCTCCACATGATAACCATGGATTTTGTGAAAAAGCATTTTCTTTTCATTTTTTCCTGTAGAACTGTTGTCAGATGATTTCTTTGGGTGTCCCCATCATTTTAGATGTAAAAAGCAGTGAATAATCATGCTCTTCGCATCTTCTCCATAGCATTTATGGTGCTGTGGACTTACATTATATTGCCCCTCTGACAGAGCTGAACATCCTTTCATAGTTTGTGTGTTCTAGTTATTGACCTGCCCGTGAAAGGAAACCATTCTATAATAATCTTTGCAGATCTTTTCTGTTCCTTTTGCTGTACACCCTTTTTCAGGTGACACTTGCAGTGAGCATTAAAGGTGTGGGCATACCAAGGATTGAGACAGAGCACAATGCTGTTTCCTGTTTTGCTCTCTTTTTCTTTTCTAATAATTGGTGTGTTCCACGTGTCCTTTCAGAGCTCCCACAAGAGCACAGAGGACTGAGCTGGTGGTAGTGGCACACCCACATGTGGGCCTGCTGCGGTGGCAAGGGCCAGCCTGCTCATACCCATCTGACGTGTACACCTTCATCGTCATCTGTGCTTTTCAGAGGGAGCATGGGGGTGATAACAGAAATGTCAAAGCTGCAGGGCTGTGAAGATCTAGAAATATGTAATATTAAAATAATAAAGTTCCTAAATAGTGCATTTATGAAAAAATGTAGGGCCATAAGATACACAAAAGAAGAAAAAAAGAAAAATAAATGGATGTGGATGATTGGTTAGCAGTTTGACAACCTCAGACGGAATCTAGCAGATGGGGACCAGAAGCAGTCAGCAGCTGTGTTTGCCTCTGCGAAGTATAGTGTGATATCAGTTATGCTCAGATTCCCTGCTTTTTCAGGGAATGTTTCTTTCTATCGTGATCTTAGAATATTTTATAAGTACATCTACAGAAAGCGATGGTTGTGGAAACCAAATGAAACTTTCAGATGTATTTTTTACTGTGTGTGTTTCTGTAAAGCAGAAGATGGGAAATCTGAATTGCTTTGCTTTTGCCAAGAGACCAGCTCTGTTAGCTGAAATCATCTGTGAGGATCCACACTTTTCAGAAAACATTGAATATTCAGGGCTTAATACTGAGAGTTGAACAAATGTCTTCCCTGTGACTGTGAGCTGGATAAAGTTCCAAATTGCATTCAGTGATGCATTGCAATCACTATGGATTGAAATTATCATCCATGATTCCATGCAATTCATTAGCAATGTAACTCTATGCCAAGACAAACCAGATGTCTGGTTGAGGTTGTTGTGAACAGGGTCTGCAAACCATCCTGTGGACATGGGAGGCTCATGTGAAGAGGGAAAATTGGCAGCCCAGTGGTGGATCTGGCACCGTGGAGATAAGAAGCATCTTTGAGTGTTTGCTAGTGTGAAGAGAAACACATGGAAGGACATACAGAGTCTCTCTTGTGCCTTGGCTTCTCTATCTGGACAGTACATCTGGGGAGCTGACATTCTCCTGTGCATGCATGCAGGGTGCATGATTTGAGGATCAGACAATTTTTTTGTCTGATTTGAGGATCAGACAATTTTTGTCTTTCTGTAATTCTCCGGTGCTATACCAGGTTTCTGATATTTTTCTTGAGAACTTAATTCTTGATGATGGGACGTTAGGAAAAAATGAAAATTAAGCCCATTGTCTAACTTAGGAAGAATCAAAAGCGGTTTATGCCTTGGCAAGTGAAAGAAGAGACTGGTTAAAATAATTGACAGAACATGGAGAAATTTTATTAGTCTTAAGATGCATCATGCATGGTGGGAAAAATGAGATAGGGCTCTGCAGGCTTCAGCAAATGCATTATGGAAAAATTTGGCTTATGCATACTCTCATCATAAAGTTCAGTGGACTCCTGAACAGCATGAACTGTATGATCCCAGGGCCTGGGACAGTGGTTTATGGCACAAGCTCACTCACCTCATTGTCCTGATGATTAATTTCGCTAAGATTCGACTGCTGCAGGAGCACGTTCAGCAGCCTGTGGAAGCAATGACAAGCAAATAATCAGTGTACAGAACGGCTGAGTAAACCTGAAATTTTGACATCATTTGGGAAAGAAGACGTGCAATTTCAAGACAAAGCAATCTTAGTGATGGGCACAGGTCAGAGACTTAGGTCTGGGCTAGAAAAGCAGTTAAGACTTTATAGCATACTGTAACAAACTGAAGTTTTGTCCTGGGAATCAAAAGCAGATCCACTAGGAAGTATTCTTGTGGCGATTCTCAGGGTGAATCAGAGTATATTATACTAAATGTGTGCAATTTTTTTTAGACATTCATCCTCATTCTGTTTCATAAAGTTTTAAACAAACAGAAATGTTAATGTTTACAAAAGTGTTTGTAGTGCTCCTTAACTGTCAGAGTAATGCAGTATTGTGTATGTGCTTGCGTGTTTGTCTGTATACATGCATACACACTGTAACAGTTACACATGTACTAACCAATTGCATTTGCCAAGGTTTTACAGTATTTTTGCTGGGATAGAGCCACTGTCGTGGTATAAAATAAGCAGTGCACTAGTTTGCTTTTGTTATGGGATATCAGACTACAAACACTCCCCTCTGGTGGAGGGATCAGCTACGATAAAATAGTCACTGAAATATTAAGTGCAGTGATATTTTTAACACTGCAAAGGCTTTGCTTTTCCTTACAGCCTCCTATGAAGATATTCTGAAATCACTATAGCTTTAGAGAATGGTTATGGTTATAAAACATGGTTATGTTTCATACTGGAAGAAAAATTGTTTCGAGTAGATGAGTAGATGAGTAGACCACGGAAATGACATAGTCTGTAACAAAGCCAAATCACATGGATGCTGTGGTAGATGTACTGTTCTTCTGATCTTAACAAAAGGAAAGTGAATCCTTAAATAAGATCATAATGCAAAAATGTGGCTCATCTGAAGGTGCAGATTTGTAATAAACCTGCAAAACAGACTTTAAAAAATTATTATTAAGTATATATAATAATATATACTTTATAATATAATATAAATTTATATATAATATATATTTATAATAATAATATATATATATATATATTTTTTTTTTGCAAGGATGTTAATAGAAAATTAAGTATCACCTTGAAGTGGGAATTCTGATAAATGAACAGATAATGCACAGATGAATGTATGCAATCATGCATTGATTCTCAGACCTAGGATACTAAATAAAAATCTTTTGTTAATTTTTTGTTAATTTTTTTGTTAAAATCATCAGGGCAAACTTCCAGTACATTTTTCATATTGAACTGTGTTCGTCAAATCTTGGAGTGTTGCATGAGAAATTATTTTTTTCTTTTCTCAGAAATAAACAAATAGATATTATTCAAAAGAATTTACTGTTGCTTAGGGATGATTTGTCTGTTCTGCTGAGGAGAAATCTGAACTGTTTGTCAACTGTTTGTCCTTCAGCGGACAGGAAATCCAACTTTATTTTTTTTCTAACTGGCATATCTCTAAACGGTGAAGACTGTGTAGATCCCAGCACTTTATTAGGGCATCGAGTTCATTTACATATGAATACATTCACTTGTAGTACATGGGTGCTACACCTCCTTTTCTTAATCACACAATGAATGAATGGTATTGTGGTGTCAAAGAATGGAAACTGAAGAGAAAGAATTTTTATAATTGTTGAGATTAATTTGAAAAAAGCAAAGTAGTAGAACAGATTTTATAGTCAATTGGGTCAACCAACCAGAATCTAAGAAATCCACTGTTTGAAAACAAGTTGAAGTAAATGAGGGCTACTGAGCAAAGATAACATGAGATTACTGTAGTATACTTGTAAAACCCCTTTATCACAGTTTTGTGATCAGTAAATTACACATTTCTGTAGTTTAACCTCAGATATCTTCAGGGAAACCATTGTAGAGAAGGACATGTCACTCTTTGACTGTAAAGCATCTGTCAACAACTCTTGGCTCCCTTATATTCTCTATGTATAGATATTTGGCCATCCTGACTGAGATTTCTCTGTTACCTGTTCTAAAAGCTAGAGAGCAGTAAGTTCGTGGAATCCCTTTCCACCTTTTCTCAAATGTAGGATATGTATTGATGCAAATGAATCCATTATCACATTAAGATGTAGAATCACAGAATCACAAGGCTGGAAGGGGCTTACAAGGTCACCTAGTCCAAACTAGCTGATCACAGTCTCTGGCATTCTATGTGGTTCATGCACTGGAAACACACAGGGTTTAGCAGAGCATTCCCAGATTTTAAAGTGTAGCTGAAAAAGCATTTCCTAACACATCACTACATGTGCCTTTTTGGTAATGACACAGCATTCAGGAGAATGGCAATGGCCAGGATGGAAAAGCTTGGCATGGGTAACCCCAGATGGCAAATGGTGTAAAATAATTGAACTGATGACAAGTTCCTATTTAGAGTAAAAGTCTTTCTGTGTCCATGAAGAGTATAGAAAATGTTCAGGGAGTTCTGTGTGTACTGCTAAACTATAGTTGCACCCTTTTGAGTAGCAGCATGGCAGAAATGTACAAATGCAGTTTTCAGTTGGAATATGATAATGCACTCATACTATCGCAGAGGCTTCAAATTATTTCCTCAAAGTAATGCACGAAAAACAGTGATGAATGTAGAAAATGAAAAAAGCTGTCAAAAAGACTGTGAAGTAAGATCAGCAGAAGTGCAGAGAGCTCTGATGTAATGTGGTTACAACAAAAAAATCATACTCTCCATGATTAAATGTTTTACCTGTCTCCAATGTCCCCAGACATGACTTACGTAGGAAACATGTTTGAACGAATTTATTCAAATGTACAAATCAAGACTCAAAAAGCCCTTCCTATCATCACGGATGAAAATGAGACAAAGAATCTTTCTTACAACTTCTGATCTACGCATGCTTTAGTTATTACATCACCATCAGTAAGAGTAGTTAAAAATCACAGAATCATATAATCATAGAATGTTTTGGGTTTAAGGGACCTTTAAGATCATCTAGATCTTAAGGACACCTGCCACTAGACCAGGTTGCTCAAAGCCCCATCCAGACTGGCCATGAATGCTTCCAAGAGGGGGCACGCACAACCCTAACAGTAAAGAATTTCTTCCTAGTATTTAGTCTAAATCTGCCCTCTTCCAGTTTAAAATCAAGATAGTCCACCAAACATCTGCTTCCCCTTTACAGGGGCTCAGAGAAATTGTCGTGTGGAAAATTTTTCACACATATGCCATACTGCTTGGAGGAGACATCCAGAAATGAAGCTTCTTGTAAAATTTCTCTTGGAAGGTAGAGAAGGGCTGACGGAAACCTAGAGTTTCAACTTCTTTTATATATATATCTTTTTCTTGCTTTTGTGGCTTTGTATTGGTCTCATTTTTCTTGGCTATATCTGTTATAGAAGTGTTGTGCAATGCTTTTTCTTCTTTCTATCCTCTGCTCTTTATGATAACCATTAAATGGAAGGGCAAATAACAAGTGTAACTGTCAAGGCTAACCTTGTGACTTAGTCTCTCCTTTGAACTGTGAAGCTGAATTGAGGACTACCTGCTGAGATTCAATCAGCAAAAGCTGCGGGATCCTCAGACATACCTCACGTCAGGCTCTGCAGTAGCAGCGTGTAGTGGCAGCCTCCCGTTTTTATCAGGTATGTTTTGCTTAGCACCATTTCTGAGCAGGCTGACACAGCCTTCCAACCAGCCCTAAAAAAGAAATTGTATTATGTCAAAGGGGAAAGTAAAATACATCAGGCCAGGTCTTTGCTCAGTGGTTCTTGCTTTAGCATGTCACTGGCTGTTTCAGCCAGCTGAGGAAATGGTCCTTGGTTTCTCCAAGATTGGTCTTAGCACTGAGAATTTTTTCCTCTGGAGTCTGTCTCAGATTAATTCATCCATTAAAACAAAGTTTTATTTACACCACCTTCTTTTTTTCTGCATCTATGGCAAGTACTGAATGTGTAAACAGTCATTAAAAACCTTCTAATTCCTGTAAACCTAACAAATGCTACACATATTCCTGCGTGTGAATTTAAGTGTACCAAGTTATACCAAGAAGTGAACACTTAATCTAATTTCTTTTATGGTATATTAGCAGGGATATCAAATCAATACTAATATGCCTTAGAGTGTAGTCTTCTAAGCATTGTTGCAGAAGTTTGAATTAGTGACAATGTTTGACTGAAAACAGCACCAAAACAGATGGGATGAATCAGTTCTTGGATTAAAACCTTGTATTGATCACCTCCACAAAACAACAAATAAACAATCTGATTGTGATTGCATAAATCTTTCAGTTCCAGGAAATGCTCCAGGAAAAATGAGTGTGTGTTTAAGTATTTTCTTTGAACCTCTGCAAGCAATCAATAAAGACCATTTCATCCAGTATGATCTATGTTGGATCAGCATTACCAGCATTTATAGAGAAAAAGAACAATGGAATCAGAATATATCTGTTGTGGTTCTTGGTGGAAGTATGACACTACCAAATTCTGCATGGGATTGTGAGCACAGAGCTCTGTTCAATTTGGTTCTCTGGACAGACATCACAGCCAAATGCTCTCAAGACCTCTGATTATATCCATCACAGAAACAGAAATGGAAACTTTGAAGCCTGGGTGGCTTAAATCCTTTCCAGTCATTTCTTTTTCTTCCCAAAGAATATTTTTTCCCTGTGGGAAAAGAGGGAGGAAAAAAGGAGCATGATACTAATTATGGGATTTTTTTTTTTTTTAAGTATCTGGCAGAGGAAATGTTTGTGCTGAAGTAAGTGGGACATGCTCCTTGCACTGAATGAAATGGTCTGTTTTGCTACTTTCTACACATATTTTCTGGCTAAACATCTAACAGCTGAGGAGAAGCATCATTTTCATACTGAATTTGCAGGAAGAAATTAGATGCAAGGGATATGATTTAATTAAGCTGCCACTATTTCTGCTCAAAAGTACTGGCATTTATCCAGTCTGTGGTCAACCCCTCTGACCAGCTAACATGGTCCCCTCTCCATGCATGCTGAATTCCTTCCAGTGTGGAACAGAAGACCAGGGAGAAGAGGACAATAACTGTGTGCTTCAGATGGAGAGCACCAGAGCACCACATCTCCCTTCCCCAACTTCTTCGTGGGATGTCTTCCTCTACTGTTGCTTGTAAGTGGGTTAATTGGGAGATTGGATCACTTAAGATCTGCACTGACACCTGAAGCACCTTGCTCCTGGCCATTCCAGGTCCAGCTCTATAGTGGAGAGAAAAGCAGTGCTCAGGTGTGCAGGTAAACATGCCAGCTGACAACCAGAGTTGAGACAGAAATGCGCTCCCTGCTGAGCAGTGAAAATCTGATACTGAGAGGGAGAAGGGAGAAGTTAATCTGCCTATAAAGAAAGGAGGGAACTTCAAGCTCTTTTCCAGTGCACAGGAAACCACTGGCTTTTCTGAAACCATGAAGAGGACCCTGGACGTTGTGAGATTCCCACGCTACGTGTTGATTTTGCAACCAAAAGATGAAGGACTCTCTGAAAGCAGTTCTGATTCTTTTCTCATAATCTTACAGAGCTTGCAGCTTTGCACTATAGTAAACTTTACATTTTCACTGCTATCTAGAAACAAATCATAGAATTGTGGAATCACCAACATTGGAAAAGATCTCTAAGATCATCCAGCCCAACCATCCACACATCACCAATATTTCCCACTAAAACATTTAGTCCTTTTTTTGATTTCTATATACAAATGGAAATCTTATTTGCTCAACCCGTTTCTTCCTCCACCCCCCAGTCCTGATACCAGATAAGTTGCCAGAGATAAACTGGTACGTCCACATGCATCTTGTGTGTTAATATTGGCTCCCATCTTCAGTAACAGCTTCACTGTATCGACCTGGCGCCCTGACACAGCATGCATCAGAGGTGTGCAACCTGAGGAAGAAAGTCAAATCACACAGAATGACAGAATTGCAGGGGTTGGCTATTCTTTTACAATTTTTATTTAGTCAAAGCCATAAGATAGAGACATTTTCTTATTTGCTGAGGTTAGCGCTGGCAAACTAACAAGCCTTTTCTCTCGCGACTGTCCAACAGCTGTACTCAGCTTTTTGTGGGCAGGCGGTAACTCGGCAGATTACCACTGATTACAAAAAATAGCATAGCGAAAACACTGCCTCATTAACTCTGCATCTGGAGAGAATATTTGTTTTCTACTCTCAGGATTCCTGCATGAACTATTGGTTTCAGACACTGAAAGCTGATATCCTTCAAAATGAATAGTCACCAGGTCACGCTTGGCTAATTTTCTCAAACCCAGTTTCATCCTGTGTTCCTGTGTTCAAAAAATATATGAAATCAAACCCTGTTTCATGCAAAGATGTGTGTGTGTCCGATGATTTTTAACAACTTAATTTAATGAGTGGATTTGCCTTGGGATAGTTTTCTCTTGGTGAGAACTTATTTTATATTCAGCAAACCACTTCTGTGCTGGAAAAAGACTGAAATCCGCCTTCAGACTTATTATGCAGATTTTCTTAATGTTCAGTATTATGATATTACTTAACTGCTTTCCCTTCCTTCCATTCTTTTAACTGCTGAATAACAGCAAAGATTTTCCTGCAGAATCTGACAGAGCAATTTAAAATTACTAAGCTGGGAATAAACCTGAATGTTAGAAACCATAATATGCAACCAGGCACAAGTGAAGAATAATGATCCTTTCTGAATTCACTGAGATTGCTGAACAAGTATACACTACTCAAAATAAAGTTATGTCATATCTGCAGGATATGGACACATGTTTTGTCTTGCAAGATTGATCTTAGTTACATTTGCTCATGCAAACCAGAAAACAAGATTATTCTGAATCTGAAATGCTCCTCTTTGCTGATCAGTCTGCCTCCATTCATTGCCCTTCATATTGGCAAGGATTGGAATATACAGGGTTAATCTCAACCCTTTGAAAGAAGTTGCAATAAATTTTTTTTGAATAAACAAAGACTTCCTTGAGAGAAGCTTCCATAGATCTGTAGCTTTAAATCACATGGGAAATAGATGCATGTAAAAATCAACTCAGGAGAGTGCTTTGTAGGAACATTACATAGTAAACCAAGCAAAAAGGAAAAGGAGTGCAGTCTCACATGTTATTTTGATCATCACACATTGCATGGTTTGCCTATGGGCAAAGAACCACAAAGCAAAATATTGTATTTTTTGGTGCGTGTCTGTGAACATGCTATTGAAGTGCAAATTACTGGAACCCTTTGCTCTAAGGATGTGTGGAATGTATGGCATTTGGCTTTGATAAAAACTCTGTAATGACAGAAATTTCTCAGCATCTTCTTAAAGGAGATAAAATAGCTTCTTGTTAATGTTCTGATTATATCAAAACAGCTTATTTCTATCCGATCGTGCAAATTCAGGATGAAAGAGTATCTGGATTATGCATTTCTAGAGGATGTTCCAAAGAAAAACAAAAGTTTCTCATATCCTGCTTCTAAATATAATTTTCCAAGCACGAGAATCAGGACTTAAAATGGAAAATTTAATGGCAATCCAAAGCAGGGATTCTCCTGAGAAAAAGCTCAGCCTTGTTTACCCTCACTGTCGCAGCACTCCAGGATGGAGGGATCTTCTCGAATGACTGCAGTCAGTGTGTTCACATCACCGTTAGCTGCCGCCTGGTAAACCACAGTCAAGTCAGTCTCTTCTGCTACATCACCTACAGGGAGGAGTGTGCCCATGAGTAAGCTGGGAGCAAGTGCAAATGATTAACAGTGAAAATAACAACACATTTCACTGGAATGGTATGACTTGAGATGGAACAAAGTGTATCCAAAGAGCACTGTGGCTTTTATTAGTCATTTCAAACTTTCTTCATCATTTGCTTCCTCCAAAAACTGTTGGATGTAAACGTTGAAATGGCATAACAAAACCTCTTTGAAGTTTCCACTTCTCATGAGAAATCAAAAGAACATTAATGGAACATAACTTGAGAAACAGTGAAGTAAGGACTGAACTGGCTCATCTTGTGCTTGACTGCACTTCCATGAGAGAGTTTGGTATTGAAATACAGGTATTCTCAGCTCCTGCGCTTTCCTTGCACCCCTATAAAGATGGAGGATTTATCCCTCTCTCTGAGGTGTTTGGGGAATGCTCTCTGCATGGGAGTGTGCCTCCAGCAGCTCTGTTTTGTGTTAACAGTGCCTGTGCAAAGGAAAGTTAACTATTCTTGGAACCCGTGACTAAGGTATATTTCTTGTACAGTAAAGGGTACATTTCTGTTTGCTCTGCAACTTTACTTGCATGGATAGAGGGAAACTAAATAACATAAAACTCTGTAAGAGTTCATCCCCATTAACCTTGCATTAATTATTTACACTAACTATAATAGCTAATTCTAGCTACTATAATAACTGGCTATGAACTTCAAACACAAAAATGTTCCATTTCAGTTTTGGTTTCAAACGTTTTCCTGTGTTTCCAAATAATGATGTTGGACTCTGATTTCACAGGCTGGCACTGTCAGGCTGGGGGACAGTTCTCAGCCTGTCCCTGGACCTCAGTCAGCCCCGAACTCATCTCTCTGAGTGCTGTGTCCAACGAGGACAGCCACAGTCCTGCCACAGAACCAGTCAAGGGCTGGCTAAAGAATGCATTCAAATGCATTTTCATAGAAAGTATCAATACTCAACAATGTGACTGTCATTAACGGGTTGGAAGGGCATAGTTCTGCACATTTTCTACTAGTGATGGCTGGTGGACAGCTGCAGCTAATAAAAAAAGCCCCAAGCTCCATATTCTGAATAATATCTCTTAGACAAAGTGCTATAAAACTGTCTTGCTCCTCAGCTTCTAAGTTTTCAGAGCAAACATAGAACAAAAAGCAGAGCTGCTTGAAATTACAAAGGCCGTGCCAAAAGGAGACATGTCCTGTTTAAAATGAGGAGTGATGCAATGCCACATGCAGTCTTCCAATGCCCTCAGTGAATCTGTGCCTGTGTGACATTTTCTCAGTCCCCTGCACTTGCATAGGAGTACAGCTACCTGCATGAGAGAAGAATGAAATGGCAGAAAGGCACAGTTCCATGACAGAATATATATATGTATGTGCATGAAAATGTCATTGGTATTTCATGAGATTGTGAACTGATATTAAAAAAAAGGGTTTCTATTTTCAGACATAGGCATTGACCATGTGTTAATATGTATTTAAGCATCTATCCAAATATAATATTCACAAACATGAAGATAGCTGTTATGAGGTAAATTTTCAGAGAAGGCAAGAGAAGGAAAATCTCTAATCTGGTTGTGAGGCAGACCGTGGGAGAGAGCTGAGGAAAGCTGAATTCAAGCAAAATCAGTTTCAGAGGCAACTAAAAACATCCCTCACTTAGATGGTTAATTTACGGAGAAATGATGTTTCGGCCTGTTGTAGAGTCTTTCCTAGGCACTCAGGAATCAGTGGCAATCAATGACAATCCATGACAATCAATGACACAAGCTCTAATTTTTCTTGTTAGAGTAGGTTACTAACTTATGTTTTAATGTTTATTTCTTGCTTTTTTTTTTTTTTTTTTTTTTTTTTTTTTACATTTTATAATTTGGAAACATTTATTGCAAGTCAAAATGATTAGCTGCCAACTTTTAGTAATATTTTCTTGGTTGGGATTGGGATTCTGTGCTTTTAAACTCTGAGAGTTGTGCAAGTATGAGCAATGTGGAGCAGCATGTTGCCTTCATTATCTTGTAGAGATCCCTGAGTTCAAACTGCACTATTCTTATGACCTTCCACCCAGTGAATTTAATAAAAAAATAATTATTTTATATGGCTTTCTCAATGGAAGGGCAAACTTCACAAGCCTATCTTAGTCCTGGATTCCAACCAACCTTTCCTCTCTACAGGTAATGTTAACACAACAGATCTTTGTTTCCAGAGGAGTGAGTGAGATGACTTGTGGTAGCAAACTCTTTTGATCGTAACTTCCTTCTGGGCTGCACATCCCATGCTCCACATGCCTTTTGGCTTCAGGTGGGCTTTCAGACTCCTAAATCCAGCAGTCAAACGAGTTCATTTTTTTTTGTTTGAATCTGCTGTTATTATAAAATGCTCTAGTGTGCACTGTTGGTTGGCTACAATCTCATCTTTAATTTTGAAAAGAGAAGTTTCTTATCCCTGCTGACTCAAAGAGAAGTACATCTGCAGTGAGCTGTACCATTCACCATGGCCACGGGCCAGTGCTAAAGAGCAGAACTGTTGCCCTGCTGCTGTGCTGCTGTGTTAGCAGAAGTAAAGCTGGTTTCTAAATAACACCATAGAGTCAAACAAAGGAAAGACAGGTTAAAGACTTTTCCTCATGCTTGTGTTTTCTGGAAATAAGAATTTGTGAACTGTTCAGGAAAAAAAAGAAAAAGATAAAAAGTAGATGTTTTAAAGAGAATTTAAAAAGAGTCAATAAAAAAGTCTCTTTCATAATCAGTGTTAATATTAGCACATTAACGTAAATTATATTAATTTTTTATGTATCTTTTTGAGTGGTAAAAGATCCTTAAAGTTGATTTTAAAATATTTGCCATTCTATTCATACATGGAAAGGGAACCTGGTTTAACTCCACACTGGGCTTTTTGTTGTC
This sequence comes from Tetrao urogallus, assembly GCF_951394365.1. Lineage (NCBI taxonomy): Eukaryota > Metazoa > Chordata > Aves > Galliformes > Phasianidae > Tetrao > Tetrao urogallus. The sequence continues at coordinate 58,110,904 of NC_136816.1, read as the reverse complement.
ACCCACAGGTGGCCTTCTCTGCCTGCAACAAAATCATCACCCTCTGCTGTAAAACTTGGCTGCCATGGAAAAAATGCAATCAGCTTCTACCCTGGGAAAGGCTGGTTTGTCGGATCTGGAGCCCTGGATTGGGGCTTGGGAAAACTGGAGATCTGATAATAAATCTGTCTTCAGAGGTGCTCAGATTCCTATTTCCTCTCCACTCCACTTACGCAGTTTTCCTTTTTCCTCTCCTGACTCGTCTTTCAACTTACACGTTTGATACAATTCTTGGTTTCTACTCTGCTGGAGATTCTGCCATTTGTAGAACTAGACATTTCTCTCAGGAACTCTGACCCATGAGCTGCTGAGACAGATCCAAAACAAAAAGCGTGTTCCGCAGTGCGCTAGATGGAAAGCAAGGAACAAGGCAGAGGATCATCACAGGTGTTGTTCCTGTTGGCCACCTTTCAGGGTTATGCAGGAGGTGCCATGAGCACTGGCACACTGCCTCTGACAGCTGCATCTGGTGGCTGATGTATGGGAGAGGTATGGAGAAGCTGGTGTGGGGGAAGAAATCAGGTACAGACTGTGTAACAGAGTGGCTGACCCCTCTGATTCATGTACATTTAAAACTTTTTTGCTGTTTAGAATCATTGAATCATTAAGGCTGGAAAAGATCTCTAGGATTATCAAGTCAATGCATCCCCACCATGCCCACTAACCATGTCCCTCAGCGCCACTTTAATATGTTTCTTGAGCACATTGTATGTTCTGTTTTCCTACTGTGAGTCAGGAGCAGAGTAATCCAGTAAGAAGAGGAAATTCTTCATCTCCTGAGCAGAACAGTTGCTTACCTGAAGGGCAAACTGAAAAATGAAGGCATGGAAACAAATCTGAATCTGGGACAGATTCCCTCTGCCCTTTTAGATTCAAGTGCCTTATCCCCTGTGCTTTTGCTTTCCTCTGAGCAATTGTCCTCCCATGCAGAGAGATGGTGCAAAGCTGAATGAATGATGGATGTCTGAATGAACAGTCTGCACCTGCTCTAGCAGAGCATGAACTCCAGTTCTGCTCGGGAACAGTGGCATGAAGCCAAGATTAGGTTTTGCCCTTCCTCACCAGAAGACCTGGCTGTCAGAGCAGTGAGGTGCATGGGACATGCTGTTCCCTTGGTGACGGGGGACACTGGGCCAGCAGAAACTAAAGAGAACTGTGTGGTGCATCTAGAATAAGAATGGGCAGACACTAATTCCAGTTCTGGAGCATGACCAAGGATGGGGATGGAGTTTCCCTAACACAACCTATGTGGCTTCAGTGGGGAGAGGAGCGGAAATGGTTATGTGGTATTCTGATGCTTCATATGGCAGGGACTAGGGAATTCCAAGAGCTCCTGGGTGTCATTCACCAGGCTGCACCAGGCTGCAAGTGATGTAGTCTCCTGTTCCATCCTCCTTTAGCTTAACCCTCCCAGGAGTGAGGGCACCTGTCCTCCATTTGCAAACATGTTAGCTATACTTCTGTGGTTTTGCTGCCCTATAAATGCAAAGGAGACTTAAGCTGTCTTATATATGTGATATTATGGAAAATATTGTGCCATTCGTGAAAGTGATCTTCAGGAAGTCCATCTCACAGCCTGTGTGTGGAGCAAGGGTAGGGAAAAACAGCTGTGAAGCTTTCTTTCATAGCTAAAATTCTCAGTAAGAATCACAGCTAAAAGCCAACCTACTTGAAATGAGCTGCAATATTTTAAAAATGTGTCATTTGTCCCAAGTACAATAAAAGCCTTTTGGTCTGAAAGGAGGTGCATAAAGAAACATACAGAAAGATCACAGGATTCACAGCAATGAAAGTATACTCAATTAACACTCCTCTGACTTTCATGTGACAAGATTGTGCTTTACGCAATTTGTGATGTCGGCTGAACTGTTATTTTACAAAGTGGCTATTAGGTGTTCATAAGTGCCTGCTTTCTACTGCACTGGATTTGTAAGATCCAAATAATGTCACTGCATGTTAGCTGACTGTACACAGACTTGGCAATGATGGATTCAGACCCTGATAAAATTAATGGGCTTTTAGATCTGAAAGCTGGATGACAGGATAATTTATGTTCACCAGCAAGAAGAAATATTTATACATACAATTTTCTGCCCTCTTTCAGTAAGCAAACATACTGTATTCCCACCCTGCACCCAGTAGCCAAGTGCCATATATCATTTCCCACTGCTTATCAGCAGATGCTGACAATTGTGTGATTTCACCAAGAAGACGCTGCTTACTTTCACCAAAGCACAGTGAATCCCGGACAGCAACTGAAATGAGACAATGCAGTCTCACTTTGCTGCAATTTACCATTACAGACAAAGGTCTGCATCCACTGAGCATCCTCTTATCCACATTCTCTGATGTTTTAAATAATACAGCCACTCTGGCTGTACTGGGGTAACCGATGTCAGCATTGGTGGGCCCCTCCTGGGCTTGGCACATGGGTGAATGAGTGCAGATGTTGGAAAACATAATTCAGTCTATAATATTAAGGATTCATTGATTGTTCAACAAAGTAATATAATCCCTGTGTGTATTTGGCTGTGAATGTGGCCATCCAGACCTTTTCCTGATTCCTTTGTTTAATTGTTAAATATCTCAAGCCAGGTACAGCACCTGAATGGCACCGAGCAGTACTGAGAGAAGAGGAAAGGCTTAGCTTCTGGAAGTCTCGCTCTGCTACCAATATTGCTGTTCGTAAATAATATAAGCTACAGATGAGGGATATCAAAAGAATTGTTGCAGAGAGAGTGTGATTTTTTTTCTTCACCTATTATGGGAGGAATTTTCTGATGACTGGGATTGAGATGGGATTGTAGGGGAAGATATCAGACTGATGTATGTTGATCGGTGCGTTTAATACATGGTCTGCATTCTGTCATTCTCAGAAATCGCTCCAAAGAGTAACAATGCTTCTTCTCCTTGCAAAAAGCTCTTCATTAAATTGGTAATATGTCAAGGCACTCGATGTTATTTAGCGAAATTCACCATATGCTTTGAACAGAGCTGTCTTTGCGACTGGGTTCAGTGTCCCTTAAGTGCTGCTTCTGCTCGCCCGCGCCCCACGGCAGCCTGCGGGAGGGCGGGCAGCGAGGCAGTTCCGTGAGCCGGCAGTCCCGCGGCCGTGTGCTGAGGGGCAGCGCCGGAGGGCGCCGTTTGCTGGGAAGATGCTGCACGAGCAGAGGAAGGTGGGGCTGGGAGAGGGTGCTGTAAGGGAATAGTGATAGGATCAGCGTGGAAAATGTCCCAGCGAGAGGACAGCGGCAGAGCAGGAGTCGGGAGGGTACTGGCAGGTATTGCCTCCCCGTTCTCTCAATTGTATCCGGATAAGGCGGTTTGGATCAGCGGTCTCCTTCACTGCTCTCTGCTCCCCAGCCCTGTCTGCTCCTTCTCCGACCCTGCTTACGCTCCATCCTCCTTGCTGGCACCAAGCTCCCAGTCCAGCAGCCAGCCCCGCAGTTCCAGAAGCGCAGGGTGTCCCCGTGCCCTCGCTGCGCTCAGAGCAGCACACAGCGCTGCGGCAGCTGGAGGGCAGCTCCAGAATGGCTGTTGGAGCTGCTGAAGATCGGACAGATCACCTCCGTACTTCTGGAGGAAATGTTCCGCGCGTCATTTGAACATGACCCACGAGGTCCTGTCCCTGTTTGTGTGGCACACAGCCCCTCAGTACCCTTGGTGTGGGGCCGGCATGGCCGCATCAGCTGGGGCACTTTGCGAGAGTGTGCTGGAAACAGCGGCGGCCGCTGTAAACAGATAATTTTGCAAGCTGACTTCGAGAGAAATTTATTGCAACACAGATGAGCAAACAGTGACTGCTTTCTGCTTTGAGAACATAAGAGGCATACTACTATATTTTTGATAGTGCATTAAACAACAAGAAAGAAAAGCTTGTCTAGGCAAATAAATGCACAACGTTCATTCATTTAACTTAAAAACAGACAGAAAACAGGCATTAGTATTTCCATAGCAACCTTATCATGTAGAAAATCTTCACTTCGTGGCATTTAAGGATATCTTAAATTCATAATTATGGCAATACTTACCTGTACGGCTAACATTTACTGAAGCAAAGTCAATCACTCATCACCGCCTAGTCCTCTTAGTGTATACAAACCAGCAGATATAAGAAAATAAGCTATTCTTATTTTTTCTCCATTTTAAATTACTTTGTTTGCTAATGTTTCTGTTGCCATATAAATATGCGTGTTCACAAAAGCACAAATATACAATATAAGCAAAAAATCTGTATGTTCATTTATTGATGTTGATGTAAGAGCAACCAAATACTTTAGTTTATCTGCTAAAGTATTTTATTTCTGTATGTAAATATAGCAATAGGCTGAAATATCTGTTTCTGAGATTGACAGAATTTACCTTCTCTGTAAGCAAAACCAATTTCCATGAGACTTGATCTTTTCCAAAAAATCTTACCATTCATTCTGTCAGGGAATCTTAGTGCATCTGCATGGGAAGCATGGGAGCACCGGAGGTTTTGAAATCAGAAGAAGAGACTTACCTTTATGCTGGTCAAATACAGACGAGGAACTGAAATCCATTGTGGTCTACCTCAATATTTGCAACCGGACTGGGCAAACACCACCTCCAGGGTTGTCGAGGAGGAATCCCATATATTACTATAAACAATGGTAGCTGTTGCCAACCTTCTTGTCAGAGAATTAAACTTGCTTTATGTCTTCAAGTTGTTGTCAGGGCAAGGACATTATCACCAGCCTGATGGGAATAGTATAATCTGTTTGCTGTGCTCTTAAAATGACATCCCTGGAAGCTTAGCTTTTACAGAACACCTCCAGTGAGTGAATTTGTCTGTGAGCATCTCCGAGAGATGCTGCAGCTCGCCCAGCCTCAGCAGCAGAGTGCTGCCTGTAGACAAACAAGCCTCAGAGCGTGAATGGGATTGTGCTGGTGCACAGAGCATGTGCAGAGCTGTGGTGCCGTGCGGGTGCAGCCGTCCTCGTTTTGCCGGCATGTGCTGCGCCCACCTGGCCCTGTTAGTGTGGTGCTGCGGTCACCGTGCCTGGGGTGCTTATCTGCATCATCATTTCAGAGATTACCTGTTTGCTGACTTAACTGTGGTGTGCAGAATGTAAATAAGGAAGCTATTGCTATACCTAATTAATATGTAAGGTATAATGAAAGAGTGGTTCTCGAGAACTGTGAGCGCATTACTATGGCTGAAGTGGGTAGTGATGCTCCAACAGAGCAGTGCAACAAATGCAGCAGTTCACAGAGGGTTTTCCAAATCCTCTGCATCCACCAAACTGACAGCAGATTCATGTCTAAAAGCTGCCTTTTTGGCTCGGCCTGTACCTCCCTAAGTTGGGAATTCAGATCGTGTGCTATATAAAGGAGGTTCCCCTGGTGAACTTCATACTAGGATGTTGCCATGGCAGAAATAGTAGTAAGTAGCAATAAATGGGCTGATACTCTGTTTATCTGAAGCAGATATTTGCCCAGAGTAGCAAGTGTGGCTGGCAGCTTGGCGGCATGTAAATAATTTTGTACTTGTGCAGTGGAATAGACATGCTGCTACTGCTGAGTAAAGCAAGGCAATGCATGAAAATTAAGGAAGGCAAGGCACTTTTTGTCCATGTTTGGTCAGCCTAACAACCCCCTAGATGTTACATATTCATTATATTCTGCCGAATTGACCAACTCTATTGTCTACAGCAGTTACCAGAAACATAACTTACATGTAGGCACTGTAGGAGTTATATCTGCAGCTGATTCACATCCCAGGTATGTGAGTCTGAACCTAAATCAAAAATGTTTGGAAAAAGATTATATTAAAAGATATATAGCAATACAGCCTTGACAGGTTGAACCAAGCTGAAATTCTCCAAAATGTGACAGTGAGACAGGCTCTGCCTCTTTTTCTCTACCGCTGTCCTTGTACTTTGGCTCTGCCTTTTTTGTATTGAAGAGGGATCCATCACCTGGCGAGTGCCATGCACAGATCTGGGAATGTGGCACAATGCGAATGGTTGGCATCTAGCACAACTTCACCAGAAAGGTGGCCTGGTTAGTGGCCCTTCTGCCCCCTGGCTCAAGAGCGACGCCTGTGGGCTAGTGCCTTGGGCTGCTCAGATAGATGGAGGGAAATGTGGCTGGGGACCTCCAGCTGCAGGTTATCATTGTGCTCTGTAGTTTTCAGAAGGCACCACAGCTGGCTCCTGCTGTTCATGTGTGGCAGGGGCCCTCTGTCATCATGGAATCATAGAATGGCTTCGGTTGGAAGGAACCTCAAAGATCATCAAGATCCAGCCTCTCTGCCACAGCAGAGTTCCCTGCTCCTAGATCAGATTGCTCAGGGCACCATCCAACCTGGTCTTAAACAGGTTCACGGACAGAGCATCCACAGTCTCTCTGGGAAACCTGTTCCAGCACCTTCCCACTCTGAGTGAAAAACTTCCCCCTGACATCTAATCTATACTTCCCCTCCTTAGTTTAAGACCATTCCCTGTTGTCCGATCACTACCTACTCATGTAAAAAGTTGATTTATCTCATATTTATAAACTCCCTTTCAATACTGGAAGGCACAATGAGGTCTCCCTGCAGCCTTCTGTTTTCCAGACTGAAAAAGCTGAGTTTCTTCAGATTGTCTTCATAGGAGAGGTGCTCCAGACCATTTGTCTTCTTTGTAGCCCTCCTCTGGATCCTCTACAACAACTTCACATCTTTCCTGTACTGGGGGCCTCAGGCTCCCGTACTCCAGCTGGGCCTCACAAGGGCAGAATAGAGCAGAGGAGGACAATCACCTCCCGCTCCCTGCTGTCCACCTCTCTTCTGATGGAACCAGGATATCATCGATCTTTTGGGTTGAAAGTGCACACTGATGCCATCGAGTGCAAGGCATTTCCAACTTTGGGCAGAAATCTTCTCTCCCTATACTGACTCCTGGTTGTATTTTGGAGCTACATCCTCAGTGTTATGGAGCGCACCAAGTACAGATGCATCTGGAGAAGACAGAGAGACAGAAGGACTGGCTTGTGCCCTCTGGAGGGACTGACCCAGGGCTCAGCAAACAGTGACAATCTCTCCCAATGTGTCAGTAGATAAACAGCAACTAGAGCTTGGAGAATAGAACCATAGCTGCATCCTAGATCTTCCCACATGGAATGCAAGACAGAGTATCTGTCCTACTCTCTTTTTTTTTTCATAAGCTCAAATAACATCCTCTGCTAAGACAATGTGAATTTTTGGCTTTGACTATAATGGGATCAGGGTATCTCTTATGGCACAACTGTCTGAGACACCACCAGCATCCTATGAGGGAAATTTAGCAACAAGCCAAACACACCTGAGAGTCTTTTCTGTAGTTATAGAAGAGCTGCAAACTAGTAACTGCTTCTATATGTATTGATTTCTCAAATGATAACATGTGTATTGAACTAAAAAATTTGTAAATTTTGCTCGCAATGGTTGTTGTGCATAATTTAGAAGAAGTGGGAAGTCTCCCAGTGAGTTTTTCACCCTCACCATGCTGTAGCTATCACTCTTTAACCTCCAAAGTCTTCCCTGTGATACTTTCAGGTTTAAAACCACGTTGAATGCCTCTGGCATGGAGTAAGGACAACGGTGTGTGTGACTAAGGGGTGTTGTGTTCATGGTCTTATGTGTAGAGAGAAATTTATGCTCAAACATTTGCACTACAACTACTACTGTTTGGTATTCCACTATTGCTTGCTGTACAAGACAACATAAGGGAAAATCATAGAATCATAGAATGGCTTGGGAAAAGGACCACAATGATCTTCCAGTTTCAACCCTCCTGCTATGCAGGGTACCCAAACAATAGATGAGGCTGCCCAGAGCCACATCCAGCCTGGCCTTGAATGCCTCCAGGGATGGGGCATCCACAATCTCCTTGGGCAACCTGTTCCAGTGCTTCAGCACCCTTTGTGAGAAGAACTTCCTCCTAATATCTAACCTAAACCTCCCCCCTCTCAGTTTAAAACCATTCCCCCTTGTCCTATCACTATCCACCCTTGTAAACAGCTGTTCCCTTTCCTGTCTGTCCTAGGTCAGATCAAAAGTTTACTAGTCCAGTAACTGCAGTGGCTAAATAGCACTTGGCTAGCTGTCTGGTGAAATTGCAGGCCAAGCAGTGCATCCAGCGTTCTTCAGTGTGCACTCCAAAGCAGCACTGTAGTTTCACAGAGTCCCAGTAGATGGTGGGATCTGATCAGCACTTCATTCTTTGAACCAGAGAAACAGCTCTACACTGAGATACTCACATTGGTTTGTTTTTTTTTTTTTAAGAATGCTTTTAAACAGAGAAAGAAAAATTCATTTGCAAGAGAACCATAATCTCTGACATTATGCAGCGCATTAAGAATGCTTGCAAATGAAACAAGTCTCATTCCAAATATCAAATAACAGTACAAAGCATGACTAATAATCAGTGAATGGTAAACTCTGAGAGCCTCTTTACAAACCTTTGTGATTGCACATTTTCACTGCTAAGACATGAAAGGCTTAACATGTATTTAACATCTTCAATTCCATAAACCTCTATTTTAAACAGGGAAATTAGTCATTTAGGGGTAAACAGAAAATTATAAGTGGTCTGAGAGCAACATGAGCAAATCTGACATGTGTAACTGTGTCTGTAGGGTTGAAGTGCAAAGGAAGAAAACCATGCCTTACAGTGCTGTCCCAGCAGAAGCTGTGGGGCTGCCTCTTTCCCAGTAGATGGGGATGAGCACACTGGAAATCCCATTCTGACTGCAATAAAAGACAGTGAGGTCAGTTCATCTTTCTGACTGTGTTTGGAGCAGCAGTACCCCACAGATGCTTGATCTTTTCTCAGTGCTGTTCACACCATTCTGCTGTTGTGTATGTTCTTTAAGAGTCTCGCTGTCAGGTGCAGAGAGCAGGGATTGTGAGCAGCTTGTCAGTTGTCTGCAAGTTGCAGCAGCAGCCGTGTCTGCTCAGTGCATTCGGGCGCCAGGGATCACTCTGTAGCAGTGCAACAGATACAAGCAGGCCATCTACACAGAGAACAGGAAACTGCAGTGATCATTTGGTTCTGAGGGAAACGGGTTAGTAAGGAAAGCAGTTCACTCTCTGTTTCTATACACTTTAATATTATGTGAAAGGCAAATATAGAATACGGAGTCCAATTAACTTTTCTTGTAGAAACAATAGGAATCTCCTTTCTTTTTCTTTTTTGCTCATAAGATTATTTTTCCATGTCAATGCCCTGTTCCTCATTAGTATTTACAAAATACCAAATATCAGACAACTAGGCTTCCTCTCCTTTATGTAGTTAGCTATGAAAGTACACACCTTCTTCTAATCATGTTTGTTTGAATCTTTGCCTTTTAATCCAGAAATCAAAGGATATGATCAAATACAAGTTTATATTCCACACAGTGCTCTATCTGTTGATTTCAGTTTCTTGTAACTGCATGCACTTAGGATGGTGAGTCCTCCAGTGACACAGCTTTCAGGACTCAGCCAGACATCCCACAACCTGGACGCTGTGTCATGCTTCAGGAAAGCTGGCAGGCATTGCAGGGCAGTAGTCAAGGCATGGCGACAGTCATGACAAATCAGCTTTATACATAGGAGGAGTACAGAGACTGCTGGAAAAAAGCAGTAACGTGACCAAGAAAATTTGCATTTTAAATGGGCCACATTGCAATAACAGTTACCATGAAAAAGCATCACATTGTAAGCAGAAAAACAATTCCTTCCTCTGCTTATATCTTGTTATTGTTCCCATGCCTTTTTTTTTTTTTTTTTTTTTTTCTATTTCTGACCGCAGCTCTGATCCTGTGCATCTTTTTTGTTGCTGGTCGTTTTCCTACTATGCATAAATTTTGGCATATGTCAGCAAAAGTATGATGCAAAGACAAGTGTTAGATTTTACTTGTGCAACTTCAGCAACGTCCAGGGTATCTTGCATCTTTGCACTTCTGCTCTGGTGATTCTCCTCACTGTGACTGCAGTGAGGTCATGTCAGTGTGACATGGAGTGATGAGCTGATGGTCTCTGTCTTTTTGCAGTTTGGGGTAATCAGAGATACATACCCACTGAAGTCTTTTATCAGCTATATTTTACATGACAGTGCCAGGGTATGTAGAAGCCCAGATAAAAGGAAAAAAAGTCTGTGGATTACAAACTGCAAATTGTGTCCATCTTGCATTCTTTGCTCACCTGGGACTGTCATTGGTACCTAATCCCAGATTAAAGTCTTCATGCAGACTTTTGAGTTGCTAAGTGCAATAGCAGCAACAATGCACACAGGTCCTGTGGTTTGGTGTGAGTACACTTACAGGGAAGAGGCAATTTAATCATGTGCCAATGAAACTCAGACAAGTGTGCAACTCAACACTCATGATGCACACACTGTCAGAATGTGAAAGGAAGAAGCTGAGTAGGCCACAGCACCAGAAGGAAGCTCAGAAGAAAACCAAGCACATTTGACAGAACATCATTTTGTAAGACTTACACTACTGCATGTACTGAAGGAACATCAAATCTGCAGGGCTGCAGATTGCAGTAGCATTTGTTATTGCTCTGACGGAGCCAGAATAAATATCAGACTTACAAAATTTGCACATGGGACCCTGAAACCCATCGCCTGTACAGTAGATGCTGTATTTATTTTGAAATTATGCTGCTACTGGAGGGCCAAGCAAGTGTGGGGCTCACATGGAGTCCTGCAGGGCTGAAAAACATCTTGAGACCTGGGCCCTGCCGTGCCAATGTACTCATAACCTCTAAGTGGAACAAATAATGATAGCAATCATAGAATTGCTCAGGTTGGATAAGACCTTCAAGACCATCAGGTTCAACTGCAACCAAACCATACTACTCTAACAACCGTCCACTAAATCATGTCCCTGAGCACCACATCCAAAGTCATTCGGAGGAAGAATTCATACACACAAATTCTGTGGCTTAAAGTGCTTCAATGGAGATGCAAGAAAGCTGCTGTAAAATTTGCTGATTTCTTACTCTGATCTCTGTAGTTTCCGTGCAGCAGAAGCTTAGAACCCTATTTTGCTACTGACAAGTGGCTTTTATATGGAGTAGCTTTTGAAACTCAGAGGACTCTTCAAAGAACACAAAAGCTGTTCCAAATAGATCAAAATGTAGCTTTGAACTATGTGGGTTCTTTAACTGGCAACAGAAACTGGAAACTCACTGGGACCACTTGGTGACTGTGTTTTTATTTGGCATGTGATGGACAGTGGGAACTTGCTTGATTTGTACTCTGATGGAAGAACAAACCTGGCTCAGGCTCAGCACTGTGAAAGTGCATGCTCATCTTTTAGCTTTGATGTCTGTCCACTGTTTCCCTTATAGATACATACTTTGCTTCTGTTGTTATGCCTTGTAATGCCTCCTATTTATTTGAATGGAAAGAACAGCAGCTATAAGGAGTTCAGTAATATTATTTGATAGAACAAATTATGAGCTACAAGACAATATTTTTCAACGTAGTCATCAACATTAGCTCTGCATTTTTGCCTACATGCCATGCTTGTAAAAATCTGCATGGTCATCTGGAACGTGGCTTTTCTTTAATGTCACTGCTACTGAAATGCACCATCCACAGCCTCACTGTGCTCACATCCACTATTTGGGCTCCATCATCTTTCAGCAAGCATCAGTGAATGTCAGTGGGTGCCATTTTTTCCACATGGAGGAATTCAGTGACACTGATACTATCACTTTTTGTGCAAGCAAAAATGCAATGGAATACCGGTGACAAGGTTCATCCTCTACTGCCATACCACTGCTTCAGCCACAGGAGTGCGCCCACCACCATGGCATGATGTAGGTCTTGTCAGGGTGGTGCTGAGCTGGCTGAAGGGTGGGGGACATCAGAGAGCAAGGCATGGGTGACACCTCCAGCTTCCATGGTGCAGTGAGTGACACCTGAAGCTACAGGTCCAGTCGGCAGACTGTGCTGCGCTGGGTGCACACACCTTTCCTGCCACAGCTGCTGCTCTGCTGATTATTTTCAGTGAGAAGGAAGTATTTGTCTGGCGTGACAGTCTTAAATTAAAAATATAAAATAAAAGATCCTGGGTAAGGTTGAGAGTGTAGATCTTTTGGCAACAGACAAACAGGCACCACAGCGTCTTTGGAGATGTAGCTGGTAGGAAAATGTCTTTGCTGCAGGTATCCGTCTGAGAAGACCTGTTTTGGAGGCAGGCACCGTCGAAGGCGGCATTGCCGACCCGGCCTGAGCGAGCTTGCAGTTGCAGCAGCTGCCAGCTGTTGTCAGGGCAGGGCTTCTTGCGGCTTCGCTGCACGCTTCCTGCAGGCTCCCAGAAAGCTCCAGCAGGCTCTCTGCAGTTTCCCAGCGAGATCTCAGAGGGCTCCCAGCGAGCTCCTAGCGAGGTCCTTGCGAGGTCCCTAGCAGGCTCCCTGCAGGCTCCCAGCGAGGTCCACTCAGGCTGCCAGCGGGCTCCGTGTGGGCTCCGTGCAGGCTCGCAAGCCACGGGGCTCTTCTCATCCTGAGTGCCTGCCTGGGTGTTATTGAATAGTACGAGTTGTTTTGTCTGCACAAACCCTTTTTCTAGCTGAGATGTGTTCTGGACAGCAGGGAATTATGCAGAGGAAGGCAAATGCTCCCTGTGCCCCAGTAGTTCAGCTTTTCCTAACAGAATCCCTAGTTTTGGTTGCTGTGCCAGACCTCTCTCACACAGTCAGTTTTGGGGCAGCACTGTGGCGTCCTACAGCAGATGGGCAGTGGCAGCAATAGATGTCTTCTCACTAAATCAGCCACTAAATTTAATGTTGTCATTTTGAAATTGTGTAATTTCTCTCCTAACTGGAGTAAATCTAGCAGTCTACAGACTACTTAAGTCCTAAGCTATAACATCAGGGCCATTTTGAAGAAAGAATAACGTATATCTTCATTACTTGAAATAGAGGATCTTATGGGATAGGCTTATGTATTTTTTTAGTAGATGAAGTGGCACACTGCTTTATCTTTGTTAATGTTTCATTGGCTAAAGAGTAAAGAAAGATCTTTTTTTTTTTTTCTGTTTCAGTGGTTGTTCGCTTTGACTTGTAAGGTTGGTTGTAATTCACAAGTGGTGTGGCAGCTGCAAGAATATGCAACTTGCATCTGCAAAACATGAAGATGTCATGAATCTCAGTAAGGACAGATAAGATGTTTGAGTTAGTCTCTACTGTTGCAGTCTTTGAAAGCATCAGTTATTTTCTGCTTTTCCAACTTCTGATGGAATAAGAAAGTTTATGGAATGTGGAAAAGGCATATGGCCATTTAGGAAGAATACAGGAATGTTGTCAGGGCCTGTAGGGATGTGATGTGGAAGGTTAAGGCACTGTGGAAGGTTAAATCTGACAAGGGAGGTCAAGGACAACAAGAAGGATGTATTTTTAAGTATATCAATAACAAAAAAAAGACAAGGGAATGAAGTGGGTTCTCTGGTAAAGGAGGACTGAGAAGACTGAAAAGGTGGAGGCACTGGTCATCATCCTTGCTTCAGACTTTATTTCTAAGACTGACCTTTATGAATGCAAGACTCTTAGGAATAGGGGATAAGAGAGAGTATGGGGAATGGAAAAATACCCCTTGATCAAGGAGGATTTGGTCAGAGATCAACTAAACAAAATCAATGCATACTAATCCATGGGTCCCAGTGGGATGTAGCCACAAGTGCTGAAGGAGCAGGTAAAATTGACTGCCAAATCACTGTCTATCATCTTTGAAAAGTGTCTGAGAATGGAGAGGTGTCTGAAGATTGGAGGAAAGACAGTGTCACTCCAGTCTTCAAAAAGCACAAGAAGGATGAGCCAGGAAGTACTGAGAACTGAGGCCAGTCAGCCTCACTTCTGCCCTGGGAAGTTGATGTAACAATTTACTGTTGATGTCATCTCCAAGCAAGTGGAAGAAGAAACGGTTATCAGGAGTAGCCAGCGTGAACTCACCAAAGGGAAATCATGTTTGTCTAATCTGGTAATCTTACATGGTGGAATGGACGACTGACTGGAAGATGAGGGGAGGGCAGTGGATGTTGTCTACCTTGACTTCCAGCAAGGCTTTTCACATTGTCTCCAATAACATCCTTGTAGATCAGCTTAGGAACTGTGGGATAGATTAGTGGACAGTGAGGTGGAGTGAGTACTGTCTGAATGGCAGGACTCAGAGGGTTGTGGTCAGCAGTGCAATCTATTTGGAGGCCTGTATTTAACAGTGTTTCCCAGGGGCCGATGCTGGGTCCAGTCTTGTTTAACAGTATGTTAAATCATTGACCTGGGTGAATGGATAGAGCGCACTCTTAGTGAGTTTGCTGGTGATAAAAAGCTGGGAGGACTGGCTGACACACCAGAAGGCTGTGCTGCCATTCAATGGGACCTGAATAAGCTGGAGAGATGGGCAGAGAAGAACCTAATGAGGTTCAACAAGAGTAAGCATAAGGTCTTATGCTAGGAAAGGAATAACTACAGGTATCAGTACAGGTTAGGGGCTGGCCTGCTGGAAAGGAGTTCTGGGTGTCCTGGTGGGTAGCATGTTTGCCATGAGTAGCAGTGTGCACTTGTGGCCAAGAAAGCTAGTGTTATCCTGGGGTCATTAAAAAGAGCATGGCCAGCAGGCTGGGGGAGGTGATCCTTCCCTTCTGCTCTACCCTGGTGAGGCCACATCTGGCTTTTTGTGTGCAGTTCAAGAAAACAGGGATCCTCTAGAAAGATTCCAGTGGGAGGCCGCAAAGTGATGAGGGGCCTGGAGCATCTCCGTTATGAGGAAAGGCTGAGAGGTTTGGGGCTGTTTAGCCTAAAGAAGACTGAGAGGGAATCATATCAGTGCTTGTAAATATTCAAAGAGTGACTGTCAAGTGGGTGGGGTCAGTCTCTTTTTGGTGATACCCATCGCAGGAGAAGGGTTAATGGGCACAAACTGAAACACAGTAAGTCTCATCTGAACATCAGGAAAAGCTTTACTTTGAGAGTGACTGAGCACAGGCTGCCCAGAGTGACTGTGGAGTCTCCTTCTACGGAGATATTCAAAACCTGCTTGGACACTTTCCTGTGCAAATTAGTATGGTGAACCTGCTTTAGCAGAGAGACTGGACCAAAATGATCTCCAGGGGTCCCTTCCAACCCCTATCATTCTGATTCTTCAATTCTAGGATAACCTTGATTCTGCAGGAATTTATGCAAGGAAGTTGTACCTTGACAATTCCAAACAAGCATTTTAGCAAGTAAATTTTGTTATACACCAGGCTGTTAGATTATCACTCAAGAATAAATAGTCAATAGACGTTTGCCTGCTTAAGATTTGGAAAATCACACATAAGCACACATATGTTATATATCTGCACAAACACACAGTAGGACCTTTACCTCTTTAACTGGAATCTAAATAGATTACAGTACAATAAATAAATAAATAAATAAATAAATAAATAAATAAATAAATTACAGAGGACTCTGATGTAGAAAAAATATATCTACATGAAATAAAGACAGATAACAGACAACCTTATGCTGAATTTGCATAATCCAGAGGGGATTTGCTGGTGGATGGCTGGGAGGTAACAGAGGACTGTCTTTGCTCCTCATACATGGCACACATGCATGGGGGAGCAGCTGTGCATCCTTCAATCCTCTCCACGGCTCCAGTGAGCTCTGCTTAACCCATGCAGATTTATAGCTCAGCCAGGAGGATCCATGTAAAATCACTTCATCAGAACTCCATCAATCTAGGAAGAAGCATCTGAAAGTAAGACCTCAAGTATAGACACAACATCCCAATTAATGAAGCTTTAAAGGACTGTGTAGCTGACTAGAAGGAGGGCTTATCTGAACAGGGACTTCATGAGGTATCATGCATCCATACTGCACGACGATAAAAGAAACGGTGGCCTTAACTTCAGAGATATTTATACCATAGGAACTATGGTTTCTGCAAGACTGGTAGGCCATCTCCAGCAACCATGAGAAGCAGCAACTTGTAAATGTAGGAAGTGAATTAATCCAAAATTTTTTTTCTGTGATATGTACCTAGTTACCAGCTACCTACCTGTGTACTGGGGGCTTCCTGTTCTGGGTATCATCCTCAGATGACTATGATAAGTGTAATAAATGGAGTAGTTCATCATATTGTTAGGTTATTGGATTAGCTTATACTTCTAGATTCTATACCATCTTTAAGTATTTGTTTAAATTTGTTGTGCCCAGTAATCTTGTACTTTCAGAAACAGATTTCTACTCGCTGCAGTATTTCTCACTTTGTAGATCTCTATCACTGATGGCCCTTCTATATAGATGTTGCTTAAGCCAACAGCCAGTGCAGATGTTTTGAGTCCACAGTAGTGAGGAACAGCAAAACTGATTTTTTCCAGTAGAAACAAACAAATCTTCTCTGCCAAGGTTTTATAACTGAGAACTCTGAAATAAGATAAGCTGAAAGAAGTTATGAAAAGGTATTCCTGAAATAATTTCTTCTTTAACAGAAATTTTCATGAGTGTTTATTCAGGTGACCACAGGGTCAATGTAGAGCTGAGGCAGAAGAGGTATGGCAGCTGCTTAAACATGAGGATAGATTTTTCCAGGAAGGCTTGCTACTGAATCAAGCTAGTTCTAGCAATGATTAATTTATGTCAGTAATTAGTAAAGCAGAAGAAAAACAGCAGCCATAGGCATAGTATAAAATACCCACCATTAGTATCTGTCATCATGCTAGAAAGGCTTCTGAAGTATCTTGGAGCAGGTTTACCTTCCTCTGGAAGGAGAATACTCAAGAGAGAAGAGGAGATAAACTTCTTTCTTAGACTGTAAAGAGGCTAGAAAGCTTAGGGTGCTTAAAATTGCTTAGCAAACACCAGCAACTTTAGCTTACAGTAAAGTCACTTCTTGTGCAATCTGCTGCCATATTTTGCTTTGGATGGGGAAGACAATATTTCACAATGTTTTATCAGAGGTGAAGTAAATATACCCCCAGATGTCACTGGGCCACACAGTGCATGGCAGAAACTGTATGTTCACAATGCCAAAACAACTGCAGTGTAGGCTATATCAGTTGTTTCATGAGTTAGAACAGTCCTCAGTTTTAATTCTTCTGCTACGACAGATGATAGCATTGCAAATAATATGATATTCTCATAATTTTTTTTCTATCCTAGGTGCTGAACATCTCATAAACACATTGGAACCCGTGTATGTAGGTATGCAAGTTCCTATGGGGAAGCACTGAAAGTAGTGCCTCCTATTTTGTGACGTTGATCCACGATGTCAGAGGCAGATGTTGGTGATATGGCAGTAGAGGCTGAACCTTCCCACCAATATTCCATTACATGTTGTTGCAGTGTGACAGATGGCAGCACAGGGGCAGTCTGACAGGATGGCATCTGACATGGAAAATGCATATGAAGAAAAGATGTGCCACTGAATTCTTCCCTGCTGAAAAACTCACTGAGATTCACTGATACTTGCTGAATACTGATGGAGCCCAAGTAGTGGGCGTGAGCACAGTGAGGTGGTGGGTTCTGTGTTTCAGCAGTGGCAACAGCAACAGTGGGTCACTTTTCACATGCAAGGCATGCCTGCTCTTGTTCATCACTGGCAAAAGTGAATGGTTAATGGTGATTACTATGTTGAAAAAT
This sequence comes from Tetrao urogallus, assembly GCF_951394365.1. Taxonomy (NCBI): domain Eukaryota; kingdom Metazoa; phylum Chordata; class Aves; order Galliformes; family Phasianidae; genus Tetrao; species Tetrao urogallus. The sequence continues at coordinate 58,093,260 of NC_136816.1, read as the reverse complement.
AGTGTTTTGTTGCTGAGAATGTGCTCCATCAAATAGTGTTATTGTACCCTTTGCATCTGCTGTAGTTTCAATAGAAATGAGTAAGAGACATTAGTTTCAGAGTGACCTATCTATGTGTGGATGCATGTCCATATCTGTACCTGTACATTCCCACCTTTTCATAGACATTTGCACACATATGTAGTGGGTAGCCTAGTATGTATCTGCAGTTGATATATGTCTAATACTAATGCAACTATTTGAGATGCTACCGAGGGCCTGTAAGATGCTGCAGCTACCTAAAAAAAAAAAAAAAGCAACAACACTATTGCAGTCTCCTGCTTCTTTTTACATATTATATTTGAAGGTCCTTCAAATGTAAAAAAGCCAGGATTTAATTATTTGGGAACAATTATAAATCCAGATTTTCTTTGAATCCATGTATTTACTCATCCCATTAGATGTTGGCTGCCTGGATATTTTAATCAGGATTATGGTGTCTGATGAGATTAGTTAGATAACACTTCTTGTTAATTAGGGTGGTCTATCCACTAGACCTTTTCTGAGGTTATGTTGGTGCATGAATCAGAATTCTTTGGAGGACAATTGACTGTGTGAGACCAAAGCCAGAAGTAGGATGCTGCAGGGTATATGAGAGTGAAAACATTAGAGTTACATGGAAGTGTTTTTTAAGCCAATCAATTTAAAAAGCACTAAGTAGGAAAAAAACAAACAACAAAATGAACATGCATTCTTTTATAGGAGTCATTGTATCTACTCAGCTGATATTCAAATGATAATCAATTGTACTCACTGAATCTGAAGAAATTAAGTGCACAGAATGCAGTCAGGAAGAAACCGAAATGATGATGAGAGGTGATAGAAAATAATGGCTTAATTTATTGCTCAGAATAAGTCAAAGTTAGAGGTGTTTGTACTCTGATGAACAATATAATTATTTGAAAAAGTTTAAATTTTGTGTATTTGAGACCACTTACATTTTCTATCTGTATGGTTTTTTTTTTTCAACACATGAAGTCAAGTCTTTTTGCTTTTTCCTGAAAGGCAGAACACAAAAGAGATCCAATTTTTTTGCTTTCTTGGTTATTCAGTTAGGAGGAAGGATAGGATAGCAATTCAAAATATGTGTAGTAAAACGTAGGGTGAATATCTGAATAGATATCATGTTAGTAAGATACGTTAAGCTGTAAAAGTCTGATGAAAGCCCAAGATTTATCTAACTAGCGAGAACAAAGCTGCCTGAGATACGCTGTAGAAAACCAACCCTGCATTCATGGGGAGAAACATAGATGACATCATTGTTATTCTGTGATAAAACATAGTTTAATGGAGAGTAATTTTAAGCCTAGGCGCTGATATTTGGATCTAGTTTAAAGAAGTGTATATCAGTCACAGGGAACATTTCCAAAATTCTAAGATATGATTCAAGACGAGCTGAGAGGTCATTGTGTTAAATAGCTTAAAAAGAAGAGGCTGCCTAGGAATTCGTGTCTTTATAGAAGCTGGCCTTATAGTGCTCTGTTTGCAGTTGGCTCTTCTGTTTCTTACTGAAACAGAAATCATCGTTACGAATATCAGGGTACTGTTTTTGTGATGCTGATAGCTGAATCCAAAGCCTCCAACCAAATCTATATGTGGATCTTGCATGCTGTGGTTTCAGAGTATATGAAGGAAAAGATTTTGTAGCACTGGAGTTTTATCCTTTGCATAGATACAGGACAGCACAGCCATCTTTTTCTAGTGTCAAATGAATTAATAAAAGTTGCCAAGAAAATAATGGTCTCTGGTTACTACTTGACCTGTGCAATTGTGCTGGTTTGTACACAAGAATGTGTACAAAATTGTTGCTGGTCTGTACATATGAGAATCAGAATACACAATGGCCTTTTCTATTTGTTTTTTGCTTGTGAAACTATAGCTATATTTCCCTTTCAATATTACAAAAATCAAAAGTCATGTGTATTGTGGGAAATTATGTACAAAATTTCCTTAAACGTTTTACATTTGTTTTTCTTTTACTAAACAAAACCTAGCATGTATGAGAATATAATCAAACAATATTGCATTTGTCTTGTCTAAAACTCATTGATTCTGTAAAATATGTTAAAGGACAAAGAACTGGTGACTTAACTTCAGCCAGTTTATAAAACAAACATTTGCAGTCAATATCTTTACAGGAGAATGAGATGATATCCAGTCAGGATGGGATTCTTCAAAACATTCAGCACAGATTTAGCCAGACAGGCAAGCCAAAGTCATTGCTTGCTACTTCATATTTATTGGCTTCTGCTCCTCAAATATCATCAGAGACAAAGCTCGTTTCTCTCACTGATATCAGCCTGAGTTATATGTTTATTTAAAGCAAAATTGTACAATATAGCTTTTTTAGTCTCACTTCTGGTACACACGCTGTGGATAACTTGTTATTTCTGAAATACCAGCTTTGGTCCTCTGCACAAAACAGCATGAGTGATGAGATGTGTTGCCAGGCATGGCCTTCACCAGGGTCAGGGCACCCATCTTCTGTGCTGGCTAACTCCTCTGCCATATGACTCAGTGGCATGAGTCACAAGCTATACTGCGAAACAGGCTGACCATTCTTGTCTTCGTCTGTGGTCATAATACTTTATTACCAACTTTGTAAGCTACAGTTTGAAGTGGTCGGTTAGTGTTTCACTGTTTGCACAGACCAGTTTGTGTAACAAAAATGAATAAAATAAAAATTTCTAAAAAATTAATTCAGAAAAGAGTGAACCTCATCGCTACGCGTACATTTAGTCTGATTTCACCTTTTCACTATATTTTTGCTTGAACATACCTTAAAAAGTATCTGTTGATATCCCCGATTTTTCCAGTAAATGTGTAGCTCCAGAATAAAGTGCTTTCATATATTAACAGGATTTACAGTAGTTTACCCTAGAAAAATGGTCATAATATAACTGGTCATAAAATGTGTTTCAGTCATTGTTAGTTGAGAAACTGTATTTTAGTGTAAAGAATTCCTAAATTCCCTTCAAAGCTGCAGCTAATGCAGAGTAGAGATAAGTTCATAATGCCAGGCTCAGTGGACGCTTGGCAAACAACTGTTAGATGAAAGTGGCAAACAAAACTGTAGGTGGGATGCATGGACTGACTTCCATGTGTTTCTTGGAAGCCTTTCGATGTTGAATAGAACCTGTGCTACTGGCTTTGAGGGATTCTTAAGTTTCAACATATGGTGTAGCCTCAGTTTTTTCAGCTTTTGTCTGAGAAAAGTGTGGAATCTTTTATCTTACTTTAACCTAAAACAGGGAGCAATTGTACTCTTCCTGCATTTACTGGTGAGGTTTGCAGCACATTTCTGGAATCTGACTAACACCATCAGAGTCAAAGGCAATTTCAAAATGTCATGATACATCAGAAAAAAAGTTATCAGAGAAGGAATGTGAGCTGGCACTTGCGTTAATGCTTCCTAGTAATTAACAGCGCTGTTACAATCTCTCAGGTAATCTCTCTTGTAATGATCTCCAGGCTTGAGCCAGAGCTTCTGCTTTCCTTTCAGTCCACATGGCATTGAGCAACGATCCTATTCCACCCTTCTGATCAGTTGCGGAGGAGACTGTTTTGGCTGGAATTAGACAGCCCCAGATGGTACTCTAATGCTCAACACCTGCTACAACTCCTTTAGTGCTTGTTATCTCTGCCTCAGCTTTTATAAATGCCTTTTATAATTTAGCTAGGGAGAGGAGGGAGAAGGAGGAAGGCTCACTGTCTGGCTCAAAGTAGATGTGGGGCTGCAGTATTTACTTTGTTCTTCACCAACACAAGGTGCAGCACAGGGAGTGTGAACACCCTGGGTTAGCACTGATTGTAATGACTGAGTTATTCTTTCTGTATGTTGAACTAAGAGAGACTGAACACCCACATCTCAGGAGAAGTATGTGATATGGCTTGTCCAAAACTAAGAGGATTTTCATAGAGATATTTTCCTTTCATCCCTCCATACTGCAGCTACAGAAGATGCTGTGGACCACCGTTCCTGGAGGACTGCCAAAAATGTATTATGCAAGAAAGCCATGCTTACACTAATTTTTGTAAAATGATCTCATCTATCTGGCTCTCTTTTAAATATCTTTCACTATCTATCTGAGTGTTCTTCTTCATCCAACTGTACGTTTTCCTTCAGTTGCTTGGGTTGTGACTGACATTTCTACAGCTCACAGAAAGGAGACTGAAGTAAAAACCCAGCTGATTTTTGAGGTAGTCACAAAAAGAAAGATCAATGTAGAGGACAGATCTTGTGTTGTAATTAAAAATTTCTATTAAATTGGGATCTCCCATGGCTAGTTCCTGTAGGGCAAATATAGACTTGTGGTCGGAATTGATAAGATGTTGATCTGGTCCTCCTGATAAACTGTTCAGTGACTTGTGAAGGTTGCCAGATTTTTTTATTTCAAGGGTATAATGTTCATCATATGTTCATATTCCTTCTAACCAAGGAGTGCCTCCAGAAAATGGCAAACCCTTGGCTGCTGCAAATCAGCACAACATCACTGAAATTATTTTACCCTCCAAATTTACTTGGGCTAACCCTAAACACCCTTACTTTACACAGCATTTTGTGGGTGAAGTATGTCCTTCACGTCTGAACCTTGCAGCAGTCAGTGGTCTCTGCATCTTGTGCACGTCCATGAAAGGGCAGCAACAGAGCAAAACAAATGCACAGTGGCAAAGAGGAATAAAGAAAAAGGGCCATGAGGTCACAAGAGTGTGACATGCATGCAGGACATCTATTATATTTTCAGTACAAGTTGTTCTGTCCCTCGCTGGCTGATCCAAGTATCTGGTTGCTGGACACAGCTCAAACAAATTTTAATTGATAAATTAAGAAATGTGTTCAGAAGCAATTTGGCATGAGAACTTTAGTTCTGCCAGAAGGCAGTCATAGCTTGGTTTTAGGATTCTTAGTATATGACATGGTGTGTGAAATGGTAGATTATATGACATAACCAGGGTGATACTTTAGTATCAAGAAACATTAAAGTAACAACTTTTAGGATTTGCTCAGAATATGTCACTTTGTAAATGCCAGTTTGTCATTTTTGATCATTTTACAAATCCTTCTGGGGAAAAAAATATTGTCTCTCTCTACATTTTAGCTCCAAATAAAATATTCTGCACAGACTAGTCCATTAAATAATATCTAACGTAAGCATGTGTAATACAGTAGCATCAGAAATGCCTGTAAGGTGTTATTCTTCCATTGTCTCCTTTTATTTACCTCAGAAGTGAGCACAGCATACCATTTTAAGATAACTTTATTGGATTTAACTTACTGGTGAGTATTGTTACTGTGCGTCACTATGCAAACATAAAACGGTATAGCTCAGATAATTTATTTTCTCTCACATTCTTTCTAGGGCAAATTAAAGGTGCCTGTAAACAACTGGAGTGCAAGGCAGCATTCAACTACTGCTGCAGCAGAAGACATTCTACTTTCCTGTAGAAGGAAGTATTTGGTAGCAGAACAAGCTGCTTTTTATTATCTTTTTTGACCAGCGGAAATTTCTGAGATGGGTTTCCCTCCTGGAACATGGCATTGGTGTTGGGCTGAGACCCTGGAAGGAAGATATTATTTTGCATGACTGGTAATCCTCTTTGTTTCAGGATAAGAATGGAGTTGTGAATGAAGAATGTTATACGCAGAACTCTGTAAATGGAATCCATCTAATAAACTATGCTGTAGATACTTATTTGTGCTATAGATACTGAGCTGTCTCTAGAATCAAGGGAGAAATAAATGCTATTAGCACAGAACCAGTTTCATCCCAAAGCAACTGTCAAAATCATGTTGGGTGAAGGCTGCCCTTAAAGTTAGCGTATGTAAAAAATACTTTACATAGCATTAGTGCTGGAGAAACAGGAAAGAATTAATGTACCTCTTTTATACTACTTCAAAGTGAAATGAATGCAGGTTGTTCTGAACTGTCAACACTAAAGCATTCACTCAATGCCCTGGTCTCCAGATGTAGTTTCAGTGTCTCTAAATACTCTGTCACAAAGATGTGGATTCTATGAAACTATATGGGAACATCTGTGTTTTGATATAATTAATAAAAATGCTGCCAAATTATAACATCATTACTCAGGTCTCCTGAACTCAAAGACGACTTCTTATTTAGCTCAATGCATTGTGGATGATAAAATATAAAATGCAAAATATATGGCTTCAGAGTGAGCTTTAATTCTCATCAGCAAAAATTATATCTTTTCTGCATTGCATTGTGTTGTTTTCGTTCTTTGTTACTGATTGACATTTATACATGCTTTTGTTAACATATTTCAAACCTATTTCTGTGAAAAAATCCTTGATGATGTGTGAGAGAGGTTTTTATTTCAATCAGGTGAAGTTAGTTGAGCAAGGTTAAGATCACTGGAAAGGCAAACTTGAAGGTACATTATCTGTTATCACTGAAGTCACATGTGAAATATAAGCAATTCTGAAAAGTTTTTATGAATTTCCATAGTAGATTATAAAAATTGCCTTCATTTCTTCATAGACTCATAGAATTCTTAGAGTAGAAAGGCACCTTTCTGAAGACCATCTAGTTCAATTCTCCTGCAATGAGCAAGAACACCATGGCAAGATCTGGTTTCCCAGGACCTTATCCAGCCTGGCCTTGAAAGTCTCCAGGGATGGGGCATCATCCACATCAATGGGCAGTCTTTCCCAGTGCCTCTCCACCGTTGTTGTATAAACCTTTTTCCTTATATCTAATCGAAATACACTCTCCCTGAGCTTGAATTTCCCCTTGTTCTATCACCACAGATCTTTCTTAAGAGACTGTCCTCTTCTTTCCTGTAGTTCCCCTTTTGATACTGAAAGGACACATCAGGGAGCCTTCTCTTCTGTAGGCTGAACACCCTCAACTCTCCCAGCCTGTTTTCATAGGAAAGATGTTCTATCCCTTGGATTATTTTTTGTGGCCCTTCTCTGGATGTGCTCCAACAGGAACCACATCTCTTCTGTCCTGAGGACTCCACACCTGGATGCTGTACTCCAGGTGAGGCCTCATAAGCGCAGAGTAGAGGGTCAGGATCACCTCCCTCACCCAGCTGTCCATGCTTCTTTTGATGCAGCCTGAGATATTGTTGGTCATCTGGGCTGCAAGAGCACATTGCTGGCTCATGTGCAGCTTCCCATCCACCAGTACTCCTAGGTCATTTTTTGCAGGACTGTGCTCAATCCTTTCACCCCCAGTTTGTATTGGCAATGGGGGTTGCCTCGAGCCAGGTACAAGACCTTGCAGTTGGATGTGTTGAACCTCATGAGGTTCACCTGGGCACGCTGCTTCAGCCTGGTCAGGTTGCTCTGGATGGCATCCTGTCCCTCTGGTGTGTTGACTGCACTCCACAGCTTGGTGTCATTAGTGAAGTAGTTGAAGGTATGCTTGACTCCATTGTCTATGTTCTTGATGAAGATATGAAAGTGTATTGACCAGCACTGACCCCTGGGGGATGCTGCTCCTCATTGATCTCCATCCAGACATTGAATCATTGACCACCACTCTCCAGACTCTATCCTGCAGCCAGCAATTTGTTTGCTGAGCAGTCCACCCATCAAATCCGTATCTTTCCAACTTGCAGAGAAGGATGTTATGGAGTACCATGTTAAAGGCCTTACTGAAGTCCAGAGAGATGACATCTGTGGCTCTTCCCTTGTCCACTGATGCAGTGTCACCGCTGTAGAAAGACACTAGGTTGGTTAAACAGGATTTGTTCTTGATGAAGCCATGCTGGTTCTCTCATATCGCCTCCCTGCCTTCCATGTGCCTTAGCGTAGCTTCCAAGAGGATCTACTCCACTGATGTTCTCTGGCACAGAGCTGAGGCTGACAGGTCGGTAGTTCCCAGGGTTATCCCTTTTACCCTTTTAAAAAATGTGGGGGATGTTACCTTTTTTCAGTCACCAGGGACTTCGCCTGATTGCCACGACTTTTCAAATATCACTGTTAGATGCTTGGCAGCCACATCAGCCAGTTCCCTCAGGACTCTGGGATGCACCTCATTGGGACCCATAGACTTGTGAATGTTCAGATTCCTCAAGTGGTCATGAACTCAGTCTTTGCTTATAGCGGGACTGATGTTGCCTTCTTGATCCCCTACTACCAACCGAAGTGTTTGAGGGCTGTGTGGTGAGTAGTTATCCGGGAAGACTGAGGCAAAAGAGTAGTTAGGTACCTCAGTCTTCTCCTTGTCTCCTGTTTCCAGCTTGCCTATGTCACTCGCTAGAGGGGCATGTCCTCCTAGACTTTCCTTTTCTGGTTGAGGTACCTGTAAAAGCCTTTCTTCTTGTTTTTGGCATCCCTTACCAGGTTCAGTTTGAACCGGGCCTTGTCTTTCCTGACCCAGTGCTACATAGCCTAAGTCTTTCTTATGCTCCTTATGCTCTTCCTATGGTACTGTCCCTGTTTTCACTGCCTGTGAATTTTCTTCTTGGTCTTTAGATCAGCATTTTTTTTTCTAGTCCAAACCAGCATAGCATTATCTCTATGGAGGCATATCTTTCACCCACACAATTCACCGTTTTGACTTATTATGAGTTCATTTATTTTGAACATTTCAGTGTTTGAAGATAAATTCCACAGGATCAATGAGCTTTTTCTTGTCATAGTGAACCTCACCTTCTCAAAGGTCATCCTGACACATGCCGGTATATATCTGGGAACTTATTATGTTTTATGATCCTATTACATTCTTGGTGTATGCAAACAGATAATTTCTTTCTGGATTACTGTAGGTTTGTTGCCAAGTTTGTTGTGATTTACACTAGCATTCAGAAACACTTCTTAATGATTCTGTGCTTTGTTAGCAATTTACTGTATTGAAACATTTGTTAAACCAGACTTGCTAAGATGCTGCTGAGAGCTTCAATATCAATTTAACTTGTATGTGTTGCTGTTTTCCATCCAAGTTTTTTTACATCTTGATTAGTTCTCTTTGTCCTTCTCTGATTTTGAATTTGCCATATTTTTATGTTTATTGCATAAATTGTTCACTTCAGTGCTTCTGGCTTGACAAGTTAATTATCTTTCAGTATTTTTGGAGCAGTTACAAAGCAAGCATGCCAGCTATATCTAAAGCAATTTCATCCATCACTTGGCTTTTGAAAACATCAAGACACCCAAACTTTCTAAGATGAAGCTGAAGTCAACTCTGAAGGGCACTGAGGCTGATTTGCAGGCATGATTTTTGTTTATTATATGATCTAGATCTGAAGATGGTTTTATTTCTTTGAGCGCTTTTTCTCCTGGGATTTGTATGAAGAGGATGACCTGCTTGTTATACCCCTGTGATTGTGTTTCTGCTTGGTTTTAGGTTGATGATACAACTGGAATATGGTGCTATGTGCAGAATGCTGAAAAGCTCATTGATCTGGTTGTTATAGTTTGTTTCATCATGGACTTTGATGTTTGACATGAGTAACTTCTTGTACTAAGTTAGTACAAGAATACATCATCAAGTTACCAAGCATCTTTCTCCTTCTATTTTTCCTACTTTATTTAATGAGTTGTCTTATTGTAATGTTTTAAACAGCAAAGTATTGGAATTATGCATATGTAGTTCTGCGGCTTTTAACAGAGTATTTGTTGTATTTTTCTGACAAAATCTTTCTGCATGTATCTTCTTTTTGTGATTATGAAAAGCTATTCATTTACTGTCTTGAAATAATTCATTGAAAGTCATTATGAAAGAGAATACTTACTTGACTTATAAATATTTTTTATTGAAACCTACCTAATAATAGTTGGACAGATCTCGAAATGGCTTACCAAGTTCAAAACGGGGCTATTTTTAATCTTTGGATCAAACTTTTAATCTTTTTTTATAATTTTAATCTTTGGCTCAATCCCAGTAACTACTGTATTTGCCCAGGCATTACCAGTTTGAATAAAAGTATTCATAAATACAGTCCAGTAGTATGCATGTTCTAAAATATTATGGTTCTTGAAGTTATCTTATCTACTAGGCTGAAGGTCCTTAAAGGACAAGAAAATAACAGAGTACATTAAAGTTCAAAAGAAAAAAAAAGTAAGACTACGAAACGAGGAGAAAATATAGCAGATGCACCTGCTGATCACACATTGATGTCTCTCTCAAGACACTATGAATATCGTCTTGTGGGTCATAAAGTAGCAATGCCACTATAAAGTATGATATACACGCTCCTTACTCTTCATCGAACTTGGCTGGCACTCATTCCAGTCCAGGGCCTATCATCTTCAGATAAAAGAGCTACTATAACTCACTGTTGTTTAGAAACAGATTAACAATATCCTCCTGTTTTCCTAGAGAGAGTCTTTATTCTGTCTAATGTGAGTAATTAAAAATCGTGGTCTTGTTGTCCTAGCTGAAAGATCAAAGCTATGATATCAGCCAGTTTTGACACAAACAGATACCATATTTTAGACAAAGTTTCACTTGATTATGGATTCTTTATCTACATAGTTCTAAGGATAAAGATACAGCATGTTGTAGAGAAGAAAACTCAAATGGACCTGAGATTTGCACATACTGTACTGTATATGAAAACAGCATAGTACACAGACAAATCTAAACCATGTTTTGGTTTCCAATTTGCCACTTACCTCTTTTTCATCCTTCATAAATAACAATTTAAGCATAAAGAGATTATTTCAAGTAATAGGATATTATGTCTTTTTCTTTCCTCACCTCACTTCATCATTGTTGCCACTATCATCAACATCATTCTAAAGTTTGTACCCAGTATCCTTCATTAACAAATACTTTCATTTAACATTTCCCGCACTCTTACCTATAATTACTGACTCAGTAGATCTACTTGGTCTTCTGCTTTTGTTAGGCTACATCTACATAGCAAAGAAAGCAGGGCTGGAGGATAGTCTAAACTAGGTCTTCGTCCAGTTACACTCACACTATATTGCATTAGGCCCTCGTGTCCGTTGGATCCCATACAGTACTCCTCATCCACATTGTGTGCTTTTTTGTTTGTGTGCTTTTTTGTTTTCAGTTCTAGGTATCTGAAATAATACAACCACTCTTTCAGAAGTGGTGTTGTCAGTATGACAATGAATAGAGGATATGGAAGTGCTGAGCGAGAGAGCAGGGAAGGGAAAGCCAAAACTTATACAGTAGTAACCATACTGCCTAGTGGATTCTTAGTGTAGCATTATAGACTTTGCCTTCTTCTATGCTCCTCTTTTTTTTTTTTCTTCCTGGAGGCTTTGTGTATACAGGCACTGTTCTGGCTCTAAATACAATAGTTTAGCTCTTTGTTGCCTCATAAATATTGCTTTAATTCAGAAAATGAACTGCTATTAATTACTTTTCCTTCTGTTCCAGCAGGCTTATTCCTCCAAATAAAGCTTTAAGCTTTAAGGGATTGACTGCTGTTAGTAATTTCTGGTTGCCAAACAAGAAAGCATTATTATTACTCTTTCATCTAAGTTTGTCCTTGCTGCTCCAAAAAGGGGTATTCAGTCTGTGCTCTGGGAGGAAGCTTTCATTTTGACTTCTGAACCTTCTAACGAGCCACACAACCACTCACAGCCCTAAGCCAGTGCCATCAATGCTGCCCTCTAGCTAGGGTCTCTCCTGAATTCACAAGCAGTTGAGACCATATTTGCACCTTTAGAATGAGATTTTCTACACCACATGGATACGTACATCAAAAACTGCCTTCAAAAGGTTTTTTACTTCCTCTTTCTACCTATTGTGTTCATTGTTCCATAAAACCAAAGTTTTCCTAAGTAATTTTTTTTTGGTGTATGTTGCTCTTTTTTTTTGGCACTTAGGCACTTCAATGCATTCAGCTGTACAGCCCTCCATCTTCTATGTTTTTTAAGCCCTTTCTGTACTTTTCTTTGCATTTCCATGCATGTGCACATTTTTAAAGGATTGCATTGAATTTACTTTCCAGCATAAATACAGACTTGGGAACCCTTGAAGCCACTTGAAGCCTCTTAGAGATGGAAGATTACCAGAACAGGAGGACTGAGGGAGCTGCTGCCTTTCCTCCACCTCAAACATAAGAGGTGCAGTGCTGTCTCCAACTTGCCCATTTAGTTCACAGCAGCATCTGCTGGAGGAGCATCTATATTGTAAGTGGGCTGGGATAAGAGTATCTCTGATGGGTGGCATATTTATTTCTATGTTCCACTGAGTGAGGCTTACGGGTGAAGAAGAATGGGTGCAGCCTGCAAAGAATGGCTCTTTCTTTGGAAGCAGAAACTGCTCATTACTAGAACTCAATGGAATTCAGTTAAGTGGAAAAAACTGCATGTTTCTGTATTAACAGTATACTCAGAAAGATAGAAAAATACCCTTCAGAGAGAAAATAAATGCTTTGCCTACAGCGAAGATGCTAAAACCAACAAATTCCTTCCTGTGACTTTAAAAAAGTGCAGCTCTCTCTGCTCTTTGTTGGGTTGTGACAATCCACACTGCATAGGTCTTACCTTCTGACAGAGATAATGTTTTGGCCTGAGCAGTCACTGGTGAGAACTGCAAATTCTTCCTCCCAGGAGGCAGCTCCATCTGTCTGGGACCATCTCTTCTTCTAGACATGGAGCTTCTAGGAGATTTGGGATAGATCATCAAGTGGCTCCCTCTCTGACCTGGTAGTATGTATCAACAAATAAAAGAAAACTATGAGCAATACATTCCTTAATCTACTGGAGAACTAGCATCAGTGCCAGTAAATTACATGCATACATAGTGAAGACAGAAGTCTTTAAGGATCATATTCTCATGTTGCTTTCGACTGGCCACAAAATCCAAGTACTTAAATATTTAGTGACAGTACTTTTATGACTGTTTTCTTATTCACTGAACTATTTGTGTTTACAAGGCAGGATATCATCGCTATTATATTTCCCCCAAAATTACACGCATTTATAACATTCTCAAAGATCAATGTATGTAGGTCAGTCAAAGCAGTGCCTCCTATTTATTTCTGTTGAAACTACTAAGGATACAAAGAGAACAATAGCACTGATAGACTTAATTATCAGCTACAAAGCACTATTTTTAAGCATAGTCTCCAACATCAGCTGATTCATGTGCATGAGCTGATTGAGATGCTCTTCATTTTGTGGTGACAGCTGCACATCACAGAATCACAGAATTGCAGAATTGTAGGGTTGGAAGGGACCTTCAGACATCGAGTCCAACCCCCCTGCCGAAGCAGGTTCCCTACACCAGGTCACACAGGTAGGCATCCAGGCAGGTCTTGAACATCTCCAGAGAAGGAGACTCCACCACCTCCCTGGGCAGCCTGTTCCAGTGCTCCGTCACCTCACTGTAAAGAAGTTCTTGTGCACATTCATGCGGAGCTTCCTATGCTGCAGCTTATGTCTGTTTCCCCTGTCCTGTCTCCACGTACCACTGAATCCATGGCCATTCAGAACATGGCTTGTCTTTTGCATTGCTGTTGCCACTGCTGAAATGTACTGCTACTGCCTCACTGTGCTCACATCCACACGTTGGGCTCCATAAACATTCTGCAAGTGGTGATGAATGTCAGTGGGTTCCATTTTTTCCACAAGGAGGAATTCAGTTTCACACCTTTTCTTCATACACAACACTATGTCAGACACCATTTTATCAGACTCCCTCTCTGCTGCCATCTGTCCCACAGCAGCAACACGCAGTGAGATATTGGCGAGAAGGTTCAGCCTCTGCTGCCGTACCACCGACATCTGCCTCTGACATGGTGGGCCAAAATAACAAAACAGGAGGAGCAGCCCTTTTGTTGCCTCGTGATTGTAGAGCGGTATGTTACACACTGAGTCAGCCCTGTATGTGTGTAGCTACCAACCTGACGTATAAAATCATTGACTTCAGTCACTAATCAGAAGAGATTTTTTTTTTTATGGCAGACATCAGAATAAGAACAGAATTTGAAACTTCCATTTTAAATTTTTTCCATATCAGTTCTGAACTATATTTATGTGTGTCCAGAAAGATATCCTGATACTATGCATAATAAATGTGCATACTTCTGAAGTACTTTTTGCTGTACTAGATCTGGTATTTGTTAGCTCATCATTAGCTCTTTTATCTATATTTCCTCAACTCCCCTTATGCTATTTATAATAAAGCGTAGCTGCTAGAAAGTATGATGAAAGATAAAGAGGGTTTTAGAGTTCTGTAAAGGCTGTTCATATTTTCTGTCAGGTCATTTTTCAGAAGGGAAAGAAAAAAAGACCTGCAATAAACTATAAAACATGGTCCTTTCACTGGTGTAGGAGACAGGCCTGTTCAAGAAACACTGCACGTCTTTTAATTGCTTCATTCCTCAATTCATATTTTTTCTATCATGATATCTGAGATGCTTTATATTTACCACACCATGCTGTGCTATATCAAGCATTACCACCTGCAGAGAACAGTGGTCAAAACTCATTTCTATGTCAGTATTTTCTGTATTTCTAATATTCAAATGTTTCTATCTTAGGTTGTACTGAGGATTTAATAAAGAAGCCACTTCAAACCAAAGTGAACCTTCTGTTTGTGCATGAAAAAGTGCCTCTTTCATCCAGGCTAAGGCAGCACTGCCTAGGGAAAAGCTGTAGGCTTACTTTGGTCCCCAGAGATTGTAAACCACACCTTCCGTTTCCCAGGGATTGCTTTAATCATTAGCTGAACAATAATTGGGGAAAGGAAGAGAAAAGATTAACTTCCATCATTCCCACAGAGGTTACTGACCCTGTGAAAATGATGTTAGAAAGCCAGGAAGGACTAATGCTCAGCAGATACGATGTGATGTGATACGATGTACTAGCTTGTGTGGCACAGTGTGTGCTCTGGGTTGGTGAGACCTAGCCCCATCATTTGGCTGGACAGCTTTTCTTTGGCTTTGACTGCAGTTGAAATACTGTTTTCTCATTTTAACCCTGTAGTATTTTCCTTCCATATGTTTGATATTCCATACATTGCCCCTGACGTTTGGACTGGGTTTTTTTAATCCTTTCCAAAGCACTACAAAGACAATTTTGTATGTAAATGGTTAAGTTCAGCTGGGAAGATCCTGTTGCTTTTCCAAAATTTAGAGCCTAGCTAACACGTCAAGAGCACTAGTGTACACTTAGTGAATTGAGACTTAGATCCAGCCGAAGTCTGGCATCTGAACCATTTTTACCTCAGTATAGGCTGGATCTAACACATGGTGCTGCGTGTCAGAAAAAAAAAAGAATATCTTTTGTAACAGATAAAAAATATCAGATGGATCTTTGCATCAGAAAAGAACTAGTAAGCTGAAACCAGTACTGGGCTTGAAGCATGAAAAACAAATGCAGTGCTTACAATGAAGTATTTAATGTGCTTCAGTTGCTCAAATTGATGGTGAACATGAAGATCAGTTCTTACATCTGTGCACTGATTTACTATGAGTAAGGAAGGATCAGTTCAATCAGAAAGCTGCAATTGGTACCATTATTTATTGGGTATTTATGAGAAATGGCCTGGCATAGTTAAACTTCTCTTAAAAGACCTATAGAATGCTCATATTCAGCTAACGTGACCGTCATGGGGAGTTACTCTTGCTTTGTGCAGGCAGGATAGAGAGGGCATTAATGAACCTCAGGGTCCTATAGAGGCATTCTTTATGTGTCAGTTATCACTTTCTTTTTTTATCACCCCCAAAATGGTGATTTTCTCAAAAAAACCTCCCTGAATATTTAAGCTGTTTCTCTTACCTATTTGACACTGACTGTTGTTCACAAATGGCCACCAAAGCTTTTCAGCAATGAGGGTTTTTTACCAAAGCTAGTGAATGTCTCGACATATGCAGAGTATTTGCTGATGATTGTGCAGTAGTTCTGCAACAAAGAATTTCAACAATATCGCATGACAAGGGAATCCTTAATTATTTTATCCACTCATAATTAGTTTAATGATCTGAGCTTACTTGTTTGATTAGGCTGTGGTAAATGGATCTAATGTGTCCTGGCTTTTTCACTGATTTTTCAAGTATCCCATGTAATGTAAATGTTTGACAGATGATTACTCAAAGCCTTCACAATGTGTGCAGAGATGTGTGTATCCCCTGGCTACCCTTCTCTGCGTGCATACTTCAGATAACATATTTCATAGCGTGGAAAGGTTCTGTTACAAGTCTTCTGCTTTCTGCTTTTATTATGTAGAAATAAAACATAGTGTTGCACTGAAAAAAAAAAAAGATAAATTAGGCTTCTTTATTATAGAGTTATTCTGTTCATGATGTATTAGAAGATTTTACTCTGTTTGCTGCATTGCATTCTTAGTCATGCATTCAACAACATGCTGTAAAATAAACTAATGTTGTTTTACTTTCTTCGTCGGTGTCTGAAGGAAACAGAGCACATTAGCATTATATGTGACCTCTCCATCCTCACATCAGCCAATTCTAATCATAAGACAACAGTGGTGCAGGTCAGTGCATCCAGCCCTGTGGCTGTGCAGGGTCAGTGTTGGCCATTACACAAGCCAGCACATAGCTTCTGCTTGCAGATCTTAATTATTGCTGTTCTTACCTGCTTAATCTCTTCTGCTCTCTTTGGGGAAAAAAAACCTCAGTATCTAATCAAGGATGAAACTGTCATATGACAAATCTTTTGAGAGATAAAAGGCCTGTATTTTTTCTGCTAGGCTGATTGTGGAGGTTAGGTTTCTTCTAGCTTACAATAAGTTTCAAGCTCAGTTCTTGTGCAGAGTGTTATTACAAGCCATAACTATTCATTCTGTGGAACATAATTAGTTCCAGATGTTTCCTATAATGAGGAAACTTCCTGTTCAAGAGCAATCCTTCATATGCAATTTGTAAACAAACATGTTGTGTGATGCTTTATCTGTGATATATTTGAGCAATGTAAAACAGCAGGTTCACATGCAAGGATGTAAATCCTTCACCAGGTAGCCAGCCTTCAGCCTTTTCTGCAGTCCCCAGGTCTGAATGTTCCATGTGTGACTTTTATGGAAGTTTAACTAAGGTCAGATATACCAGTGGCAGCAACCTCCTTCCTGCTGAAAACACTTTCAGTTCTTCTTAGAAAGCAGAAATAAGGAGACAAAAGGATTTGTTCTGCATTTTAAACTTCTGTTTTCTCTTTTATTGCATTTTCATGTGAAGATTGTTTTCTGGCCCCCTGTTTATGCTGACTCTTTGCCAAGTCCTGCTGTTTACACTTGTATGTCACAGACCTTCTACCTCATAAATATACGAGGCAGACAGTAGGCAAAGCTGGTGCCACTAAACTGTACGTACTAATTAATATGAGTCATCTGTGATCTGTGAGCTTCAAAAACCTCAGCTCAGTACATGTCTAAATATGAAGAGGTTTTAAGCTCAAGATGGAGAATCCCTAGGCTGCTTATATTCCCTTTAGCAGCAATCTCAAAATATCTCAGGTTCAGAAAGTCCAAACAACTTAACCAATATGTTCCACTAACTTACCTTTAGGTTGCACAAGTAAGTTCATCTGCTGTCACTGGAAGGGAGCTACAGAGCACACATAACACGTATCCACAGGATTAGGTTTTACAGAAAATATAGTGGCAAGCAACAGCTTTTACTTAAATTTAAAGGTCTAGAGAAGCTGTGCAAGAACATGTTTCTTTATAGAGATGTCCAGTGGCTAGAATTAATATTGTAGTTATGGAAGATAATATTTCAATTCCCTCCTTTGCTGTGAGCCACTAAAGGACAAAATGCCTGCATTTGGAAAAGATGTCCTGAAAGTCAGGCTGAAAACTGCTCTCCCACTAGCATCTGTAGGACGTCCTTAGAGATTAATTGGGTCAAAGAAGGAGCAGACCTTTAACTGATGATTCTTCCTCTCCAACATTAACAATATATACATACAGCATTCACAGATGCGTATTTCTCATGCACACACATATGTAAAAGCACTGTCAGCTGAACACTAAATCTTGATGGATAGGAAATATTTTGCATAGTCCAACTCAGCAAATGCAGGAACCATGCTTCCATACTTATTAATAAATACAGTAAAATGAAAAAAGGAAAATTTCAGTCTGGTCATACAATTGAGAGAGAAGCAATACAGTTGGTAACCTAACAGTTACACATCTGAAATGGAGCCAGATTTATAAAATTTTGATTTATTTTCATAATTTAATCGTGCATTGACTAAATTTGTTTTTAATCTGGACGAGTTTAGAGAACTTCCTCGTGTCAGTTAGCTGCTTACAAGTAATTTTTCTGCTACTAGAAGTTTTCAGTTTACTTTCCATCTTCCAAAACACACATCCATATTTCACAGGGATAGACAGTACACTTGGCTTGAGGCTGCACAAGCAGATCTTCCAGGGTGCTTACTGGTATCCAAAAGGATTTTGGGACAGAGGAACTCAGAAGAATTTAAGTTGGACATCTGCTTTAATCAAAATTCAACAAAAAGAAATGGCTCTTCCTCTCTTTCTGTGAGACGCATGCTGAAGAGACTATTCACCTGTGAAAAGCATCCATCGAGCACAAAACTGTGGAGGATGGCCTTTCTGCTTTCTGTTTTAGCAGTTTCCTTCAACTGCTTGTGTTATCTCAAAACCATACAAACCGTTTTCATCCTGTGCTGTAGCATCCATGACCTTTGTTAAAGGCCCTTTACTAGCATCAGTGTGGTAGGATCAGCATCTATTTTAACTAAAGAAATAAAATGCATCAGAAACAAAGTAGGGGAAAATGGGCTGAAATACCTTACCCTGGTTTTATCCATCAGCATCTTTCTGGGTTGCAGTAGACTGCAATGGCTACTGCAATAACTGGATGCCTAGGATGTCCCTTTTCTCCTGCTACCTTGAAGTCTGGGATTTTGCCTCTTCTCTGTAGTCTCTGCTTTGTGTTTCAGGAATAGGGTTAGAAGCAATGTCTCTCTGCCACTGAAGAGCTCACAAAATACTGCGCCAGACCCAGATCTGGATCATCTGTGTGTGCCAGCTGCAAAATCAGGGCTGACTTGAAGCTGAGGTGTGGGATGAGGTTGGAGCAAGGTCAAGAGCAAGAGGCTGTGGCTGGAAGACAAGGAGGGAAAGGGCAGACCACAAAGTAGGGAAGCATCAGCGTGGTCAGGAGCCAGTCTTTGGATCTTTGACAAATAAAAGCTTTAGTAATAACAGATCGAGCATGGTTAAAGCAGCAGGTGGGACTCAGATGTGGTTCAAAGTCAGCTAGAAGATGAAACTAGGTCTGGGAGAGAGCAGAAGACAGGAAACAGTCTTGGGAAGCTGCAGCAGGACTGGTCCTAACCTCTCCCCATCAGGTATTGCAGATTTTCTGCTTTCTTGATCTTCAGCCCAGCATCTGGCCACCTTGCCCATTTGCCAACAAGACAAGATGACTGTGCCATGCTGTATACAGCAGCAGCTTATCAGATGTTCATCCACCCCAGAATCCTAATAATTAGCTCAATACATCTGTCTTCTGGACCAGATTTCTTGTAAATGGAATATCCTGAAGGAACTAGTTGACTACCCTTGTATTATGTATGCCCATGTGGACAGCTGCAAGATTAGCATCCAAGATGGTGCCTAGTAAAGAACTGCACTGGTCAGATGTGGTCTGCAATTAGGTTGTTTGGACGATATAGAGTGGGACTGGAAAATGCCTCAGTGGGTTCCAAAGAGTCATAGAATTGTAGGGGTTGGAAGGGACCTCTGAGGATCATCAAGTCCAACTCCCGGATGAAGAAGGTTCCAACAGAAGGTTGCTAATGAAAGGAGATTTCAGTAGGTATCTGCTGTGTAAGGGCAGATTTTTTCACTTTGAGAAGGAGAGATGTAAATTTCTTTCTGTGTGTCCAGCATCTCTCCCAGAAATCACAGGAAAGGCCACAGAAGAATTTCTCAGACTGTCAGGGGCCTAGGCATGGAGCTGATGATCAGCACGCAATCTTCATAGTGAGCAGCGTAAAAATACAAGACTAATCAAACCAGGTCCATCCAAAGGGTCTTCAAGCCAAGCGTTCTGTCTCCAGTAGAGACCCACAGTGAAGGGAATAAAGAAGAGAATAGTAACAAAGCCAGACTTGTGGTAGTAATTCCTCAAAATATTCCCCCAGTTTACACTGTGTTTCATGGCATCTGAGGAAGTCAAGAAGGAGAGAGAAACTTTGAACTCCCTTGTGCAATCTGTCACCCATATCAGATGACAATTATACCTGTATTACAAAAATATCACACAAGAAGTGGGAAAGTAGCAGCTATTTCTGTTGTGACCTATGACATTCTTGAAAGTATGGACTGAGTGACTAAGGGAGCAGAAAATGTACCAATACCTTCTAACGAGAGGAATAAGTGTCCTGATTTCAGCTGAGACAGCATGCTGACATTTTGATTGGTCCTGAGTGATGGGAGTGTGCCTGGGACCAGGCTGTGCTGCTTGGCATGGAAGAGCTGATGGCACGTCAGAGCCAGGATAAATGGCATGAATTAGGTCAGCAGTTGTTCCATAACATATCTCATGGTGTGGTGGGAAGTTGGCTAAGGGCAGCCACTGCTTGTGTTGATTGGCAGAGGGTGAGACCTAGTGGTGGTGGTGGGGCTTTGGTTGGTGGCAGTTATAATGTAAGCAGGACATTGGTTGGCAGGTGTTGAGTAAATTTAAGTTGCCCCAAAAGTAATGCCTCTTATTTATTTCCCTGGAAACTACAGCAGATAAAAAGAGCACAATAACATCAGTTGATAGAGAACTGATTTCCATTACTTGTGAACAACAATTTCCCATTAATGAGAGAGTATTATTCAGTATTTTGCAAATGAGTAGGTGCAATTTACACTTAGGACAGAAAACAGTTATGGTAGCTGTGGTGTGTGCTGCCAAACTGGCTTTTGAAGCAGCACCTGTTGTGCATTGTCTCCAGCAGTGAACATATCTACATATGCATCTAGTAACAAATAAGCAGGGAAATAACACATAAAATGCATTCCAGTCAAAACTGCATGGGGACTGCAGAGTTCATGACCATTAATTCTTTCTCCTCAAATATTTCTTGCATTAAAAACTGAATGAAGTTATGAGCCAAGGAGGGCTTGTGAAAAGCTTATCAGGAACAAATATTTAGAAAAGTCTTCTTTTATAGCATCATTTCTGACAAGTTTATCTTAAAAACTCTTACTTTATGCTATTTTCCAGTCTAGAACTTGCACAAAAATGGATATTCAAAGTGGTTTCATCTGAAGCATGTTCAGGCTTTCCATATGTGTTTCTAATGTTTCCCTAGACGCTACTTTGAACTATTAAGGAAATCTCAAGGGTAGTGTTTGTTTAAGACTGGTGAACAGAATGGTGCTACAGCCTGGGAACCATATGAGCAAAAGAGAAATACTGTCCTCATGAAATATGGCATGAATGCCTTGAATTGCTCTGTATTATAGTCGATGCTAAAAATAGTGGCGCTGTGTTATTGTTCTGGAACATGGTGGAGCAGAAGCAAGAGTTCCAGAGCAGCACCCAGACCTGGACAGGATGGGAGCTCCCATTGTTCCCACCTGGAAATGCCTCGTTTCTCCCACGTTTCATAATTTCACTTCTAAAAAGAATATATATTTCCCGTTGCATGGAAAATATGAAGTCCCTCAATTTACTTTCTTCATGAACATTTAAATCTTGTCGTTATGATTATGTACTTACTCACTGTCTTAATCCTTGCAAACCTTACTGAGCTTAAACACCTCTCAAGTCAGTGAAGGTTGCAAAAAACGGTCCTCACATGCATAGAAAACATTCACAAGCATGGAAAAGGGAGTCTGCATTTTATTTGTGCTTTCCAGGAGTAGCTTATAAGCTATTCATAGTATCATCCTCATTAGATAAAGAGAAACAATGAATGAGTGTTTTCTATCAGGTTGTCATGACTATTTATATGTAATATTTATCTTTCAAAAAGATTAAAGTTGTGGATCTTTTAGCCAAAAGAAATATTCCTGAACCTATTTTTTTCTCCAGCTTGTCTCTGCCTGTGTGCTTTCAGACTCCTTGGGAACATGCAACCAGGATTTTCTTATTTGAGGAAACAGGAAAATGATCAGGAAATTGGCAACCCTCCCTATATTTTTGTACAAGGGAATGAACAGCGTAACAAACATCATCTGCAGCTTTGCCCATTGCCTGGAGACAAATAGCAAATGCTTTGCTTTATGCTTCAGACATCTCCATTGCATTTTCAGTTTCATATTTCTACAGATTTACTCAGAGATCTAAAGAAGAACGGGGCTGAGGCTGCTCCATTCTACCCCCCACCTACTTTGGTAGCCCTGTAAACAGCTATTCAGCCATGTTCCTTCCATTCTGCAATCTTTCCTACATGGGGAGCCATTGTCATCTATAATTTCATTACAAACGTCACTGCTGCTCATGGATCTGCCTAGTCCAATTTTATGAGTTCTTTCTACACAGAGGGCAAGTGTGGTATGGTGAAGCTGGTGAGAGTGGGGCTTTTTATTTAGAAGGAGCAGATGTATCACTGTGCTGCATTACTCAGAGCGTGCCAGAGAAAACAGAATTATTTGTTAAGGGTAATGTTTGTGACACAAAGCCAGGCATTACATGCAGAATAAAGAGAGAATTCTGTTCACTATAGAGTATTGCCTCTTTCTCACAGTATTTATTCCTGCTCCTCTCTCACGCAGCAGAAGGTGTAGCTAGATCTGCAAATCAACTTGCAAGCAGATGAAGTCAGCTAAGAGGAATCTCAATATTTTGCAAGGCATATCATTTTATTTAAATAAATCCATCAGTGGAGCAAACCCTAACAAAAATGCAGAAAGTCTTTTCTCTCAAGAGTCTCCCTTAGAAGTACACTCCTGTTCCAGGGAAACAGCTTTCCCTTAAAAAACACTTTGAGTAAGAGATGTTTTGAATCAGATGCATGCAGAGCAACTCTGGTGAATTTGATGCTATGCTTTAAAATGCTATCCTCAACACCTCAAACTATCTCTGCTTCTCTGCTAGAGATTTCCTCTGGGATGAGAGGAACAGTGAAAGTGAATTCATACCAGTTCCTCATCTGCTTCAATACAGAATCCAGTGCCTTAGTACAGAGACTGTTTGTGCAGTTTAGGAGAAGATGCTTGTTGTGGTGCTGGTGCAGGCAGTGTGTGGGTGAGCTCTGCCTTCCACTGGCTCTGCTGTAGGCAAAGAGTGAAGCTGATGCAGTCTATGCATCTTAGGGTGCCAGAGCTTGTTCCTTAATGCCCTCATAAGGACAAAGTCTGCTACCAGAGCATGTCTCCACAAGCAATTGACTTGGTCCTGGCTCTTGCACAACCTCCACCCCAGGATGTGTCAGTACAGGGGCTGGCAGGAAAGCAGCACTGGGGACACGCACAGCAGGTCCAACCTGCTTATTTCTACCACTAACATACAAATGTCAGCTGGAGGCGGCAGCACAATGGATCTGTTTTAAACTTGGTGCTCCTAGGTCTCCAGGGTTGTGCAAATATTTGCTTTGCTTTGCAGTATCAAGGCACTCCCTAAGTTTCTGTTCTGAATGGGCTCAAAACTCTCAAATTAAGCTCAAGTGAAACTGCCATTCTTCAGATGCTTTTACACTGGAAGTGTTTCAAAATAGATGATAACTATTTCACAGAGCATTGTGGAATCCTATATTCTGGAAAGCCAAGATCAGTGACACTTTGGCAATCTATGGCATTACAGGCCACATTACACATGAAGATGGATCCAGAGCTCTCCAACATTCAGATGAATAAAAATACCTGTTGCCCATATCTTTCAGTAGTTCTTTCAAGATATTTTATTTAAACCCACACTATTTAGCTCGAACATGTGACACCATCTATCCGGTACTGTCTCACCTACCATTCCGAGTTCAGACAACTGCTGCAGTGTCGCAACACTGATTAATAATCGAGGGAGGGCCAAGGCCACAGCTGAAACTCAGGCTTGACATTGTTGTCAAAGAGTATTACATGGGAGGAAGTGTTGCAGATGACAAACCGTGATTGTGCTTGCTGAAAAAACAAGGCTGGAAACAGTGATTATAGAAAAGAACAAGATTAGCAGTGCAGGGTGACCAGATTAGCACTTGCTGAGCTGCTGTAGCTCAAAGCCTGTAAATCCTCCCTCTGCCCATGGTACTAACTACATCCGATGTTGGAAAGATCGGTACTTAAAGCTATCTACTGCTGTCACCTCAGTGAGCTCACAGACTGTGCTTTGCTTGCTCTGGAGAAAGCTTACACTCACACTACAGTGCTTCTGGTTTTCCTAAAAGCCTTGCATTTCTTCTGTCCCTCTTTTGAGTGTTGAGACTCTGAGCAGAGTTAACTAAAGTTGTAAAATCCTTTTCATAATTGGAAATACACATCAACAGCTGCGTGAAAACACTGGAAAATCACAAGGAGTACTGTCTTTCCCAGAGGAAAATATGTGGCAACCTGTGTCAGGGCTGACACTGCCTCACTGCAGAGTGCAAAGGTAGCTGGTGGGCAGCCCTCTATACCAATCACCTTGTCATAGCCTACAACATAAAAAAACATAATGCTATAAGTGAAGCAGTGGCCAAGCACCTTTTCTGTCTGAATTACAATTAAAAATACAATACAGGCTGTTG
Source organism: Tetrao urogallus (assembly GCF_951394365.1). NCBI lineage: Eukaryota > Metazoa > Chordata > Aves > Galliformes > Phasianidae > Tetrao > Tetrao urogallus. The sequence goes on along the minus strand of NC_136816.1, from coordinate 58,068,671 downwards.
AGTCATTTAAGAATATCTGAACTTGTTGTGCTAATGACTAAATGATGTTACCTAAGAAACATTAAGTTACACATCTGCTAAATGATCAGTTATTCTTTAGATAGGGTTGTCATGAAGAGGAAAAGCATTTAAGTTTTTTCAAGAGTAAATAGAGACATTGAGTGAACAAACGGAATACTTTTTAAGAAAAGAAGACACAGTAAAAGCAGGACTATGAAAAGAGGCATAATTTCTTCTCAAAAAGACAGCTGATCTTGAGCAGTATCCTGAAGTGCTAATTATCTAAAGAGATTTGGTGTTGTTTAAGACTAGGATCTGCATTTAAACTAGAAAAGAAAGAAGAGGAGCATCTCAGTTATACATGTTGTCCCATTGGAATCTGATTTAAGTGAAGCTAATAGTACAGCATTTGTAACTTCGGCTTTCAGAGTGATAATATAGTTAGTGGAGATATATGCAGTGGCTCCAACTGGGCAGTGAATGGGTTGAAGCAGAACTGGGAGACAACAGCCAGGCAAGGCTTGCAGATGGCATTTTGATTTATTATGTTACTTCTCCAGATAAGTTCTGAAAAGATGTCTGAATTGCTATACTTAGTAGACCCTGTAACCTGCTGTGAAGAGGAGATCAGAAGAAGTGGCTACCAGCATTTTCTCCTGCATCACTCACTGATTTACGCTCAGTCATACACCTGGGGACAGACTTGTGTTCTGTTGTGACATTTGGTTTCTGATGCTTCAGACTGTGGGCACTGGTTGATGTTTTTACACAGCCTGTTACTAATCAGCAAGGATTTTCTTGTCCATAACCACTTGCCTGGTTGTATTCCATGCAAGGATTTATAAGAGGTGATGAGAAATAAAGGAAGTGATAAAGGGAGGGAAAAAAGCAGAAAAGATGTGAAAAGTGATTCAGAAATGTGTCTGTTCTTTCCATTCAAGACACTGTACAGAAACTATGTTCCTATTGCGGGACAAAGACCTTTGAGCACAGTGAGATGTGTTTATGCTACTCCTATCAAAGAGCCTTTCATCTCCACAAAGCAAATTATTAACACATTCCACTGAAGATGTGGGGGTGGAGGCCTGGCCTTGGAAAAAAAAAGCTGGCCAAAAATGAACATTTTTTTATAAACACTTTTAATGATAGTGAATGGCTCCTTGCCAAGGCCCTTATGCCCAGTGAAGCACTGCAGTCTGATTGTTTGTCTGGAGAAGTCTCGTGGGCTGAGCCTTTTGTGCCGAGGAATTTCTAATTTGAAAGGCAGTGGTGTGGGAGGTGTGGGCCCTTCCAGGTTCATCGAGTTAAGGCCTGCACTGCCAGTTGCCTTAAACCTGCACCAAGAATAATTTTTCTGGATGAATGAACAGCTGCCTCTGTTCCAGACGGTAAATCTTGGCCTTTCAGGAAAAGCTCAAAACATGAGGAGTAACCTACACAAACAGTGCAAAACGGCTCTGTTAATGAGCTATTCCCTGTACCCTTATAGCATCCTATGTAGCTGTCTGGCTACTTGGCAAGGATTTTGCTTACTTCTATTTTGTGAATAAGTAAACATTCAATGTTTTCTCCCTGGACCCATGGGTCAATCAATATTGGCTTACCTAGGGAAACAGGTTTGTTGGTAGTAAATGGAAACATAAAATCATTTTATCAGTAAGTACTGTAAAAACCTTTACAGTAGTGTTACTATTTGGGTGAGCATCATGTTTTTTGTTGCTATTTTTGTCACAACGCAGGATATGTATATATACATACGTATATAAATGAATCATAACGGCTCTGAAAAGTTCCTGTGATTCAAAGGACAGCTGCTGTCCTAGGAAGACAATCTATTTATTCTGTAGCAGTGTTTATATAGTGCTCCAGAAAAGCAGAGTACCCATGGGCTTTTGTCTACGCCAAGTGCCTCTTTCACAGTTAGCAGTTGGGCAGCTGTAGACACAGGGAAGAAGGGTTGTTTCCAAATATCTGGTATTTTAACAGATGCTGTTTCCTTCCATTAGCTGATTCACAGTTAACTTAAGATACTTAAGTAGACCTTTTAAAATCTTCTTTTTGAGATAGACACATTCATGTTGAGCTCTGGAAAGTAGATCTAGAGTTTGAATGAAAGGCACCTGAAGGCAGCTGATACAAAACCTCAGGACTTCAAAAGCTTGGAACTATTGGGAGCTCAAAAGCCAGGTCTCCCAGGCCCTTGGTTATTCTGTGGCACTAGTGGACAAGGGAGAAATGGTCAGAAAACAAAGTCAACTGTGTTTTTGGAACATTTCTGTCTCAGCAAAGTGGTGATTTCAAATTCAAAAAATGCTTGCTAGACATTTTCTACTTCTCTTGAATTGAATGAGAGTTGTGTTAGGTTCAGGATAGTATGTAGTAATACAAAATTTATAGTCCAGCAGTTGCTAAGCCATCATAATGTTTCAAGCACAGGTATAGACAAAAGTGATATCACTCAGAGAGTTTTCTGTGTGTGTATACATATATGATACATTCATACTCTATGTTCTACTGTGATGTTGATAAATACAGGGCTTTTTCTGAATATCACATGAGTAGGTCTGTGACAATTATACAGTTTGACAGAGTAGAAGTGTATCTGAACTGTAGCAGAAATGACCCTAATTTATGTCTTGGTAATGTGAACTGTCATCATTCACCTCAAATGGAAATAAAGTTTGTTAGTTTCTTTCTGATAGTTTCATCCAAATAAAAAAATTTTCAACATTTTTATAATGATAATTTTTTAAACTTTCCAAGGGAAAGCTGTTTATAACTTGTATAGCCTTACTGAATTCTGTGGTTAAAGCCTGGCTCCACAGCAGACAAAAGTGAGGCTCCCATGTGACTGTGGCAGTGCTAGGTTTTCATGCAGCTTCATTGGCAAACACATTTCCACATTCAATCCTAGCTTCCTTTCAGCTTTTCTCCTCCAGAAATCCAGTTATTTGGCAATATTACTCCTCAGTCAGCTCTTCTCTTCTGTTAGGGGACAGCTGAATCCAAAGGATCAAAAGATTCCCAGCCTCTTAATCTATCCTTACTTAGAAGCATTTCTGTTGTTGTTTGCCTGCTTTTCCACTAAAATCTGTTTCCTTGTTCTACTTATTCTGCGTGAGAAAGTCAGAAGAGAAATAACACTGGAAACAGCATCTCTGCAATATTTGTGATCAGAGGCATCCTGTCACCACACCAATGGAAAGCTATTGTTTAGAGAGAATCAACATTTGGATTCACACTATCAAATCCTTCAGGACCTTGCTTTCTTTGCCTTGGATGCAGTGCAGACACACAGGCTTAGTTTTTTCTTAAAAAAAGCTACCCATTTAGTCTACCAAATTAGATATTAGGCAATAACATTAGCTTATTATGTATCTTACATACAGTGTTTTAAGAGGCTTTTAAGGTTTCCTGAAGCTACTAACACAAGTAAACAGCAGTTATTCTGTGTACTGCTTGAAAGTTGCCATGTTCAAGTATGGGCGCCCAAGATTAAATTTAAAATCCATCCTGTGTTCCTGAATCAAATCTGAATAAAGTTGAAAGCCTCCTCAAACTCCACATTGCTTCAGGATATTCTAATTTTCATCACAATTTTTTCCCTAGACATTGTGAACAATATTTGTCCAATGGCAACTGGGGATCCGATGACTCCTTAGGATTTGTTATCTCTTTAGCTGCTTCACAATAGGCATCATATGGAAGTGCTTTAGACAACTCTCCTTTGTTACTTGTCTTAACTCATTCTTAACTCTTCTTGCAAAGTCAGATCCTTTCTCAGCCTGCAGTGGTCCAACATTTAGTGTGACTTAATGAAAAGCAGTTCCCTACTTATTTCAGACTCTGGATTTCCTTTTGGACAGTACTCCATTTGGGCTCATTGCTAGTGAATATGAAGATATATGTAAATGAATTCTTTTTAGTGGTACAGTATCAGAAATACGAGAAAAATACATTTTCTGAAGTACTAAAATCAAACTATATCATCACAGATGTCTCTCTTGCTGCATTTTGAGTTGCATAAAATATCAGTGCTGATGTCCTGCGTTTCACAACTGTGTATTATAGAGTCCTCTATGGAATTTATCTATATCTTCCCAGAGCACTCATGTTCTTCCTGATTTAGATTAGTTCAGGGGATATTTGCCATTTCTGAGGTCCTAGATAAAGATTTCTGATTCCTTACTATAAACATCGGTGTTTTGCCTATGTCATGCTTGTAAGAGACTATTTGGACTGGGTCATTTGTTCCTTGCTGTTTTCTCTTTTGTACAGTTGTTCTTTCAAGCCATCAGGTACAGGTACTAGAGTCCTATGTATTTTATAATCTGCAATATAGATGCTTAACCTATCCAGACTTTGTTTTCAAGGATGTTTGTTTTTCTTTGGCTGGGCAATCCTCCCCAAGGAATTTAATTTATAACATGAAAGGCCATAGTATTCTGTAGGTAAATATAAATTACAGAATACTCCTAATGTTTTGAAAAGAACAGGGCTGATAGGAGCTGAATTAAATCTAGCTTTAAACGAATTTACACAAGGATCGATGAAGCAAGTATTATCATCTGACAGGGATGGTGCATCAATCTGCTTTCATTTCTTTTGGTATGACACTGCCTGAAGGAAGCCCAATGCTTGAAGTAGATACTTTTCATCTGCAAAACTTGAACTCTAGGGCCAACAACTGCCTGTAACTGGTTCTTGCAGTATGAAAGTTAGTGAGATCACCAGTAAGAATCTGGGCTTGTAGCCCAGAAAGCCAACCATAATTTGGGTTGCATCCAGAGAAATGTGACCAGCAGGTCAGGGGAGGTGATTCTGCCTGTACTCTGCTCTCGTGAGACCCCACCTGGAGTACTGCATTCTGGGGCCCCCAAAACAAGAAGGACATGAGGTTGTTGGAGCAGTTTCAGAGGAGGGACACTAAGATGATCAGAGGTCTGGAGCACCTCCCCTAGGACAGGCTGAGAGCTGGGGTTCTTCAGCCCGGAGAAGATAAGGCTTCAGGGAGACCTTACAGTGGCCTTCCAGTACTTGAAAGAGGCCTACAGTAAAGCTGGAGAAGGACTTTCTGTAAAGGCACGTAGCTACAGGATGAGAGTAAATGGTTTTATACTGGAAGAGGGTAGATTTAGACTAGTTGTCAGGAAGATATTATTCACTAGAAGGGTGGTAAGACACTGGAACAGGTTTTTCCCTCCCTGAAAGCAGTCAAAACCAGGCTGGCTGGGGCTTTGAGAAACTAGTGGGAGGTGTCCCTGCCTGTATCAGAGGGGTTGGAATTGGATGATCTTACATATCCCTTCCAACTCAAACCATTTTATGATTCTATGATCAAATCTCATCAATTATTTTAAGTACACACTTTCCTCCTTACAGTTGCCCAGGGACAGAATTCACTGAAAGACTGAAGAAAATGCCATCTTGTTCTAATGTTTTCCCAGTCTTTCGCTTTCCATCTTAGTTTCCAATTTCTGTTTTTAATTTTTTATCAATTTGTCAGAGCAGCTGCCAAATGAAGTCCCTGATGGGAGGTAAAAAGCTGCTAACGAAGAAACACTTCTCTCTGCATTGGTTGATTTTTTTTATCCAGGGGGCATTTCCTATGATAAGAAACTGCCAAAGGAAGTGAGTGTTTTGAAAGATAGGAAGTAAATGGAGAAAGAAGAAACCTTGAGGAGTCAACCAGCAGCAGAGAAGCTGTTCCAGCCTCACAGTTAAGCAGTGGTGAAGCCAAAACCTCAACCGACCAAGCAGAACCTAGAGGCAAAAATAACTGTCTGAGGAGAGCAATAGGCTCATTGTCATTAATAGGAGTTAAATGAAATGTGAGGAGGAAGATGGCTAGATGGGAAGGGGGTGGGTTAGATGTTTAGAGGGAGATGGGAAGCAGAGACTGGGATATGCTAATAGAGAATTTCATTCCTCAAAGAGAGAGAGGAGTGCTCCAGAAACCTCCATCTATCCACTGGATTGCTCTCCCTGAACATATTAGGAAGTACTTGTACTCTTATAGAAGCTGGATATGTGCTTGTGAACATATATGTTATACTATTACTGATCTCAATTGTTTTGATGGCCCACTTCTTCAAGAATAATAGAGAAGGCATTTTGAAAATAAGTCAGTTACAGAGTGAATCCACATTCACTTTTTGACTGTGCCTTCACTGCATACAAAGCCTAAAGGGAGACTAAATTCTGTATACCTTCAAAATATCAAAGTAATTCATGTTAGTAAAAAGGAGAGCAGGTTGGTTCCAAGAGCACACAAGCTACCCCGGCACCCTGCAATTCAGCCTTCAAATCTGGGTTATTTGGGAAGGGAAAAAATACAGAAAATTGCTTGACAAGAGGCATTTTGGTCCTAGCTGAAGTATAAGAGAGCTTTCCAGGCTGAAGAAATTAAAGTTGATGCAGAAAGATCTAACACTGCTGTCAGGACACACAAGGTCACCCATTGCCGTTGTAGTCCCAGACTTCTTCTCTGAGCTAGTATTGTGCTATATACACCATTAGAGTGCAAGTTAGAATTTAAAGTATACCTGTTAAAGAAAAGCTGACTTTGACAAACCATAAGATTTGAAATTTATGGCCTTGCAGGAAACAAATGAAGAAACACACTATTACATATCTTTTTTAAGATATGAAAAACATGAAGGAAAATTGTCCAGCTTTCTTCATACTTGCCTGCAGTAAACAGGAACTCTACAGCTATATCAGATTGCCCTAACCCACGCCTTATCCATCCTGGCCTTGAAAGTCTCCAAGGATGGGACATCAACCACATCAATGGGCACTCTGTCCCAGAGCTCACCAGCCTCATTTTATAAGCCTTTTTCCTTGTACCTAATCCCTGAGCTTGAAGCCATGTCCCCTTGTTCTATCACCACAGACCCCACTAAAGAATCTGTCCTCTTCTTTCCTGTAGCTCCTATTTAAATACTGAAAGGTGGCTATCAGGTCACTGGAGACTTCTTCAGGCTGGATGGCACCAGCTCTTTCAATCTGTCCGCAGAGGAGAGGTATTTCTGTGGCCCTTCTCTGGACGTGCTCCAACAGGTCTATGTCTCTCCTGTCCTGAGGACTCCACACCTGGATGCTGTACTCCAGGTGAGGCCTCATAAGCGCAGAGTAGAGGGTCAGGATCACCTCCCTCACCCAGCTGTCCATGCTTCTTTTGATGCAGCCTGAGATACTGTTGGTCATCTGGGCTGCAAGAGCACATTGCTGGCTCATGTGCAGCTTCCCATCCACCAGTACTCCTAGGTCATTTTTTGCAGGACTGTGCTCAATCCTTTCACCCCCAGTTTGTATTGGCAATGGGGGTTGCCTCGAGCCAGGTACAAGACCTTGCAGTTGGATGTGTTGAACCTCATGAGGTTCACCTGGGCACGCTGCTTCAGCCTGGTCAGGTTGCTCTGGATGGCATCCTGTCCCTCTGGTGTGTTGACTGCACTCCACAGCTTGGTGTCATTAGTGAAGTAGTTGAAGGTATGCTTGACTCCATTGTCTATGTTCTTGATGAAGATATGAAAGTGTATTGACCAGCACTGACCCCTGGGGGATGCTGCTCCTCATTGATCTCCATCCAGACATTGAATCATTGACCACCACTCTCCAGACTCTATCCTGCAGCCAGCAATTTGTTTGCTGAGCAGTCCACCCATCAAATCCGTATCTTTCCAACTTGCAGAGAAGGATGTTATGGAGTACCATGTTAAAGGCCTTACTGAAGTCCAGAGAGATGACATCTGTGGCTCTTCCCTTGTCCACTGATGCAGTGTCACCGCTGTAGAAAGACACTAGGTTGGTTAAACAGGATTTGTTCTTGATGAAGCCATGCTGGTTCTCTCATATCGCCTCCCTGCCTTCCATGTGCCTTAGCGTAGCTTCCAAGAGGATCTACTCCACTGATGTTCTCTGGCACAGAGCTGAGGCTGACAGGTCGGTAGTTCCCAGGGTTATCCCTTTTACCCTTTTAAAAAATGTGGGGGATGTTACCTTTTTTCAGTCACCAGGGACTTCGCCTGATTGCCACGACTTTTCAAATATCACTGTTAGATGCTTGGCAGCCACATCAGCCAGTTCCCTCAGGACTCTGGGATGCACCTCATTGGGACCCATAGACTTGTGAATGTTCAGATTCCTCAAGTGGTCATGAACTCAGTCTTTGCTTATAGCGGGACTGATGTTGCCTTCTTGATCCCCTACTACCAACCGAAGTGTTTGAGGGCTGTGTGGTGAGTAGTTATCCGGGAAGACTGAGGCAAAAGAGTAGTTAGGTACCTCAGTCTTCTCCTTGTCTCCTGTTTCCAGCTTGCCTATGTCACTCGCTAGAGGGGCATGTCCTCCTAGACTTTCCTTTTCTGGTTGAGGTACCTGTAAAAGCCTTTCTTCTTTTTGGCACCCCTTGCCAAGTTTGATTCAAGCTGAACTTTTTTTTACTGTATTGAAATTGTTTTAGAAATATGGAAATGAAGTATTCACACAAATCAAGTAACTGCAAAAATAGCAGGCATTAAATAAACTATTTATATAAATGGATTTTTATATATTTTGATTTATAGGTAACTGCTTAGCTGAGTTAATTTTAGATCAGCTGTTATTCATTACGCTTTGTCAGGATGTGTAGTATGATGTTTTTATTTTTAGTTCAGCAAGTTAATAAAGAATCACTGTGGGCTTCCCATTCTGGCATGCGGCATCTCCAGCTTCAAAGAGGGTTGGAGAGAGAAACAGACACAAACCATTTATCATAGCTTCCTCCAGGCATTATCTCTGTCCCTGATCTTGTGATAACAGTACAGCTAAAAAAATCCATTAGGTATGTGGCAATGATCCATTTCTAACAATACACAGCAGCCACAGCATGTGGAAAAGGTATCGTCCTGTAGGAGTGGCCAGAAAGTGGCCAGGATGGTCAGAAGAGTGCAGGCACAAATACAAATACTTGCTAAGGTGTCTCTGACGGTATCAACTTGGGTCTCATAGTCACACCCTGAAAAACAAAGCTCTTCATACTGTTCTCTGCTGAGAATTGTCAATTTTTGAGTAGTACTGAAATGGTGCTTTGGCCCTTTCACTGGAGGGTCCTTTTATTGTTTGATAACACAGGCTGCTGCTTCACTCCATTCATCCATCGTGTTGTTTCTGGAAACTAGGTCAGAGAAGACTAGATTTTTGACATACGCTTCGTAATCATCACTCTTCATCATGAACTGAAAGGTCACACAATTCAGTGGCCTGAGGAGAGGCATAGATGTGCTGAACCACTGCCAGAACAGCTGAAAAAGAGCTCCTATTCATTGCAGATTACATGTTTTGACCTAACTGTGACAAAAAAGCATACCTGTCAGCTCCATGGCAGGCTGATTAGGTTAATTAAGTCCTTGCCTATGAGTACAATAATTAGAACTGTCAGTTGTTTAATTGACGATCAAAGTAAGTCAAGATTCGAGGAGCAGCACTGGAGTTGGGAACTGCTAATCGCATAGGAGGGAACCCATAACAGGCAGCGATTTAATACTTCCCTTCAGGCAATATCATTTCTGAATAATGCTGGAGGGAGAGGAGGAGAAAATCGTGTCCCATGAGGTTTGTTTTGTTTTGCACTTACAGTAATGAGAATTGAGAACAATCAGATTTATAGGCTGCAAGCATAAATATAGCCTTGAGATAACCTTGGAAAACTTCAGTCTTTTCATGAGAAAGGTCTACAGAACAAAAAAAGTAGTGCATATTTTCACATCCTCTTGTGACAGACATAAGAATTCATCTTCTGTATTCTTGTAGTTTTTGGATTAGTCAGGAAAAGACTTGGGCCAGAATGATGAGATACAGTATTAGTAAGGTTAGCACAAAACGAGAGATGAGCTGAGAGAAATAAAACCAGAAAAGCCAGTTATGAGACTAGATAATGACTTTGCTCTACTCAGGCCTGAGATGACTCTTTGGAAGGCTTTTTTCTTTTTTCTTTTTTCTTTTTTCTTTTTTCTTTTTTCTTTTTTCTTTTTTCTTTTTTCTTTTTTTTTTTTTTTTTCCCAGCTGCAAAGACATTTGCAGAAGACCAGAGAAAGAACAGAATTACAGCAGGTTTGGAAAACAACTTGCCATGAGCAGAGCTATGTTTGCTTGGTTTAAAACAAAGAGAAGAGTGAAAAGGGAGAAAAGGAGCTCACAGCAACACACTTCCTCTAGATAGAAATGGATTGCAAAGAAGATAGTTCTAAGCTAAATCCCATGCTAACTGGAGTAGGGACAGGAGGAAATCACCTTACATTGCAGCAGAAAAATTATGGTGGAATTGGAAAACCAAATGTTACTGTGGTCAGATATTAGAAAAGTCTGTCTAAGGGTGTGGTGTAAGTAGTAGAAAGCATTATAAGTTGGCAGGCAAGTATTTACTTTTGTGAGTGAAAGAAGATACTTTGCCAACTCTCACAGCTCCACCCATTGGTGATGCTGTAGGGCACTGGGATTTAGACATGTCCAGGTTAAGATGCCAGCAAAGTATGTCCTGTAAGTTCTTTACAAGGAGAGTGGTTAGGCCCTGGAACGGGCTGCCCAGGGAGGTTGTGGGTGCCCCGTCCTTGGACGTGTTCAAGGCCAGGTTGGACGGGGTCCTGGGCAACCTGATCTTAATGTGTATGTTTGGTGGCCCTGCTAGGCAGGGGGGTTGGAACTACATGATCCTTGAGGTCCCTTCCAACCCGGGTGATTCTGTGATTCTGTGAGATAAAAAATGAAAATAAGGTTGGAAGGAGAGAGAACTGAAACAGAAAGATCAGGCAAGGCAAGACAATTTTAGGAACTGGGAGTAAGACGAATTATGAGTTGACCAAGTTACCTAAGTGCAGAGCAGCTTTATAAAAAAACCAAAGTCTTCAAAATGTTGCACAAACACGCTGGTGAATTCTGTTGTAGAAATGGAAGGAGAATGGAGACAACAGCTGGGAAACAGTTTGTAAAAGAGAGCATGAATATCAGCAGAGCTGAGGAAGAAGGGAATGAGTAAAGGCCTGATGATTTGGTGATGGGGAAGTCTTTTAAAGCCTTCTGTCATGCAAGGCCGAAGGTGCTGTGTCCTGAGGTACAAAAGGCCTGTTGCCTGTCTTTATTTTAATCATGAAGCATTAAAATCAGATTGAAAGAATGTCATGTCTTTTTTAAGGAGTACATCTGTCCCTAATTTTCTGGCAAGCTTGCATAGACCACAAAGAAATAATGTAAGCCAAGCATTAATTAGAAAAGCCTTCCAGAAAGCATTAATGACTTGCTTTTGTGAAGTTGAATAGTTTCGCATCAGACCAGCTAAGTCCATGGAGCAGGCTGTTAAAAAGCCTGTGTAACCATAACTGATGTTCATTCTGATTTTGGTGTAGTTTGGAGAAGAAGTAAGGCACAGATGTGAGGTTCTCAGCCGTTTCCTGATTTCACTTAAGAAAATAACAATCCCTATAAAGCACAGAACATTTCCTAAGCGTGGTGGTGATAACAGCCTTATATTTTATCCAAACCAGATAACTTCTCTGTGTGGCTGGCACCACATGCTAGAGGAAGCTCATGTATTGCCCTAGTCTTGAGGAAACATGACACTGTTTCAGAAACACTGTTTCAGTTTCACTGAAACAGAGCCACTCCATTGCCACCAGCGGAGACTCTTGATGCGTGTGAACAGCATCATGAACTCAGTGGATCAGGTCATTAACAGAGGCAATTCCTCAGGGTAAGGATTGCCTGTTTTGGTTTGATTTAAATGAAGGCATCTCCAGCCATTGCTGTAGGTCATATTGCCTGCCCAATGCCAGCTGTTAAACACCAGTTGTTAAGATATCTTCACTTATTTATTTATTTATTTTTTTCTGCAGAAGACAGCTAATTGGTATTTAAATAGTGTAATGTTACACTCTGCTCTGTGACTACGGTTTAGTTACCAGAGGGTCACGAGTCACCAGTCCTTGACAAGACAGTGCATGTATGTGCCCACAAATTTCAGCTGCAACTTTAGAAAATTCTGTCTGAACTGGACTGCATCACTTCTAAGTTTTAAATTCTGAATCTTTGGCCCTGCACTGGGCTCCTAATTCCCTGTTTTGAGAACATATGGTATTTTATAAGCAAAAAACAATGTAAGCTCAATCTGAGCAGAGGAGATATAGGCTAACTGTATGGTCTTGGGGATCTTTGAGCACATACACTTCATAGACTTATAAGGATGTCTACACTTATCTGATGTAGCTCATGCCAAATGATGACTGAAAGAGTTAGGGTTAACCGAAGGCTGGCTTGTAAAAAAAACAACGAACTGAAACAAGAACCAGAGGAAACACACAGTGAAACCTCTGATAATGATGACAGGCTTTAGCTGCAAGATGGATATCAAGACCCAGGATTTTAACCTTTCTTAAATTAGAGGCAGTTTGGATGCACAGTTTTATTTTGGGCACAGCTCTATTTATAAATAACAAAAAGGTTTTCATGCAACCTGCCAATTTATGCAGATGGACGAAGACATCTTTAGAGTCTTAATAAACCCTTTTTTTGTTTTACAGTGCTATGTCTGTTTTAGATAAGGCAGGAATGCAGTTTAATAAGATCTTTCATGTATGCTTTGAGTTTAATATATAATCTCTTCAGATACTCGTTTTAGAGAAATTAAACTAGACAAATCGTGCAGTGACAAGATTTGGATCTGAGCAATGATACAAACCAGAGAAGCAGACGCAATCTGTTGCAATGCCCTGGTCAACAAACTAATAAAATTTTCTTCCTTCTCCACAAAGGCTACCTTTTATTAAGCAGCCCCCTTCTGACAGCTGTGTTAATACAGTTGGATGTTGTTGCTGAGAAACTAATCAGAGAAATGTCCGGAAATAGGTTAGTCTCTGCTTTGATTTGAAAGCAGAGTGGAGTTTGAAATATGACCATATAAAAATAGATTAAGCTTCTGAGTTGCCATTGTGAATAACACAAACCTCCTTGATGGACTAAAACCTAACCACTTAGCCGGAGCTTTTACAAGACTACAAATGCAATGGTGTCCTTTCTTGTCTGATCTCATACTCATTCACTAGTGTTCAACAACTCGTCTAATTTTATTATTTGGAAACAAAATGGAAGAGTGAAATTTAGTACTGAATCTCAATTGAAGTACTCCAATGCAATTTTGTTTCCCTGTTTACCCCAGTAATATATGTGCCATTTAAAATTTTGCTACATTCTATATTCAGTAAGGTGAAGTCTTTATTTTCAGAATGATTCTAATGCTGGAGTTTAGAGATCAGTAGTAAATATATTTAATTACACCTATATTGATGGGTCCAACTCCACTAATCACGCTTTTGCACAGAAGAGAATGTGGAAGTGGAGATTTCTTGTGAACATTAAAAGAGCTTTGTATGGATAAAAGTGAACTTCTGTTTTGTTGCCCCAGACATCCCTGCAGCTCCCTGCTGGTCGCATTTTTTCACTAACTTCTTATTATCAGTGAGCCAGTGCACCGCAGTGTCAGCTCTCACTGTACACTGATTTACAGAGGCCTTTTGTTTGCACAGATGACTGGAGGAAGTTGCTCAGGTCTACTGAGATCCACCCAGGTCAACTGCAGAACTGCTCAGCTGGTGCTTACAGCAGGGGAACAAACAATTGTAAATGGTTTCTCCGTGGGCTTGTGGAAATCAGGGCTAGCCCTTGGCTGCATGGAGTGTGTTCTCTTTGTTGTTCATTTTGAGAGGCTGCCTGCGATCACAGTAGCCCTTGCTGCGCCGCTGGGCTGTCATCAGCATTTGGGAGGCTGTGGGTGGGGTAATGAAAAGAGCTTTGCGGAAGTGCCAAGAGCTGTGAGGAAGTGCCGTAATTCATACAGCTCAGCTTGCCCCTAAGCCTTACTAACACATTTGGCACAGAAGGACACTGTAGCCTCTGTTTGTATCAGTGGCCCTTTTAGTGTGTTTTTGGAGCGTCAGCTTGCTTCAGAGTCAGCTAGGCAGACACAGGTATCTCGGCAGAAGAAATTCCTTCCTTCCCTTAGTCACTTTCAAGCTCCCCAGTCTGTGAATTGACTAAGTGATATATGAACTTCCCTGACAACTTTACATAGATGACAGAAACAGAAGAAGCAAGGCAGGTCATCCATATGTCTGCATGTGCTTGAGCATGTATATGAAAACCTGATTGCACAAAAAAGACTATAAAATCTGTGAAATTGGACATCTAAAAGATAAAAAAAAAATCAGGAAGAAATAGGGTGGAAGAGATGCCAAGCCAACCAGCAGAACTTTGCATGATCTGTAACGTTTTTCAGAGAGTGCCAGCCCTACTTCAGAATTTCTCCTTTCCCCCTCCCTCCTCTTCCTTTCTCCACCCTTCTCTGCTTCTCTCTGTGTTAGTGGGTGAGTGCTGTGAACACAGTAAGATTATTTTAAAGCTGAGTGCCACAGTGTTCACAGCAGCAGGTTGTTGTGACTATTGGAAAACACCTTCTCAGTCCCCGTGGATCCATTCAATTCTCAGCTGTACATCTACATGGAGCCCTGTTGGAGCTGCCTGCAGACAAAGACTGCTCCAAGTCACAGGGACAAAGGGCACTGAGAGAAAGCCCCAGTGCCTGTTACGTGTGTACCTGCATTTTCAGAGATACAGCCCCTGACGAAGCATTTGAAGGCCTCTCACAGCCTCTCAGAGTGGCTGAGGTTGTCCATTACTGGTGGAATCCATCTGGTCCAGCCCTCTGCTCAAGCAGGGACACCCTGAGCAAGGTGTCCAGGTTTCAAGGACAAGCCCAGAGATCCCCACTGCCAGATTTCAAGTCACTGCTTTGAAGAGCTGGAGGATTTAGGGAATGTCTATAAGGCACTTTGAATCATAGAATCATGCAAAGGTTTGGGTTGGAAGGGACCTTTGAGATCATCTTGAACTTGTTACTTTAAGTTAATTAGATTGTGGGAGAGTAATGAGCGATAGATCTTTTAAATGCAATCCAGTTCCTACTACTTTAATCAGTTAATGTTCCATGTTATTGCATTTTAATACATAATTAATAAAACTCCTTAAAACCCAAGCTTCCAAATCCTTATCAACCTTTTGATGCAGTTAGAATCTTTTCATCATGGTTTGCTTTCTTAGCTTTAGTGACCCTAATCTCAAAGTTCTTCTAGCAGCTCCCTGATGTGATTCTAAAGCTGAAAATGTGATTCAAAAAGGCCTGACTTTGTTCCATCTACTGTAGTCTTCCATCATTTTAGGAGTTCTCGGCTCCTTCTTGCCTGTGGCGATGATTGCAGAAGTGATGATGACAACGTCTCTGAAGCATACTAATGGAATGGAGGGAAGCCTCTGATCTCTCTGCATATCGTAAGACCACTTGTTTCCTGGGTAGCTGGCTTAAAGTCTCCGTGAAGCTTCAAATTTGTTCCTGCACCATAATATGTATATATGGAAATCAATGGAAGTTCAACTGGGGATGACTACCTAGGTATGAGTGGAGCAGAAGCTGACTACTCAGGAATTAAAATCTTGATCACCTCTGATCTTTAGGCTCTTCTGATCATCACTAAAGAAAAGAACGTGCAATTTTTGTGGGCCTAATTCAGAGTAACACACCCTGCCTACCTGTAAGTTCTTGGCTGAGTTA
Organism: Tetrao urogallus; assembly: GCF_951394365.1. Classification (NCBI taxonomy): domain Eukaryota; kingdom Metazoa; phylum Chordata; class Aves; order Galliformes; family Phasianidae; genus Tetrao; species Tetrao urogallus. The sequence goes on along the minus strand of NC_136816.1, from coordinate 58,053,037 downwards.
AGTTGGCCATCACAGTGCTAAGCAAGTGCTGCACTCCTGGCTAGCCATGATATTGGGGTTCCTAAGTGTGGTATCAAATCCTTCAGTAAAATAATTGCTGTTGTAATCACACGTGTACTCAGAGAGACATACCACGAGTAGCATGATGTCATATTCAACTCCTGCAAGTACAGTGGATTCTCATTATATGGCAAACTACAATACATTCATTTTTTCTTACCCAAAAGTCAAGGGAATAAAACGTGATCAACATGCTCTCTCTGATTAACAAAGAAGCCAGATGTTCAGAATAATTTTTGAAGCATGAGCAAATTCAAAAGCCAAATTAAGGCTTTTGTCTGGACATTGTCTTTTCAAGCTGTATTTTCTCTCCCTTAAGTTCCTCATCATGAAAAAATAAAAAACTTTCTGGGTGGTAACACGAAAGTTGATGATTAATTATAACTTTCTCTCAGGGGTATTTCGTTGCTGGGAATTATGTCACACAAAGCCCTAAACTGACACAAAAAGTTATCCATATGGAGTAAAATGTTAGAAAGACTTCACCCTATGTTCAGCCTCTCCTTATGATTTAAGTGATGTTAATGCCTCAATTCTGCTTCCTTATTTAGAGCCTAATTACTGTATTTGAAGGACAGTATAGGCTACATTTTCAAAACAGAAGGCAGGAATTCATGAAGGACATATCAAACTTTTCATGACAGCACCAAATATGTTATGACTTTGTGTGAACATTTGCTAACTAAATTTGTGAGAAGTGAAAGTTGTCTGTTAACTGTGTATATACTTGTATGCACAAACATGGTAATTGGACTTAAGTAAGTAGAGAAGTTCTTTTAAGCCCTATAGAAAACTAGATCTTCTGTTCTGTAATCAGAACCAGAAAAACACAAAATCCTCAGGATATTCACTTATGCCTATAACAACATGAAAACATATCCACATTTCACAGAATCACAGAATAGCTTAGGTTAGAGGAAACTTAAAGATCATCTAGTTCCAGCCTCTCTGCCATGGGTAGGATTGCCAACCTATCGATTGGTCTGCCCAGGATTCCATCTAACTTGGCCTTGAATATCTCCAGGGATGGAGCATCCACAACCTCATATGGCAGCCTGTGCCAGCATCTCACCACACAGTGAGTGAAACATACCTTCCTAACACCTAACATAAATCTCCCCTCTTTTAGTTTACAGCCATTTCCCCTTGTCCTATCATTATCAGGCTGTGTAAAATGCTAGTCCCTTCTGCTTCAAGTACTGGAAGTCCACAATGAGGTCACCCCAGAGCATTCTCTTCTTCAAGCTAAACAAGCCCAACTCCCTCAGCCTTTCTTCATAGGAGAGGTGCTCCAGCCCTTTGATTATTTTCATGGTCCTCCTCTGGACCTGCTCCAACAGCTCTGTGTCGTTCCTGTGCTGGGGCCCAAGGCCTGGACACAGTACTCCTCACAAGGAACCTCACAATGGAAGAGAAGAGAAGGATAATCATCTCTTTCTCCCTGCTGGCCACCCCTCTTTTGCCCAGGATATCCTTGGCCTTCCGGGCTGCAAATGCACATTGGTGGCTCAAATCCAGCTTTCATCCATCAAGACCCTCAAGTTCTTCTCTGCAGGGCTGCTCTCAATAAATTCTTCCCCCAGTCCATATTCATGCCTGGGATTGCCTCAACCTACATGCAATGCCTTGCACTTGGCCTTATCAAAACTCATTAGATTGTCAAATGCCCCCTTTTCAAATGTCTCTACTGCATCACTCAATGTGGTGTCATCAGCAAACTTCTTGAGTGTACATTCAGTTCCACTCAGTTTTGTGTCTTTGATTAAGATGTCAAAGAGCACTTGTTCCAAGATGGACCTGTGGCAAACACCACTAGTAATCGCCTTCTAAAAGCTTTCTAATTTTTCTATGTTCTCCTAAGACTTTTCTAAATGTAAGAACCTTTCCAAAAGGAAAATCCATGCTGACTGTAAGTTTTGGGGAAAATATCATCAATTCCTCGTGATGTTTTAGTGTTTGCCTTTCATGAAGTGCTACTTGAGCATATATTGCACGCTGCATTGCATGAACACTCATGCAGACTGCATACCACTACCATAGAGGAAAGTGCTTACTTTTATTCTAAAAACAATTTTTTTTTGTGAGCTAGGTTATGGTCTGGTTTAAATTTATTTGCTTTGCTTAGATCCCTGGAGGATAATTTAAGAATACAAGTAACTTACAAAAGTACTGTAGAATGTAGACTTTGGAAAGCAGCACAATTCATTGTACCACTATCTACTGCTCTAGAGCATTAACTTCTGAATAATGAAGTCTTTCAATTCAAACAGTACTGACACAATAGTGCACTTGAATCTATTGGCTTGGCTGAACAGAAGATAGCGATCATTTCCTTTATTCTTTTGTCCAATATGTTAACTTTGATCTTTGTGTATGGACAATTTTCCTTACACTGCCTTATACTCCACTCTGAACTCACTACATACATCTCGTGCATATTTTGGATGGTTCACTCCCTCTACCACATAAAAAGAACTGCTCAGACAGATATGGAACCATTCATGCTAAGAGAGGTCAGGGCAAGCTGTGCTTTCCTTTATTTATCTCAACTGAAATCTTATCACATGTTATTCTTCATTAATCTCAAATGTGTAATATATTTCAGTAGAAATAAAGCTGAACTGATATCTTTCCTGGATCACCACTCTCAGAAAGAGTACAAATATATTGTCATTTTATATCTTCATAGCTTTTCTGAACTTGCAGAAATAATGTATCTTTTATGAATGTCTTAAGAGAAAGAATGCTGCAGGTGCAGAATTCAAGGTGAGATTAGTATTGACTTCTACTCTCCGGGCTCAGTTTTGAGTTACTTTACAATATTCTTTCTTGAAGCTTTATAGAGTGCTCTAAGCAGCAGTGATGTAAATACAGTTGTAAATACTCAGCACTTATTCTGACTGGGCCTGAAAGTCTCAAGCCAGGAACCAAAAATCAGAGCACCTGGAATACATTTAGTTGAAATGGTTTGAGAGACAAGGAAAAATCCTTGTCTCTGAAGTGACCTGAGAGTGAGCGCTGTTGGGCAGGTGTGCTGTGGGAAAATTCTGTCTTGTCAATTATTGAAGACTTTATCTTGTACTGAGGTGGGATTTGGTGATTAAAAGAATTAAGTTCTCCTAATATGTTTGGATATCTCAGTGTCTGGGTAGTTTACTTTCTGCTCTTTTAATGTAGATCTTGCTATAATTTCCTAGGGTTCTGGGAAACCAAACTGGAAAAAAAAAAAAAAAAGAAGACAGGAAAAAAATAGACATACCATTATTCAGCATCGCATTACAATCCCATTCTGCCAAAGTAGATAACATTGACTCCTTTGCCCATTCTCTTCCACATCACCTGTTGCAGTAGTGGTCAGCAGCATTGCTTTTTACTCCTCTCTTCAATGCCAGGGACTTTTTGTGGTGTATAGAATATTTCAGTTGACTGTACCTTGGCCAGCCCAAATCTCTAGGGCCAAACTTTTACCCTCAACTGCTAGGTAAAGATCAGGCTCAGGAGGAGGGGCATTGACCATAGATGTCCTGCACAGGACACAGTTATTCGCTGACCATGATCTGTGGGAATGTGGGGAGTTTTGATTCCAGCTTCAGCTGTGGACTGTGAAGGGAGAGGACCTCATGCCATTCTCTTCCCAGCTTCTCTTCTGAGTGGTTGCTCTTTACTGATCTTCATCCTTTTTTCCTCACCTACCAGTTTCTGTATCCAGCCCTCTGTTTTCATCACTCTGCTTCCAACATAGAACTTGGTGATTTGATGCTACCCAGGGAAGCCAGAGTTAAGAGCACAATTAAAAGCTGCTTATCCTGAGGCTACATCATGTACAATAGTGGGAAAATTGTCAACAGAAAAAGTGCTGAGACATGCCACAAACTATCAAGCATTTACAAAGAGCTGGTGTGGTAAGTCCATAGCTTTGTCAAAAAGTAACATAACTAACTCTCTATACAACTCCTTCATGCAAGTTACCGCTGCCTCGTTCCAGCAAAATTTCAAATCTTGCTCTTCTCATGTGGGAAAGTTTGAGACATCCCATGGAACATTTCAGGCATAGCACAATTCTTTTTGAACACACTCAAACAGTTAGTTTTTCTCAAAGTGAGACTTTACAGAGTAAAGTTGGTGCAGGATGAGGTAGGCCAGTAGTATGGAAAATGTCAGCCAGCCACTTAAAGTCTGGCAAAACTTGGTACAACAGGAAAGGGGTACTTCTCACAGGATGACTCCTTACAAGTCACATGTCTGAAATAATCCTGACCCTGGAGTATTTCAGTCTCAGGGAAATTTACCAGATATCTTCTATTGTTGATACCATGCATGAAAATACAATCACATAAACTGCTGGAGGCCCACGAGAGAGACACAAAACTGTCTTAATACTCTTTCCCCTGGGAAAGGAGGAAGATATTAGGCAGGCAATGAGAATTCAGCCAGAAATGCACTGGAGTTGACTTACCCTTATCCTTTTCCTCCTTTTACTTACTTATTTATTTATTTTCCTGAAATAGTGGCATGGAATCTTTATTGACCACAAGAGGTCAGGGCCTCCTAGTGTTATCTCGGCCTGAGCTCTAAGCCGGGCGTGGGATGCTTCCCTGTCTGGAGGTGATGGGGTTGGTCTTGATGGGAATTCTGCCTTTGGGGAGAAGCAATCAACAGCTCTCTAGCACCCTGGGTGAAGAGCTGAAGCACTGAATACAAGAGATCTGCCACATCATAGCACGAGGGAATGTGGCTTCCCTCTGTTCAGAAGCTATTTTGTGGCTTATGGGAACTGAGGAGGGATTAATGTTGCATACATATATTCAATATTTATATTGAAGAGTGTCCAGGGGCATCAATTGGTCTCACATAAATAGTGGCAGACTCTGTGTGGTGTGCCTCCAAAATTTTGCTGGACAATGGAAACAGAAAGATGTGGTGACTTTTTTGGTGTCATACAGGAGGTTACGAAATAATGTAATGATAACACCTTTGGGAAACTATTCAGGTTTGTGAAGGAATGAGAGCTACAGGGTTGATCCTCCAATTATCTTAATTTTTTTTTTTTTTTAATGGCACTGAGAATCTTCATTAGCACTATTTTACTTCAAATTTTCTACTTAAATTTGTCAAAAATTCAATGCTAATGCTCTTGTCTTCCTTCCCACTACCTTCTTACTGTTTATTGACAGTCTCTTTTTGCACTCTCTACACTTTTGTGGTAAGATTGTTTCACTTCATTTAATTATGCCATGCACAGGTCAGAGGCATGCAATCACACCATGAATTTTACATTCATTTAAAAGACATACATTTGTAACAATATTCCAGAAAGCTGTTTGCAGCATGTAAGGAGCACCTTTGTACTGACTGATCTAATGTTATAAGATAGTCCTTTGGATACACAAACCTATTAAATTTCGAGTTCTTGCTAAACTATTTCTGGCTGATTTTGATTTTTGCTTCAAAGTTTAAATTAGCTAATCTGACATAAATCTGCTTCTTCCATATTTAACATGCTTAAATTACCGAAGATTGACATTATTCAAAGATTTCATAGATCCAGCAATATAACCTTAGAAAATCTTATACAGTTTCTGCATACTGGAGACAAAAGAGAGAAAGAACTTGATCCTGATCTATAATTGACAGCAGTTGGAGAAAACATTTGGTTGCAGTGGGATCCAGTGAAGAGACAAATTCAAAGGTGAAACTGGAGAAAATGTAAACTAGGGGATGTTTGTAAAATCAGAAGTATGTGCCTAGTCAGCATATAATGGGATGCAGCAGGAAAGCAAGCAGACTCCAAAATGTCTGTATCAGCCAGGAATGGGTGGAGACAACCTCCAGCATGGCTGAAGCTGCTCAACTACTTGTGTCTGCTGGAGCCCATGGCCTACTGTGGTGCCCTGCATGGGCCAGTGGATGCCATGTGAGCCCCATCTGCATCTCCATTCCCAGCTGAAGGCTGAGTGGGAGCCCCTGAAGGTGAACACGATGAGCAGGAAGCAAGAAAACATCTGGAGTTAATCAGTTCCAGTGAACTGGCATTTTCTCATTAAAATGTGTTCTGTCAGGCCCATGCAGAAGAGAAAGGCTGCCCTCCCTAAATGGATCTCTCTGTTCTCACACAGCTTGTTTATTAAGGAAATAAAATTAGATGATGGCTCCTTCCAGCTCCTATATGAATTCCTGGCACTTGTTTACATTTGTGGCAGATCTGGATGCTCTCTTGGCTTCATTATGAAACAAGAAACAGATCTACAATTTTCACTACCCATGGTCAAAAATACTTCACAGGAAGACCTAGTTGTCAAAGTAGGATTTTGTTTTGAAAATAACAAGTTTTGTTACATTTATTCAGTAATTGTATCTTTTAAATAAGCTCATAGCACATTTTCTGCGTTAAGAACTGACATTAAGGTCAGAGAGCTGCTGTTTTGTTCAGTGAAGAGAGAATGTGTTAATGCACTAGAAATCCATGCACGCTTTACCATCAAAATTAGTAGGAAAAAAAACAAGTGAACTGCCTTTAATTTTTGTGTGTGTGTGTGTGTAAAACAGCTGAAAAAAAAACCAAGTGAAGTGGCTTTGTGTGTGTGTGTGTGTGTGTATATGTGTAAAATAGCTGTATTAACTGTGGTCAAATGCTGACTAATTGTGGTGAATAAGTTGTTTTTCCATAGAAGAACAGGAGAATGTTTCAACAGAAAGAGACCAGGACTTCTTTTCCAGTAAAGTCAATCCAAGAAATATATTGCATTGTAAACAAGGGTCCATGAACTGCTAAGGAAGAAAAAATGGCTATGAAGGGTCTGTATATTATTGAAATGCTTGTATCAAACAGGTTTTCCTCTTATTTTTTGGATTTATTTTTCTTGATTATTCCAATATTCTTTACTCTTAGATTCATGTTACCTGGAGTGAAAGTAATTAGAAATATATTTCTGTCCCAAACAGCAGCATAAAGCCAAAACCTCACAGTCAAAGTGTCTCTTGCATCCACAGACAGGATCTTGCTACAGGACGTGGCTGAGGGAGCCTGCAGGACAAAGTGGGACACGCTTCCCTACCTTCCCCTCCTGGAAAGAAATGCTTCCACTGTACGTTGAATAAGTCTCACTGGATGGCAGATCAGTGGGCAGATTAGACTTGTTTTTATGGGGGTACATTGGGTTCTTTCTGATTGGAACTGAAAATTCTCTGTATCATTTGCATGAGAACAACAATCTCAGATTTCAAGGCAACGGCTTTCAGTCTTTTTTTTGCACAGGCCCAGCATAGTGTGCTGGACTCTCCATGCTTAGGAATGACTTCATTTTGAGTGCAGTCTGCCCTGGGGTCAGGAAGCTGCAGAAGCCCATGATGCACTCTGAAAGCCTGCATGAGCTTCACTCTGCCTTGATTGCTCTGGATGCCTTTCTTCAGACTTGCTCACCCAGTCAGGTAGCTGTGTCCTCCACTGCATGAGCAGGTGTAAGGTACACTGCAGCTTCAAAGCACTCACGGACAGAGGGGTACCTGTTGTTGCCTCTGCCCTCTACCCTGGTCTACAGCACAACATTTTATGCCAAATCATGTATCTCTACTTTCATTTCTTCCTCACCCTTCTTCCATTTTTATTTTAGCCAATACTATTAAACATCTGTCCCAGGCAAGAATGTTTATACCTCAGCCTTAAATGTCTCACCAAAATATTACTGCATTGTACCGAGTGCTTTGTAAATCCTGGTTTCAGGTCCATCCTCATCAGTGCTAGGGGAAATGAAATATTACTTTGGAGCATTCAGAGCTGCAGTAGTGTAAAAGATGTGCCAAACCTGACAAATAGTTTTTAAAAGCCTATGTATCAGTTGCTGGGAAGTTTGATCAGAAAATAAAATCTAGGAGCTGTGGCATGAAACGTGAGCATCTGAGGTGCTGTTTCCACACTTCTCTATCAGCCGTGACGACCTACATATACAAGCTTGATTGTTAACTGGGGAGGTAATCTGATCCTCTGCTATGGACTATCACATTTGCTGACCTGGCTTCTCTTTAACATGATTTGCAATATGACTCCTTCATATTTTGACCAGAATTCAAACATCTGTTCCTGACAACTATAATGAACTATAAACTAAATGAATCATATTTATAACTGCAAACTATATACAATGGAAAAGTCACATGCAGTTTGCTCCATCAGGCATTTATCCCTGATGTGCTGCTCTAACTGCTAAGCTGCACTTACAGATATAGCTAAGAGCAAACCCTCTTGTCATGCATTTGAGCACAAACATCCCACATTGCCTCTTGTAACAACAGCTACATTATGCTTCCTTGCACAAAACCAGCTGTCAGTTTAGATTTCCTTAATCCTGTCAGATTCCAACTCAGCCAACTAACAACCATTATCTATGGGAAACCCTTCTGCAAAATAAAGCAATGTCCTTGCTGAAATGACATGTCATAAAAATTAGTTTGGTCACCAACCCAAGGAAATACTGTGTTTAAAGTCTGAAAATTACGAACTCGTGGTATCGTATTCCCCGGTGCTATAGGTCTTAGAAACAATGAGCAGAAGAGCGCACAAACAGCACGTAAGACCAGAACCCCACTTGCAGTGTTCACACGTGAACAGTGCAATTGTGTTTTGCAACTTCTTGCAATGTGGGCAGCACACGCATATGAGCAATGGTGTAACTTCCTAATTTCTGAACTTCACCAATGTGAAAAGGCCGCTGGGTGTGAACAATGAGGATTTTGAGCTGGCAAAGCTAGCGTGGCTCACTCAAAAGAACCCTGACACTGCCAGTGTAAGAGTTAAAGGTAAGAAGTGTTCTCCAAAAGGATGTAGTAATAGTTTCTGTATGCTCCTCTGGGAAAGATTAAGGGAAAGCTAAATGCAAGGTGCACTGAAGTACTTAAGTCTGCCTGTGGTAAATGGGATGCAGAAGGTAACCAAGTTGCATTTCCTGACTCTGGACATAGCCCAAGTTTGAGAATCCTGTGGGTGATACTCATGAATGACAAGCAGCAACTTCAATACTATGGTCCTCAGCCTCTCTATCCCACAGAGAAGGCTGCACACGATTTGTATTTCCTGGTGTACCTGGCTTACTCTGCAGGAGAGAGAAAGGTTGAGTCAGATCAGCCCCTGAGCGCCCCAAAATCAAGTTATATTGTTCCAACATTATGCCACATGACTCTTAAACAAGAATTGCAGCTTCTCAGGGCACCTGCTGGGGGAAAGCTGGATATTTTCCCAAAGTTTTCTGTTTTGCTGTTGGCTTTGTGCACTTGAAGCTTTAATGGGGAACAGCATTGCTAACCACGGCCTGTTTAAAATCAGGAACAGCGTTTTCAAAACAGTGACAGGTTGTCTTAAAAAGAAGATATAAAGCTACAAGGTCTTTCAATTACATTTTACATACCATTAAAAACAGCTGGAGATAAGTTTTCTTCCTTTCTTCCCCTCTACAGTAATTAGGGAGACATTTATTTCTTCTTTGTAATGAAAGCTGTGACCTTTATCTTTACACAATTTGGCATCAGGGATTTCAGAAAAAAAATCATGAAGTATAATGGGACTTCGATAAAGCCATGAGCGCTGCCAGTACCGATATGATTCAATAATCTTTTTACGTTCCGTTCATCAAAGCAAAGTTTTTAGATCTCATGAGTCTCTTTATGACATTTTGTGCCACTTGCAAATACTTTTCAAAAGGCAAGAGACCAGATTTTTTTTTGCTTCTCAAAATAGAGTGCAATCCACATTTGCGCTATCCACAGCCATCCAAATAAAAACACATACTTCCTTGTGCGGGAGGAAAGTCATTCCTTTTGAAGACAGTGTTTACATGAAACAAAAAAGAGAGGGAATTTTATCTGTTCCTGTATCATTTAATGAACTTTCCAATTTTTGCTTTTCCAAAATAAAATCATGGTTTTTTTTTTACTAACACTTACTTCCAACCTAATTATTTTGGTTCTATCAAGATCAAACTGCTATTTAGGGAGGAAGAAAAGCACTGCTGTGCCCTGCTCCCTTTAGGCTAATGGAAGCCTCTAGGCAATCAAACTAATCAGAGCAGTGTCTCAGGGCCAGGCTGATCTCTGCAGAGTCTTCTGCAATCTTCAGCTGAGCTCTTCATATATGTTGGAAAGTTTGCACACGTTAACATAAAAGGTGATAGGTAGAAGCACATGAGAATCCAAAGCATGTGAAGAAGGGGTTCTTACAGGATAGCACTTCAAATCTGTTCTACAAAGTCATTATTAAATCATGCATAGCAAATTCACTTTTTGAGGGAAAAAGAAGACTTATCTAAAGCATTTGTTCTAGATGGAGAACAAGCAATAAAAGAGTAGTCTTGGAATAAAGTGATTAGGGAAACTCTGGGGATACAAATCTTTTTTTACTACAAATCTTCATTGTGATTTTGCGCTGATATCTGTGCTATGTTTCTTCTGCTGATGGAGAGATAGTGTTTCCTTCCTAGACCCCTTTTTATTTCTGTGTAGGCATAAATTCTTAATGTTGGATCCTCTCTCCTCCTTGGAAGCAGCATCTCTAGGGAAGCCTACTATTGCTGTAATAGCAACAGTGAAAATAAAGCAGAAAGTTTAGAATTTAAAGGCAACACAAGAAAGTGGTTAAACTAGATCCTCTTGATCAAAACCTTTCTGACTGGGATGATGAGTGAATAGTACACATAGTACTGCTGATTTTTTCAAAGCAGAGATGGCTTGAGAAGTCATACTGCCCATTAGCACTAGCAAGGCTTCTGTCAGAGTTCCTTCCATCCACTTTGATGGATGAAAGATATCAAAATCTAATATAAGGCTGATGAAACCTCAATGTGCGCATGCATTATAGCAAAAAAGTGTGTAAAAAGTTGTTAGAGTTTTGAAGTTAAGCACCCAATTGCTAAGAGATAGCCACAGAGCTCTGTAGTTCCACCATGTTAATGTGTCTGACCATGTTACTGCATCTTCTTTTGTGGTATAGTTCCTCTTTTGTTTAGTGTAAATGATAGATAGCAGTTAAGTAGTGCTAATTAGGAATACTTTATTGGGAAAAATTTTGCAAAGGCTGCATTAACTGTCATGGTACACTAGCATCAAGACTATATTTGTCTGAAAATAAAGCCCTCTCTGGTAGTGGGTCTGGGGAAAGGGGACACAGGTCTAGAAGTTCAGATGTGGGATACCTTTTCTACAGGAAGATCAACCGTGAAAGGAGGGACTGTGCTGAAGGTGAAAGAAGGAAAAGACCTCTTGTGGCAGCCTTCATGGTTTGAAATTCTCAGTTTCGACAAAGAAACCTGTCTGGAATTTGAGTCAAAAGGTTGATGTCTCAGCATTCCAAAAGACCCACTTTGACCAGACTTTGGTCTTTCTCTTAATGCACACGACAGCCAGGACAAGGAGCACAGGAAGAAAGAGGTGGTTTCATGGCAATGGTAATTTCAATATATTACCAGAGAAATGGGTTCTGTCCTTGTCCATGTCCAGCATTTTGCTGTACCGCTAGGAAACTCATTTTAAACAGAAGGAAATGCCCTATGTGTTCCTTCTTCTCTAGTGTCTGTTTCCTGATCTGTGGAAGACCATAGTACATGTTGAGGCAGCTAAAGGCAACGAGATCTGCTCTCTGAAGTGACATCACACCTGCATGTCGGAGACCTCCCATGCCTAACTGGGCCTCAGTACTCCAGCCATGAAAAAGAAATCAGACCATTCCCTCATCTGGGTGATGCTGGAGGTCAGGGCACCACAGCAGGACACTGAAAGAGCTGAAACGAGCCTGACTTCTGAGCACTGAACTCTGTGCTGGGGACATTTCTGTACTGCAGGGCTGCCACAGTGCAGGCAGTGAGAAGTGGAGGAGCCATTCACTCAGGGAGCACTGCCCTTCATGTGTGCCGACCAGGCACAAGGGACTAGTAGCTTCAGGCTCTGCAGCACTTGCATGGTATGTATCCAGCAGAGAGACTGATCACATGCTTACTGCTTTTAATTTGCTTTGCCATCTAATTGTGAATAATTTTGTATTTAATAAAGTGCAATTTCATTTTCCCAGAATGCTATGTAAACAATCAATGCCTTAGTGGCATTTTAGGCCCAGTTTAACATTAAGAAGCACCAAGTCCCATACACAGTGAGGAGTACTGGAGTGCTAATAGCACTTGTTGATTTCCTCGATAACAAGGTAAACGAGGTTATTACACTCATTTCCATGGTCAGACTATTCCTCTAATGTCTCTGTATGTCTGTTCTTGCCTATGGACATGAAGATCCCCTGCATTGTAAAGCTCCTCAAATTTCTTGCTTAGTAATTGCAAGACTCATTTTAAGGACACGCTTTAAAATATCAGTCAATCCCTCCAAATGTCCTAATGTTCTTGACTAGATTGGATTTCCATGGCGGGATCTATTATAACCGTTCTGAAAGAGCTTGAAGTAAATTTCTGGAGGCTGTATATTGCAAAAGACTAGGAAATTCAAGAGTAATTGATCATGTGCAGGAACACTGTGTTTTCTTTGCAAAATATGGTTGAAGGGTGCTGATTGCTAATCCAGGTCAGACCAGGCAGAACTAGAAAACATAGAGAAAAAAAGTTTTTTTTTTTTCACATAAGACTCTTATTTTCAAACATTTATCTAAACACAAGAAAAGAAGGTCATAAACAGTAATAGAAACTTAATGACATCAAAATACACAGTTTTGGGTAAGAACAATATTGAGTTGTTGATGTTTCCTATGGGTATACAAACCTTCAAAGCACTAAGTGGAGACAAAAAAAAAAATTGCAATACATGGCCAATTAGGAACAAAATGAGTCAGTAGTTTGGGACTGGTCTACCTTGCTTCTGCTGACAGAATGGAAAGATGTATTTCATGTGGCTGTCTAGTAATGACCATTACTTTATCTTTTCCTCTGCAGATAGGCAGAGGTGTGTCCTCCATTTCCCTTGATATCCGCATGGACAGCCTTATACATGTCCTGCTGTCCCCTTGTTTCCCACTGCTGGGCTTTCTGATCACTGGGGTCAGCGTAGTCTGTAAATGCACAGAGACCTCTTGCTTGAGGAAACATACAGAACACAGCAATAACCAAATTCTGCAAGCAAAGAAGAAGTAGAAAACTATTTTAAGCAAACATTTCCTGTACACACTTCCTATATTTCTTCCCTTTGTGTTTGCATTTCTCTATAAGCGTTGCATGTGGCCACAAACGCAATTTTCTCTGCTTCATTTACAGTACTTAGCTATTATTTTGCAACCCCAAACAGCTGGAAAGTAAGATAGCTTGAAAGTTTTGCTTTTGACAGGAACCAGACCTAGCTCTTTTCCATTTCTAACTTTAAGTCTCAACAGGAAATCTCACATACACATTTCACTTCATAAAGACTTCACCTCAGTCAATTTTGTTTTGGTTTTCAAATTTAGTGTCAAAAAATTAGGAGAGATTTTTTCAGATCTCTTTGATGTAGGAGAAGAATAGTAACTGGAGACAGTTTTTTGATTCTCGATTTTGTAATAGAATAGCAAGCAAGAAAATACACATATTGCAGTGTCCTAGCCTAAAGAGAAATTAATGGAAGATGGGGTGGCATCTGGGAAGATAAATGAATGTCCCCTGTGTCTCCATATAAAGCTGCAGCTTTGTAGCTATATAAGTTTCTAGATGTACAGATGTTTCTATCAGTATTTCTCAGATTTTTGTTTTGGACTGGAGGCAATCAGCCTGAGCTAGCTTTAATATCCTGTACGATTTTGTTTAAAAGCAATTCAGATGAGAGAATGCTGAATTGTAGAATTCTCTCAGTGGCAGAAGTCTGTACCCTGGCTGTTTTGTTTGGCTTCCGAAGCCTGGCCCTCTGCTGTTAGCACTGAACAGCTTCTCCATTGGATAAATTTCTAAAGCATCCCAGGAAGAATACCAGAAAAACCTAGGAGCAAGACAGCCCTTTTTTGGTTAACGGAGCTAAAAGGAAACTCAGACTACTTTTCGTATGTGTGCAAATATTATATAGATGTCTACATTTATTTCATCCAATCTCTTTGTGGGTTACTAGAGGGTGTGTGCTTTCTTTCAAGGAGAAAGTGTCATGTTACAGGAATTCCCCAAGCTAATGGCTGGGCTGAGCGTTGGATGCTTTGAGGTTGACTTTGAATGTTCTGTGTCTCAGAAAATGTGGAAAGCTTGTACTCTTTCTTTTTGGCTCCTTTTGTCTTCTCATCTTCTGCATGTCTTTAAATTATGTTAATGCCGTCCTGTCCTGTCCGTGTACCGCACATACCATAGGAGAGCTCTAGGCTTGCTCAGAGTGGGGGTGGTAAGAAATACACAGATTAACTTCCTGTTGCTGCTACTTTTGGAGATTATGAAGTTTGTTGAAATAGGAACTGACCACATTTAACTCAGTAGGAGAGTCCAGCAATCCAGGTTCTGCTGTGTACTTCATTCCCATGAGTGCGATCCTCCTCAGAAAAGACTCCCTCCTTGTTTCTTCAGAGGTTTTGTATGCAGCACTAGAATATCCAGTGTTAGAAATTTCACGCTCTGAAACTGATGATTTAACTAGGGGAGTTAATATTTTCACACAGTGAGAATCAGTCAAATATATTTCAGTCTTCCTAACCCTAATTATGCTGTACAGTGACTCCCTAGGGCATGAGCTGTGTAACTTTGACTGCCCTACATACAGATGTGAACGCAGGGAATGCTCATGTGAATTCCTGGCTCATCACTGCACTCCAGCACTGGCTTTTGGTTTCTTTCTGTTAATGCATAATTCTTCCCCTTGGTAATCAGCAAAAAGTTTTTTTTTTTTTTTTTTTTTTTTTAAATTCATTAGTGCATGCATTTGCACACACTAGAACTTATCTAGCAAGCAGACATGGGCAAGAAGGGGTTTTCTTGTAGAGCCTGAGAAGATCATTGCTTGGGGCTGATGATGGTGGTGAAGGCTAGAGGAACTGAATGACTGCTGTTCCTCCTCTCTCCTGCAATGTGTTCTTCTGTCTTATTCTGCAAACTTTACATACACATATGTTTAAAGTGTTTATACTTAAGTATTGTTGCTCAGCGTTGTCTTTGCTTCACAGGCTGGGAGCCACCTCAGACAGTGCAGAGGATATCCAGGAGACCTTCCCCAAATTGTCTTGCTGGGGCAAAAGACACTGCTGACCAACCCCACTACTCATGGAAACAGGCTCCAGAAATTCACAAAAACATCTTAAAAGCTGTGAGATTACCAAGTTATAAACTTTGAGATTTTTCATTAGCTTTTGGGGTTTTAGGTTTTGTGTTGAAACTTTAAAGACTAAATATTTATTTTATCTCAAATATAAGCTATGTTTCCCACATAATCATACACAGACATAGGCCAGACATCATGGAGCAGATATGGGAAACAACTAGAAAAGGAAGGCAATGTAGTTAATACCAGTTGACAAGCTTACAAAGTTGATAGAACTCCTTTTCCTCTAACAGTTTTCAACTTGATGAGACTGTAACCTCATAAAGGTAACTGGCTACCCATCTTTGTGGTGGATGTAAATAATGCTATTTGCATCCTGGCTCAAACAGATGTGATTCAGTGCTGGTTGAAATAAACATGCTGGTGCATTATCATGCTCTCATACCCAGAAACAATCACTTGTAGACTTGAGTGCGACAAATTGGTAAAAAAAAAATACAATTTTTTTTTACATATAGTAAGGTCATATAGTACATATAGTAGGTCAAATGACCAAAGTCTATATCAAGTGGATGAAATGATGGATATTAAAGAGTGGCTGTAAATGTCAGATGCTCATCCAACAGAAGAACTGTGTGAGGAAACCTATGGTGACTGCACTTGAGCCAGTGTAACCCAGTACATTCACTCAGTCTGAAGGAAATGGTGTGATTTCAGTTGGTGAAATCTACAGATGTCATAAACACGGACATTGCAGTTAACAATGAGAGGAACAGACCGTGCATGCAGACATAGTGACTGATCAGCTAAGAAGGTCCATTTGGGCCTCAGTACGATAGAAGTCAGAACTGGTCTGGGAAAGATGAAGAACACAGAAGGAAATGCAGATCACTAGAACAGACTTGGGGAAATAGTGGATAATCCACTATGCATCATCTCCCAGGACAATTATTGTTAAGTCTATGAGACTATAACTTCAGGAACTTTAAAATAAACATTGATCATTGTAAGACTCAAGATAAAGTCATGAGAGTTGGCTGTATTATCAGTCCCTGCTCCCTCCGGGATGCCTCTGGTGTCAGGGGCTCCTGAGTGTGTGAGAGAATGTGTCTGTGGTTTCTGCATAAGGGCTGGTGTGTTCAATGAATTCCCCATGAGCTTGTGTCTCCCCGCTCAGGACTACTTGCCTTGTAGGGACTTTGACCTGCTTACTAATGGAAATGCACTCTGAGATTTGACATCTATGTTATGTTGCACAATTGTGGCAACAGAGAACACGAGTCCTGTATTTTTGTGGTAACCTCTGCTGCACTCATACAGTGGGCTCCCTCCTGTCAATGGCTGCATGCAGTGGTGAAGAGCCAAGTGATGCACACTTACCTTGGGTCCATGAAGCAAGTCACATGGCCATGATTCGGATATATAGCAACCCAGCGCTATCTTCCAAACCTGTTACAGAATGGAAAGTCCATGTAGCCTGGAGTGGACACAACATCCCTTGGAGTAGGCAGGTCCAAGTGGATGAACAAATCTCCAGTTCGTGCTACTTGTTCATGCACCCAGATTCCTCTCAAAGCTCTGTCACTCTTTTTAACGTGAAAATATTAATGCATCAACAATCTGTACAGTGCTCGGGTCAAATGGCAGTGTCTCGGTTTTGCCTCTCTCACAGATGTGCAAATCTACAAGTTTTATGTAATTTCCCTTCCATTCCTACGAGAAAAATATGTGCTGACTTTATTTTACAAGATTATTTGTGTGGTTTTGAGTCTCTTCTGGGCTCTTGTTGAGGAAGCTCACTGACAGAGTTTGTCTCTTTCAGGTAAAAACATCAGCAATATTAAAGAACTCATTATATTCTAGTTATTCTACTCATTTTTTCCTAGGTCATATTTCAAGTGTGGGCTTTGAAGAACCCATGGGTATTTTGATAGTGAGAAAACTGTACAGCTATGTACAGAGAAAATGAGCTGTAGAGGACCTTCAGTAGTGCCAGCCAGGAGCAGATATCTAATATTTGTCATCTAATACTTTTCTGGTGGCAAAGAGCATAGATAGCCATAGTGGCATTTTCTGAGAGAGAGAACATAAGGCAACCGTGGAAGAAAGAGGAACAGAAAGTGTCAGAACAAACATGAAAAAAGGAAAGTGGAAGAAGAGGAGACATATAGAGACGGAATCAGAGAAATATGGGAAACATAGCTGTCACATGAGGGGAGATTGAAGTAACGTATTCAGGTTTTGACATAACACCTCCCCAGATTTTAGCCATGTTCTAGTTGGCCTTTATCAATGACCTGTATTTGGAGGTCTCTCTCTGTTACAGAGGAGACCTGAGCAGTTACTGCAGACCAGACTTGCAGCTGCCAAATGGATTCTTTCATTCAGGGGATAGGAATTGCACTCTGGAAATTCAGAACTGCTCCTCTGGTTGCTTGGACTCCTCTGTGTGAAAAAGTTCTGCTTTGTGGGCTTTGAGAACTTGAAATCATTCCCTATCAGACTGGCAAATTGTGGTATGTAATTACCAGTGGCCTTTGAAAAATGCTGTCTTTTGTACAGCAGCACAGGATGCTAGAAATCCATTAAAGGTTGTTTTCTCTCAGCAAATGGCTTATTCATGAGAAGTGTAAGTAGAATTCATGAAAGGTACTGATATGTAGAAACACTGGCCTTTGCATCTCCTCAGGACCCAAGAGACAATAGACCCCTTGCAACAACAAAATATTCTCTAAGGGGCCCAGTCTGATGTTGACAGTCAATGAACATTGCTTACAGGAATATAAAAAAGAGGATGAACACTGAGAGAAAGTTGAGCAAAGTCAAATAAAAAAAAAAGAAATGTTGTGGTTTGCAGTTTGGTGAAGGAATGGACGTTGACATTTGGTACAAATGAAAAATGTGGCTGGATTTGATGCATGTGGGAAAGAGCTACCAGTGCAGATAAGATGATATCTCTGTATTGTGGCATCTTGTTCTGTCTCAATGGCAGAACAACTCAGGAGGCATGAATATCACAAGTCTGAAATGCAAGAGAGAATCCGGCAGTGTGAAGTACGCAGCCAGGAAGAGGTCACTTGAAATCATTTGTCATGAGAAGTGCCCAAAAAAACAGAAATCATATTTGCAAAAAGCCTATGATATTCTCATTCCTAATGAGAATTAATCCTAGGCACAGTCTGCTGGGAACTTAAAACTAAACAGCAACAATTAGAGGTCCAAATCAAACAGGACCAAAGAAATGCAACAGTCAGTAGTTGTTAGAGATTGTCCAGTTTCTCAAACAGGAAGAGATTCACAGGAAGAACCAACCACATTGCCGCCACACTGGTGGCTGAGTGCTGATTTACAGCAATGAATTAAGCCTCTTCCTGCTCCCTTGGATAGCTTTGCATTCCTCTGTGAGCTTTTCCACTCTAAAAAGGAGGGAGGCTTCCACCCTGGGAATCTCTTCGTTAGTGTCTTAAGAAGCTGCCTGGATGTGGTTCTGGGTGCTGTGCTGTGGGTGTCCCTGCTTGAGGAAGGTTTGGATCAGATGGTCCCAGAGGTCCCTTTTCATCTCAGCCGTTCTGGGATTCTATTAATCTATGACACAAAGTGTGGCAAACCATTAGAATGGAACATTTTCATCTTTGGAGTTGCTGCCCTTAAGAGAAAGTGCAGATAAGAAGCAGACAAGTTAGGAGCAGAATTTGAAACCATCTAGTTCTTCTTATTATAGTACTCTCCAAGTCTAGGAAGCTGTATGAGAACCTCTCAGCTCAGTATTTCAGTTTAACTCAGTTAAAGACAGTCACTGCAAGGTGCTACATATTAAGGGGAAAATATATTCTTAAGTGGCATTTAGTCCTCTGCAAAGCACCAGTGCACAAAATGGTAGAATGACCAACTCTGTGGGAGTTTCAGGTGATACTTATGATGGCAAGTTACCCAAGTCCAATTCTGTGTCCCATTTTAACAGCTGGGTGGAAATTTTTGGAGATGTGTCTGCAATTAAGAGGAGAAAGGAAGGCAGCATTTCCTGGAGTTACAGTCCCTCAGAGCATGAATCCTGTGTGGCATAGTGAGAGAGTGACAATAGGTGACAGTGTTTTCATGTGTTGGTAATCACAATGCCAACACTTTGTAGGGTTTGAGGTTTGCATCAGGACTCTATCAAGATATGACTGCAGTTTTTGTCTAACAGCTTAACATTTGTGTTTGCTGTTAGTGGTAAAGAAAATAATGCTCAGAATTTTTAAAATTTCTTCCTTTTTGAAGCAAGGTCAGAGAGATAATATTTGTTTGGATAACCTGAAATGTCATCTTCTGTTCTTTACTGTGAGGCCATGTATAAATTCAGAGATTGTTAATTCTTATTCTAAGCAAACATGGAGGATATCCAAACAATAATTGACCTCTCAAGTCAGAGTGAAGTCAGCATATTTTTATTTTAAGAGTTATATGCTAAATCTTCCAAAACTAAACAAGGCTGAGAAATCGCAAACCAAATAATGAACTGTTAATGCACATTCTGCCTATAAAATTTAAGCAAGTAGTCAAATAGTATTGGCTTTTAGCTAATCACATTCACTTTAATGGGTATATGCAAATATAATTATGCCTTCTTCAGTCATTTACTTTTCAGAACAAAATAATGGCAACAACTCAGATGACCCATCAGCCAATACACTTAATCCCAGGCAAAAATCCAGGAGGCCATTTAGGGAACAACTAGCAAATATTGTTCACATTATAGACTCCTGAAGAACTGCAAATATCTAGTTGAGTGGTGTACTGTAAACTTTGTAATAATAGAGAAATTGATCTGGAAGGAAAAATCTTTAAATCTGGAGATGATCCAGTACTGTATTTGATCCAATATTAGAAGCCAGGCATTAGCTTTGGGGAACAAATTATTCGACCTGTCCATTAGAAGGGCAGGTAGTGGGGAAGTGGCTTTAAAAGTAAAGGGGGGCTAGATGGTCATTAAAGTTCTTCCCAACCCAAACCATTCTGTGATTCTGGATTCCGTGGTTCCATGATTCTGTGATTCTTTGATTAACTTCCCTCTTTAAGAAAAGATATGAGACATTTTTCCTCTCATTTATTGACATATGAATTCTGAAGCATAGGAGAAATTAATTGGAATTTGGTGTTTTTATATTTTATCTGTACTAGCAAGTCAATACTAACAATGGAGTCATCAATATTTTCAAAATTATGTCACAGAAAGGGAAAATTTGTTTTTCTACTAGAAATCTAATCAGACTTCTGAATATGTAATGGCATATTAAAAAGATAATTCTCACATTTAAATGATACCTAAAAATTTAGAAAATATTTAAGGCCTAAGCAGTGGCAGGGGATAGGGGGATGCCTGAGGCTGGAGGGGGATTGAGAATGTGGGAATGTGAGTAGCACTGCAGTCAGCAGAGACAGCCACTGCCAATTCCCTGTGTAAAATAAACAGAAATCTCATCCTGTTCCTCTTGCCTCTCAGCAATCACTTCCTATTTCTAAACTGGCATTTGTTGCTGACTACAGAGGAATGCAGTAATAATCTGAAATGACAAAATTCCTCATTCGATGAGTATGTGCAAGCTTTCTAAAGCTGCTTAGGTACCTAATTCTTCTGAAATGAATACAGTGAGGTGCCTAAGTACCTTTTATCAAAGTCCAAATTTTTATCTTGTTTTTTTCCTGGCTTAAGTCTCCTCTGGCAACCCCAGAAAGACTCTGGAGGATTAAATACCTCAGTTTTTCCTGAGGGAAAACCTCAGGATCAGCCTTACTGATCTTGGGTATGACCACAGTGGATCTGAGATAAGAAGACAAAATGAGATGGGCTGACTTGATGGGCACAGCATCACCTCTACCATTGTGCGTCTCCACTGCTCTGTGGCAGTAGCACAGCTGAAGAACTCTGCCTGGAGAAGACCCTACCTTGGACATGTATGTCACACTAGGCTTTTGTCTCCCTTGGAAGTGTCAGTGGGCTTCTCCCAACCCTCAAGTGTGAGGAAGGATCCACAGCAATGCTCAATGCTTGTTAACAGTGAAATTGTCTTCTGTGTGCTCATGGTGTGAGGCTGAAAAGAAACACCCTGTCCTCATGTGTAATGAGTTGTCTTCATGTTGGTGATTGTTAACAGAAAGCCCAGCCAGTTGTTTTCTCTTTGTGTATGGTTTGTTTTGGTGATCTCCTAGGCCTCATGACATAACACTCTGTCAAAAGAAACGAAAGCACAATAGTGCAGCTGTAACTGTAAATTAGGAAACTCAACAGGATATCTGTTCTCCCTTACTCCCAGCTTCACTTGCAATTCACCTTGTGTTGAGCAATCCTTTGCTTGGCATACCTGCCCTTGGTGGAAGGTAAAACTTGTGTTTCATTTAGCCATCCATTTTCATATTTCCCCACATCCCCCATAGCCCTGCCCATCTTCCCTTTCCTAAACAAGGCTGAGTTAAACACATGGATGCAGGTCCTGTTTGCTAGGCCATGTCCCAGGGCGATATTTCCTTTGCTGAGTCCAACTGAAGTCACCTCCCCAGCTGACAAAGCTGACCAGTGGACTGCCCTGCCCAGACTGCTGTCATTGCTCATTCCTCTGGCCAGAAAAAAAGTGCTCTCTCTCTCGCTCTCTCTCTCTTTTTTTTTTTCTTTCAGATTTGTCCAACCAATAAGTAAAAATTTTGTCTCCCAAGCAGAGGTGAGGTCATACAGATACTGAGCAGATCTGGGAGCCTGAATGAGCCAGTTATGTCAGCCAGTTAATAACTTTCCTGTTGTCATTTATTTGTCATTCATCCAGAAGAATCCAAAAGTGCTTCACATTCTTTACAATCAGATTATAAACTCTTCTTGCTAATGGGGACACTGTACACTGTGAAAAGTGCAGCACTTCTTAAGAGCAGCGCACAGCTGCTGTGCTGTGCCATACCCCACTGCTCCATTGGAACAGGAGGCATGGACCATGTTGGGTAACTGAAGCAGCGAGGAAGCTTGGTGCCATATCCAGAAACAGCCTGAGCGGGCACTTGACATTTGTTGTCCTGAAGTACAGGATAGACTCTTCCTGCAAAGTACTTTGGAGATGGAGCATGGCATCAGGGCATCACCCCACAGGACAGAGCCCCCTGGTGCCAGCTCTCTAGCTTCCCACTTCTTGCTAATTTGAGTGTTAAACAGAAGTTAGGCATGTACTTATGGTCTTTGCTGTTTCTTAGTGAGATTATGGAAATTACTGTATATGATGCATTGGGAAAGGCTCAGGACAAGATAGAACACACTCTGCCGCTGTCCTTGTTTCTCTGCTTTTTGAGAGAGTATGAATAGATAGAGAGAGAGAGAGAGAAAGAAGCTGTATGAATGAGTACACAGCGCATTGACTTTCCAATCCAACACACACAGCACACAGCTTGTTCAAGAAATGTTCAGTCACTCCCTTCTGACTTTTCTGTTCCAGGAACAGGCTACAGTATGTAATTGTGTCTGCAGCTCTAACCTGTACTCAAATCAATCCTGCCACTGTCTCCAAGAGCTGTCTCAATCACACTCCTTAGTCAGCAATTCATAAATTGTTAATGTTTTGATTTGTTTTCTTGTTTTTCTTTTTTTCTCTGCCCTACCTTCCTCCAAAGGTAAAAGCAACATGCATGGGTAAATACTAATGGAAAATATCCACGAATTTTGAAGCTATCACATTTCTTGCATTCATGAATGCAAGTCCATGTCTCTGATCTGTGAAAAATTATTAGAGAGCCTGAAAAGTGTAGAATCTTGCATCTGGGGAGGAATAATTCCATGCACCAGTACAGGCTGGGGGATGAGCTGCTGGAAGGGAGCTCTGCGGAGAGGGACCTGGGTGTCCTGGTGGACGACAGGTTGGCCATGAGCCAGCAGTGTGCCCTTGTGGCCAAGAGGGCCAATGGCATCCTGGGGTGCATTAAAAAGAGCGTGGCCAGCAGGTCGAGGGAGGTGATCCTCCCCCTCTACTCTGCCCTGGTGAGGCCTCATCTGGAGTACTGCATCCAGTTCTGGGCTCCCCAGTACAAAAAAGACAGGGATCTCTTGGAAAGAGTCCAGCGGAGGGCCACAAAAATGGTGAAGGGCCTGGAGCATCTCTCCTATGAAGAAAGGCTGAGTGAAATGGGTCTGTTCAGCCTTGAGAAAAGAAGACTGAGAGGGGACCTGATCCAGGTCTATAAATATCTAAGGTGTGGGGCAGAATGGTGAGGCCAGACTCTTTTCAGTGGTGAGTGGAGACAGGACAAGGGGAAACAGACAGAAACTGCAGCATAGGAAGTTCCGCACAAATGTGCACAAGAACTTCTTTACAGTGAGGTGACGGAGCACTGGAACAGGCTGCCCAGGGAGGTGGTGGAGTCTCCTTCTCTGGAGATGTTCAAGACCTGCCTGGATGCCTACCTGTGCAACCTGCTGTAGGGAACCTGCTTTGGCAGGGGGGTTGGACAATAATCTCTGGAGGTCCCTTCCAACCCCTACAATTCTGTGATTCTGTGAAAACTATCTGCCCACAGTTTTCGTAACTATCCTTTTCTGGAAAAAAGGCCTCTATTTATTTCATGAGCTGATGAAACCCATGTGAAAATTATCTATGTCTGAAGACAATTACTCTAGGTTTCCTTTGTTTTTTTCTTTCTTGTATGTTAATAGAACTGCTCCAGCTAATTGAACTGTGCCTCTTTATGACTTAATACTTCCTTATAAGGAATGATAAAAGAAATGGTTCAGTACTGTATTTGATTAGTATCAGTGCTGTTACAAATAATGTTGTGCAAGAGCTGGTAGATGGAAGGACCTTGGAACTTGCCTCATTAAATCTTTCTACTGCAGACAATTTTGGGTCCTATCATGTCCTGCCCTATACATCATCAAAAACTTGGCAAAATTTTAGAGAAATTTTTAGAATCAATGATGGTTGAATTAGGGTTAAGAAAAATGAAAAGTACTCACAGGAAATGGAAACACTTTGATACTCTCTGTCCCTCTCTTTTTTAGTTTTTCTCTCTCTTATTTTTTTTTTTTTTTTTTGGAGAAATGTGAACATCTCCGTTTTGTGGCTGATACTGAACTATTTGTCTTGGAAAATTATTCTTGTGTTACTCTTTGCCTTTAGAGCATAGGATCTTCTGTCACACATTTTTTTCTATTGCAGGGCACACTCCCCTGGGAGCTGGTGGTGGGATGGGATCACAAGTGCAGTGCAACAAGGGAGATGAGATATAATAAAACAGACTTTCTGTTTGCATAAAATACATTTGATTAAATACATTTAATCAAAACCATTTTCCAATACATCTACAGAGGGTTATTAAGACCAGCTTTAATTAACCCCCATTGGTCCTGCTTTTGGTAGACTAACCTGATGCATCTGCACAGACTGGGCAGTGACAGGCTGAAAAACACCAGGGTGAAACAGACCCAGAAGTTGCAGTGAATAAGTCAGGATGAATAAGAGTCAGCTCTGCTCCCTTGAATAAGGCAAGCCACATGGTGGGCTACAAAAGAATTAATTTGGCCAGCAGATTGAGGAGAGCAGATTTCCTCCTTTACCCAATGCTGGTGAGGTCATAACTGGATGACTTAGTTTGGTTTTGGGGAATGTAGAAAAAAAGGAGAAAGCCCAGTGGAAGGCTCTAAGTTGTGAGGGCAGCAAGTTACTGTACATCAGTAAAGGATCTAAGGGAACTGGGCTTGTTTATTTTGGTGTGAAAGAGTTTAAGAGGTGATCTCGTAAAAGACTACATGTTGTTGAAAGGGAGTTGTTAGGACTATGGATTCAAGTTCTTCTTAGTTGTGGTAGATCATATGACAATGCACTACAACAAAAAGCTACAGTACATGCTTTTCAGGCAGACCTTAAGAAAAGATTTATCATAGGAGGTTGCTGCAGCACAGAGGAGAGTTACTGAGGAAGGTTTTTGAATCACTGCCATAAAAGGTTTTCACCACTAGGCTAGACAAAGGTGTAATTGACCTCAACTCATGTTGGTGATAGGCCTATTTGAGCAGGAGGACTTGAAGGAACTTGAAGAGGTACAACCAACATTTTTTTGGCTCCAATTCTCTCACCAATTCAGATTTGGAGACAAAAGTTCGTACTCCCATATCTGGGGGAAATCTCTGTTCTTGTCTACCTCTAATCCCTGGCACTGTTGCCATTCTCTCACTCTTTCCCTGGCAGCATCTGATGTCCATTTAATGATGTGGCAAACCCTATTTATGATAGCTTTTGCGTCAGAGATTAATTTGGTGACAGTCATTAATTGCTTCCAGAATTTATTAACTAAAAACTATTTCTGTCGATTTAATCTCTTACACATTCTTGTCTGGTGGAAATTGGTAGACCAGCATATTTATCCTAGACCCTATTCCAAGCCTGGCTTTTAAAATCCTGTATGAAGACCATTTGATCATCATAGACAATAGCTGCTGAATCTGAAAGTAGCAAGCTGAAAGTCATCTTGTGCAATAAAAAGATTTGACAAGTCAAACTTGAATAGGGTTTGATGCAGGAAGGTGTTAAAGAGTGGTTGTTCCAACTGTCCTGTGATTAGTTTTATGTCAGCGCATGATGAATGCATGAAAGGGCAACATCACTCTAAAATACTCTGAAAAGCAAAAACTGTAAGCCTGTCAGTTTTCCAAGATGCTTTCTGCTACTGTAAACCACCTGTGGCTATCTATAATCAGCAAATCTGTTTTTACTAGTCTTTTCATTAGGCTTTAATATACGAAGAGGGCAGTCTGAACTTTTTAATTGAATAAACAGAGCTTCAAACAGCTCCTACAGATGACCTGAGTACTCTGCGGCCTTGGCAAATTTTCTGATGTAATTTGCTCAGAGTGGTATTACCTGCAGTACTGATAAAGGTCCCACTTTCAAACTCTTGTCAGTTAGTCTTTAAATTCCTGCCAAAACCTGCTTTTGAAAGAATACCTTTTAGTAATGGCTCTCCGGGCATACCCAAGAACAATGAATAAATCAAAAGCCAAAGCAAACCAAAACCAGTTTTTTCTTTGCAATGTAAGTCAAAGGCCAGCATCTCAACAGTAAAATCTTTGCAGTCTATAGGCCATTTTGCACATTGTTATCAGCAAAATAAGACTTAATATCCGTTTTGAGAGACATCGGGTTAACTTACTGCATTTACTCCTGAGTATGATCTATCCTGTGAAAAGAAAATTAATCTGAATTGCTCAGGACACATACTTTCTGTGTATGAATGATCTGTACATGATGCACTTCCCTCTTTTGGTTCAAAATATTTTCAAACTGAATTTGGAAACTGAAGTATAGAGACTGTGAATACTAATATTGTAATGGGATGTAAATAGCCACAGTAGCCAACCTGATTTAAGGGACCTAATTCAGCTTCTGTTTAACTCCATTAGTAAATAGATCACACTCATCAAGATGCAAAAGCCAAAAACAGATAACAGATTGAAGTATCCAGTTCAGCATTTAGAAGGATGGACTTGTTTGTCTCTTTATTCCTTGGCTGTAATAGATCTCCAGCGCCTTAATGATAGATAAAACAAATCAGTAGAACTATTGCTCTGATTTCATTAGATAGCGGTGTGTGTGAATAGCAACAGATGGACACTTTTTTAAATTGCAGACTAGTAGTTCTCATCCTTCCGTGTTTTATTTCCCTCTCCAGACAGATCACTGCCTCAGTTTCTGAGCCTAGGCAGGCTGCCTGCAGAGTCAACCTCACACTCCCACCACATAGGAGCTGCTAAAAGTATGACTGCATGGATGACTATGGGCTAATCCAAATTATGACCCGTTAAGATCAATACATAGTCAAACAAGTTTTCTTCAACCTATTAGATGTTATATCAAAATAAAAAAGATGCAACTGGTTTTTATATAAAACCAACAGAGGAACTAGATATAGAATTGAGGGAAACAACTCTTCCCCACACATCTTTAAAGAGAACGTAAGGTGTGGCTCAAGAAACTGAACTAAAACCAGATATTGCTGGACATACCGAAGTCAATGAGAAAGCTGCTCTTTATTTTGGATATGCTGTTACACAAGTAGATCATTGCTTTATTCTTTTCAAGAATCGTAAGATATAACATAGAAAAATTGTTCTGAAAAGAGAACAATCCTGATCTTGTAAAAAGCTACATATAAAACAAGCAAGGCAAAAGCAGCCCTTCATCACTTTACCAGCCTTATGAGTAACCAAAGGTGGAATTTGGATCTTTGTAGTATGTTCAGTTTCCAAAACATGTAGAGGCAAATGGTTTGATTTGAGCCTTGCTGCCCCTCAAGCGTGGGGTGGTGTTTGTTTTGCAGAGCTTTAACAGATTTGCTTTTCAAATAAACTAATAACAATGGCAATAAAACGTTTTTCATTTCTAACTGTTCTTTCATCTAACATGTCAAAGCTCTTTGTGCAAGCTAAATATTTCTCACAATGCTGAAATGTAGGTATGGATTATTACCTCTATGGTAATATTAAATAAAACATATTAAGACAGACTGAAAGTGTTTTGCTAAAGCTGGCAAAAAAAATGAAAACAGGATCGAGGACAGAAGCTGCTGTATAGACAGTGCAGAGGAAGCCAAATGTGTTTAATCTGCAAGTCCACCTTCCTCTGTTTTGGTGTTCAGATGATGTTTAGTTTTTTTCTACCTTGATCATTACATCAGAGGTGACACAGAATACAAAAATACTGATAGCTAACAAAAAAACATTTGAATTCCAGCTCAAACTCGGCTATATCTTAGAGATCTCCATGTCCCTCTACCCTGTCATTAAGGGAGCAGGCACGTGGTGTCTGCAAAAACGTTGGGTAAGAACCCTTCAAGAAAAGGATTGTTTTCTCTCCTCCTCTCAAAATAACTACCAGCTGCTGAAGTCTTCAAGCTTCTCTACAGCTGGGATTTTAAACGAGTGAAATGTCAAGAGAGCTGTCACTGAGCAAACCAGTACGGCAGTTACCACCACAGTCTGACTCAGTTCCACTCAAGGCAATCTGAAGATATCCCAAAGCTTTTCAACAAGTGAGACTATGTAGGCTGAGCAGAAGTCAGACCCTTGCTGTTGTGTGCCACCATGGTGGCGATGCTGCAGAGTTGCAGCTTTGCTCTGAGGGCAGATTTGGGTGGCACAGGACTTGTATATGCTATAAGTGAAAGAGATCACCATGCTAGTGATCCTGCAGTCTGTAATTTCCATGCCATCTACCCACAGTGCTACCTACAGCCTGGCTACAGACAGGGATCAAAGCAGATTGTGCTGCCCTGTGCTTGACTCCCCCCCTACACTGTATTAACAGGCAGTTTTGAGCCTATGAGACGAGCCCTCTCCACAGCCTGCTGGTGGTTACAGCATGATGTCCTTTTATATATGATGTGTGAAGGGATGGATCATAGACAATGAACAAGTCCAGTCTTGAGATGAGCCTCAGATCAAGGTTCGTATGCAGAACAGAGAAACACACTCTGTGTCACTGCGCCTTGAATAAATAGAACATAGATCTGAAAGCACAGCTGGTACCAGCATCCTTATTCCAGGAAGGCTTTACACTTCTCACTCTGCACATTTGTTGTTTGGATCCAGGAGCAGCTTCACCAGCAGACATGAATGAATGATGGAGGAAGGCCAAGATATCCACCCTTCATTTACCAGCTGGCCCTGAGGTTTTGGGAGTACCGGGCTTTGTGGCAGCTTTTCCAATACTGTAGATTCCTTTCTGGTCCTCAGCATGGTATTTATTTTTTTCATTAAACACGAAAGGAGGGAAAAGTGGAGGAAAACTTAATTATTTAGTGAATAGTTTGCTACTATTCTTCAGCAGATATTAAGAAACCCATCTGGATTTCCTAGTGACTGAAAAACACTTTCTGCCAATGTGTTTCCTGTTATCTTGGGATGCTTCTGGATTTTCTACTCTAATGGCAATTATCTCAGTGAAACAGCAGTTTCCCTCCTTCCATCCATGCTTTGCATTGAAACAAAGAAGAAACCTATGTCTGCTTGTTTTATGCAGCTTGACCCCCAGCCTGCAATTTTTATGATTTGTGCGTCAGTGAAAGGCAAAGAAAGGGGGAAAAAGCAAAAGCACAAGGAATACAAGGAGAAAGAAGCATCATCTTTCCCAAGCTGCCCTAGGCTTGACCGCAACTCAGCTAGAGCTGATTTGTGGCCATCGAGTAAGCGAATACAAAAGCATCAGGGAGAAGGCACAAAAGGCTCTCCTTTAGGACTGACAGCTTGTTAAGGACCATTATCAGTACAAGTTCAGCTTAAATGACAGGGTCACCTATATGATGCTGTTTGGGCTCCCTACCTTGGTCTCGTAGTATCTTGCCACATCTTTATTCAGAGGATTTATCTGTCAAGCACATAACCTTGAATTAACCAACATTTATCCTTAGCTGCCTGAATATACTCACTATATCTGAATATACTCACTGTTGACTGAAAGGATATCACGCTACCCACCATCCTCCCACATTGTTAGAAGAAAGAGAAATCACTTGAATAAGAATCTGCTTTTTATTTGAACTTTAAAAGCCATATTTCATTAGCAAAATGAAATCAATTAGTGGCAAGGGTCTACATGGGAAGTATTACAGTGGCCTATTATTTTTTCAGGCATCTAATATAACAGCTGTGTCCTAGGGATCCTGTGGCCCAGGATAATGATAGAATCTGATTGCCATGCAGGACCTGACAAATGGAAGAACCATTCCTGCACTTCAAAATAGTAGGACCATGACTGAAGAGAACATAATTTACCTAGAGAGAGAGAAATAGTTTAGTTTAATGCTTTGAAGTATTGATTCGTTCCTTAAAAATTTCACAGCTTAATCACTCTTATTTTATTGCCTCCTTATTGCGGAAATAAACTCCAGATAAACTTGAATTAAATGAATGTTACAATTTTGAAATATTATAGATGAAAGTTGATCAGCATCCTGTGTATGAGAAAGAAAAATAAATGAAGAAAACCACATTCTTTTTGGAACAGTAGAATTTATTATTAGGTTGTCAGAGATCTCCCTACTGACCGTTCTTGTTAAGGAGCAAGATGGTAAGCGAATTCTTAACACCTGAAGAATTCTTAATCACCTGAAGAATATTCAATTGAACATGCACCTTCCACATCTGTCAGGATGAGTTCATGATGCCCTTACTTTTTCCAATAGCATCCAGGGAAGGAGGCACACGGGAAAAGGAAAGTTAAGGTGATCTGGTTCACACAGGTCAGATTTCTTCCCCTGCTCGGTATCTGTGCAAAGTCTCTGGCTCCAGTTCATCAGCAGCAACAGAGGACTGTTTAACTCAACAAGCCTGTCGTGGGATTTTATGTTCTTTTGGGCTTTGCATGAAAGACAATCTTTGTTTTAGAAAACCACTTCTTTTGTCCTTCAGAAACCGATACTAATTTGAATAAATAGTAAGAACTGGTGACACAGGGAAGACAAAAAAAAAACACCAACCACCACAAATAAAAGGCTCAGCAGATGTAAATCAGCATGAGTCTATTGACTTCAGAGGAGCTACATTGCTGTAGACGAACTGAGGTTATTGACACCATTATGGCTGGAGATGTGACATTCTCTTTGGGAGGAGTCTTATCAGTGGCAGTTTATTTTATTACCTTTTCCCTGCTTAGCCTGTACTTTTCTGACATTACATCCTAATCTTCTGTGTAATAATCAAGCTTACTCTCTTTTAGATGCTGAAGTTAAGTAACCATGCTACTTTAACTGTGGTTTGGGCTGGAGAAGAGGCCCTTGGCATCCTGTAACTCTTCAGTGATGTTTGTGCATTAAAAGAAAATTGAAGAAACTAGGACAATTTGGTTAAAAAAGAAGGTTGTGTGAGTTTAAGGCTGCTCAAGGGCAACCTTAATTTATGTGCCAATAAGTTACACAAATATTTTCTCTACTATTCAATTAAGAACAAGTAGTTTCCTCGGCAACGGCCACATTACATGGAACTTACCCGAGCCCTGAGTTCCAGTGGAATACTTTCCCTAAGAAAGGAACATACTCATCTATCATGTAAATGTCTAATTTGTACATGGTTTTGAGAGAAAGAGAAGAAAATGGAATTTCCGGCAAGTTAACACAGCTCTTCTATTGTACAAGAATCAGGCCATGCTCTTTTCAGTTATTTTCCCCTGCTCTTCATTTCTCTTTTGATGATAACTTTCATATGAAAATTGTGAAAGAATAAGTACTGTGAAGGGATTGTATTAAAATCTGTAGAAAGAGGGCAAGATGTTAGTGAAAAGATACATTTAGGGGAATCCAGTTTAAAAACAGGAAGGTGGCAGTCTATTTTATTTATTAATGCTGCTGCTGCTGCTGCTGCTGAAAAAGCATGCTGTGGTCAGTTCTGATAACAGTGATTGGTTCTTTTGTGGGTAAAAATAAAGGATCCCAGCCTGATTACACATCAGATTGCTATTTCCTTTTAAGCTATCACCTTTCTCAGTGCTGCAGTTACTCTGCCCAAAACCCTTGCCAAATTTCTGGATTTTCATGCATGCAGATCCCTTTGGAGGTGTACCTCCAGCATGGCTATTACCATGATAAGGGCCCTCTCCCATTCCTGAGACATTCCCCAAAAAGCAAATTGAAAATCTGCCATTGAAGCCCAGCATAAACATCCCTGGGTGTGAAAACATGCGGCTCTGTAAAAAAGGGAGAAGCCTGCCCCACCTTCCTTTTGGAAGGAACGCATTGTTCCCTTTCCATAGGCTCCAACTCTCTTTCCAGTTGAGGCTGTGATGGTTTCACCAGCAAAGTCTGTGCTTTACTCCCCCATTCTCATAACCCTGTCATGGCAAATGGATTTGGCATTGTCAGATTCAATCTCCCAGGGAATGTTTATGCAAATCTGGAATAAAATCTGTCCCTCTGCTTTCATACCATAGTGTACATTCAATACATACGTCAATTTTACATCTTTACGATGCAATTCAACAGCATTTTTCCCCATTACAGTGCTCATTAACAGAATTAAGCTGGAGTTCATTGTTTTATTTTGTTACTGAGAATATTCCCATACTGGTAGGATGTAGCAGTATCTGAGTCTATTATGTTTTCCTCCCATCTGCTTATTTGCTTCAGTTCATTCAATATAAAAATGAAAGATCTCTTGTTTAATCACATCTTTCAATATAAAAAAAAAGATGCAGGATTATGTAACAGACATCTTATTGTAGCTTCCCTATCCTACTGAGCTGTATTCTGCTCTGAAGTAACAACCATTCCGTGCCACATTGCAAAAATAATTTATCACAATCTACTATTAGATTAATTATTTCCTGTTTTACAAGTCCCTGAGTTACTAACCCAGAGATAATAAATTGCGGATTACATATCCGCAATTTGAGGCCTGCATGAAGGTGTTATTGTGATGAAACACATACGTTTTACTTGATAAAATAATCAGAGTTGACAATTGTATGGCTAATGCAAGATTTTCAGGGACTGATATTTTCTTTAAGCACCTGGGCATTACATATAGAGTGATAAACACATTCTCAGCTTGTATGACCTTACCTTGTTTTGCTTCTCTCCACCCAGCTGCACATATCCTTCAGCCAGCCATCTCTCTTAGATAACACACAGTTCTCTAGCTGATGACTGCAGGCTGGAATATCAAAAGTCATAGCAAAGTTACCTCTTCTGTGAACAGTCCAAATAGGGGTGAGACAGGAAACACAGGTCACTGCTGGTTGCTTTGTGTACATACAAGGTCTAATTTTTCTTTTGTCCACTGGGAGCTGAAATATTTTTGCTAACTGGCGTATTTTTGTCTTGCCCTGCTAACTCCAGTGAGAAGCTGCTGTGAATTGGAATTTTGCTAGTTCAGAAGATGTTGTGGATATTTTCCTCATTTTTTGTGGATGAGGTACAGGCATCTCTACTAGCATCTCTGTGGTTACTTGCAAGCCTGTTAGCTTGAATTTTGGAAGAATGTGTAAATATGTTACTTTTTTTTTTTTTTTAATTGCAATAGTGCTAAGTTATTAAATACTACATCTGCAAGAAATAACTTATAACATGAATTTTGAAGTAGATATTAAATTCTGTCCTACCTCTTTCCAGTGAAGTGTTTGACAAAATCACCAAGAACTAAATTTCAGTCCCTTAAATTCATCATAACCTTCATGGAGCTCTGACACATTCAGTCATGGCACTGTCATAAATCCAGACATCAAATCAGAATCATTCCGACATACTCTAACTTCTCCTTCCTTCAAGTCATAATGTATTTCAGGCCACATCACTGAATATATTGAGCAATAATTCAGAAAATGCTTCTTACACACATTTTATACATTCTCTCCTTTCAGGAGGAAAATTACACTTAGGCCGCAAAACGATGTGACAGAAAATGTCACTGTGCATAATCAGGTAACTAAAAAAGCATGCACACAAAATAAAAATCTCTTTATGAAACATAATTTTAAGATTTGGAGACCTCAAACGTAGCACTTTTTAAAAATGCTAGATCGACACACTTACCTGTGTCATGATAAAGTTTCGCACTCAGCTAGACAAGCTTTTGTAGTGAGGTTCAGAAACAGTGGACAGGAGACTAACACATCCAGGCATTTAAAAAGATTCAGGTAACCAGTGCTGGAGGCCTAACTCCCTGTATGGACAAAGTGGAAACAACCATTGCTCCATGAACATCATTGAAGTACAAGTTTTTACTTGAATCGAAGTAATGGAATTTTTTTGCAGCTCTTTGAATATTCCCAGTGTATCATGAGTTATTGATGTGTGAGAA
Organism: Tetrao urogallus; assembly: GCF_951394365.1. Lineage (NCBI taxonomy): Eukaryota > Metazoa > Chordata > Aves > Galliformes > Phasianidae > Tetrao > Tetrao urogallus. The sequence goes on along the minus strand of NC_136816.1, from coordinate 58,019,010 downwards.
AATGTGGATACTAACTAGTTAATAAACAATTTAAAATTACACATACGTCAAAATAATAAGCCATTTTCCCCAGTAATTACTATTTAGATATTCAAGAAAACTTTGCAGTCAAGATATATTACAGTCTTGAAGGTAAATGTAGGATCCTGTTGATGATGAGAAGCTCTACAAGTTCACATTTCTCCAGATCTAGATATGGACTCTGAGAATTTGGTCCTGTTATTTTAACGAAATGTTTCAAATTATCTTTAGCACATCATGGTTATGTGCATTGTACAACATTGTACAACAACATCCTACTTATTTGTCTAACGGTTATGTTTTTGTGAGCATATGTAATGGTCTTTTGAGAGAGAAGAGAGCATTTTATATGAACAAAATATGTTTAGTTACCATAAAGAATTCACAGTTGCTTTCATCTGGGCTTATGGTGCCTTTCTCACTAAAAGCCTGAAGTTAGGAAGAATGTAGAAGCTGAAAGAGCTAATATAGCTCTAAGATAGCTAAGGGTCATTTATACAGAAACTGCTGTTCAAAAGATTGCCTTCCAGCTCTGATTTGAACTCCACTGTAAACAACAGTCTCTCCTTTACTTTTAAGATCCCTCTTGAAATGTTGATATGCTGCAACATTTTGAAAGAGGTCTGTGCCACAAGCAAAAAACAGTTTTAATTATTGGCAACTCTTCTTTAGCTATGTTTTCTGAGAAAAAGGAGCATTGTCTAATTAGTTATTTTGTTGATAGAGTTAAATATGTGGCTTGACATACTTCTTGTGCCTGCATTAATTATTCAGCTGCCTTGTGCACCGCTTCATATGTCCGCGGAGGTGGTGGAACCCTGGAGGTGTTCAAAAAACTTTCCAACGTTGTACTGTGGGACACAGTTTAGTGGGAAATATTGCTGATAGGTGGACAATTGGTCTGGATAATCATGGAGGTCTTTTTCAAACGTGATGATTCAACTGTTCTATTATTCTCTATTTTCAAGACCAGTTACTGTGCCAGTCCTTTTTGATGCACTTCTCACAAGCACAGAAGGCCAATATTCAGCCCATACCTTGATCTACTAGTTGTAAGTGGAAACCTTAAGCAAGTTCCGTAACTGCGCTGATCATGTTATTGAGATGTGAGTCTGCCCTTCTAAAGTCACAGAAATAATGTGAAAGATGTGTGCAGGTAAGTGTTGTGGTTTGAACTGACAAGCAGCTAAACATCACACAGCTTTTCACACAGGCCTCCCTTGCCCATAGCCTGGGGAGAGAAACTTAAAAAAGAAAAAAAGGTAAAACTCATAGATTGAGTTTTACTAAGAAAGAGAAGGAAGAGAGAAGTAATAGAAAGGATACTAAAACATATACCAGAACATAGTATCATGCCAGACACTTTGAAGAAAATAAATTCTGTCCCAGCTGAAAGCAGAACGATAAGAAATTGTGTGTAGAAGTGTGGAGACAGATTAGTTGTTCACCCTCTTTGAGAGCAATGCAGAACTATTTCCTTCTCACAAATAAGATGACAAATGCTTCCCTCAGTAATTTCAGTGCCATTCTATTACATTTTTCATTCTAGTGGCAATGATGTAACTCAGAGTTTGGTGCAATATGCTTTGTTGAGACATCTGCCAAATTTAATAAATTGATAGGGAATCTTTTAAGCTGGATTTGGCTTGCATAGTCTGATTAAACAGGGGCAGTGCTCCCAGTATGTGTTAGATGTACTTTTGGGTAAAGATCAGATTTGCCTGCTTGGCTGAATTTTACCTTTCTGTCTCCATCAGGTCTGATGATAATTTTCAGAATTATTTTGTGACTCTTTCAGACCAGATATCTTCTATTTTGATGACAAGAAGTCAAATTCTGTGCATATCCTATTAAAGCTTATTTAGCATCTTTCATCTTTTCCCATTCTCTATCATTTTGAATGAATCTCTTTTGATTTCATTAGAGAGATCATTTTCTCCAGAAACCAACAGACTACGTGTACATCTATGCTTCTGCTGACAGGGCCAGTTAGCCATCTGGAACCAGAGGGAGTTTTGCAATAAGAAAAACAAAGCATTTAATCTAGATTCTATTGCCCTAGAGGACTCTTGGAGACAAAGGGACAACTTACACAATTTCTTCCACTTTTGGATTACTTTAAATGAGAACTCAGAACTTCCACCCTTCATTACCTGGTTGCAGGCAGAATTTTTTTTCTATTTCTTTGCTACCAAAAAAAAAAAAGTGTGTTGGAGGAGAACCTCAGACACCAGACAGAAGATTTTTGTGTTACTCTTATGATAGGAGATGAGATAGGATATGAGAGCCTCAGCTCTGTTTTGCTAGGCACTGTAGAAACACAGAATGAGACACGCAACCTTCAGGATTTTACAGTCTAGCCAGAAGAGAAAGTGAAGATGAAAGAGGCAAAGACTTGGGCAATTCATACTCTGTGTTTTTGTTTTTGCTGTTTCTTTGTTCCTTTTTTTTTTTTTTTTTTTTTTTTTTTTTTTTTTTTTTTCCGCCAAAAAAATTCTCTTTTTACACTGACCTTTGTGTGCCAAATCAGGGAGTAAATCTGAACATGCACGGAGCCATCAGCATCTATTACATTTTCTCAGTCATATCTGAAATCTTGAATATTATAAAAGAATAGAATAATGAAAACTCACGTTCACGATGCCCACAAATCCTTGCAGCCTCATACTAGTATTTCAGGAGCAGAGGAAATGCACCCAGCCCATGCACATTGCATTGATTCAGGAATTGGACCTTGCACAGATGTAGTATGAATCATAGAATCATAAAGCGGCTTAAGTTGGAATGGACTTTAAGATCACCCAGTTCCATCCCCACTGCCATAGGCATGCTACCCTCCACCAGATCAGGCTGACCAGGGCCCCACCCAACTTGGCCTTGAATGGCTTCAAGGATGGGGCATCCTCAGCTTTTCTGAGTACTCTGAGTACTGGAAGGCTGCAATAAGGTCTCCCTGGAACCATCTCTTCTCAAAGCTGAATAAGCCCAACTCTGTCACCATTTCTTCACAAGAGAGGTGCTTCAGCCCTCTGATAATCTTTGCGGACATCTTCTGGACTTGCTCCAACAATTCCACATCTTTCTTGTGCTGGGGGAATGGATGTGGTGGTGGTTCTCTCACCAGTCCATTTTTAGCTGTGCTGACATGCAGGCTTACATCCTACACAAGATGCATACTAAGTGGATTTGGGTTCAAATTCGGCTTTGTCTCCAGGTCAGAAATGTAGCTGGAAAAGAGTTTTGTTGATGTCTGTGATGGTGCAAGGAGCTCAGATAACTAGGCTTGGGTATCTGCTTTCAGGATCAGGAGATAAGACTTGCTGTTGGAGTGAAGCTAGCACTACTGCATATAGGCTGGTGGAAAATGCTGTAGCACAATTTGTGCTGAGCAAAGCAGATTACAATGCAAGTTCAGTTTGCAGATACGTTTTATTACTGGGGTAAGGGAACTGGGAACATTTTAATTGGGGAATGACAATAGAGTTTTGGTCATCAGGTTTCATGACCAATTTCACTTGTGCAATATTGGAGCACAAATGGTATGACATGACTTCTGTGAGCTGGAGAGGCTGTCATGCCCCACTGCTTGGCTTTGGTTTTGCAGCTGTTATAACTGGGTCTTTTGTTGCATTTTGGGTCTCAGTTTCTGGGCTGTGTTGTACCATTTTAGCTGCAGCTGCTGCTTCTAGCAGGCATTTTGCTTCTCTGGCACCATTCTTAAGAGCAGCACAAAGAAGCTTCAGACTCAATGGTTTGGATATCATGTTTTCTGTTATTGAGGACAGTGAAAATAATGTCCTTATAGGGTGCTTCTTCCCTTTCCTATGTGATGATTTTGGCATAAACATGCATATGGACTTTGCAGCACTTTCCTCCTGAATTTAAATATGGTTTCATCTGAAGGAGCGATATAACAGCTCTGAGTGATATTAGCATTTGTTGCTTAAATCACAAGTGGCAATATCACCACCAGTGATTTAGGAGGTAATATTTATGGAGTGAGATACAAAGCAGGTTGGGTGAGGACAGCTCGATACTGAGGTGATATTCTATAAAATATAAAATGATGTATCTGCTTTGCCTGTGGAGCTCAAATTGGAAGTAGCAGCTCACTATTCTCTGGCTGAGCCAGGTCAGCTCACCACTGAATCAAGTCCCACAGGGCAGCACATATCCCCAGGGATGTAGTTATGGCCCTTCCAGGCTTGACTTGATGTGTCCATGCAGAGCTTTGAAGCAGTACATCTCCTGATCCTGCAGGCTCTCAGGAAGACCTGCAGCATGCTGTATTGCACAGAGTGGATGTTTTCTGGGTCTCTCAATTCTGGTGGCATGCAGTTGCTGGATGTCAAACTAGCAAGCATGGGTGTTGCTCAATGCTATTTAGAGAAAGGAAATAACCAACATTATCTTAAAATTAAATAGGGGAAGTGAGATTTCTGAATCAAAGCAAGATAATTTTACATTGCTTTGCCAGACCTTGCATGTCATAATAATGCAAGACCTGTATTACAATCAAGACACCACTTCAACTGCCTCTTGTGGAAGACTTGAGGTTAAAAATGAATTTACCCGTCAGACAAAAGTAGTCATCTAACAGATAATCTCTGTTATCATTTATCTTTGATGGCACTGGGAGTCTGTACTCTAAGGTACGGGTCAGTGACCTATCTCTGTCTGCTCTGTCCTGTACATTGCAACTATCAAGCCTGAGGCAAGACATGAAATGCTACAAAAAAAAAAAAAACCCTTAGGGAATCTTGTATTTATAACAGTATGACAATTTCATAATCTAGCTGACCTAAGAGAGGCAATCCAGAACTCAGATCTTTCTTCTTTAGCATCAGAGCTGCGCTTTGCCCTTTACACAAGTCACTGAGCAAGTGCGCAGTCAGGAGAAGCTGAATCACACCCATAATTTTTTCACTTTGTAGGCAAAGGAAACAGTCAGTTTCAAAAAACAAGGTTCAGTATGTTGCTTTGCAACAGAATTTTTCCACTGGCAAAAAAGTGCTTTCACTTCTATCACCCTGGGGAACTGCACATATTCTTATGCATTCAGAGTGATCTGGGCACATTGTCTGATGGCAAGTAAGGTGTATCCCCCGTGCTCTGGTCACCAGCTGTTGGGAAGGGGAGGGGAGCAGTCAAGACTCATTACACAGGCACTGATATGAATCCCAGCAAGGATGAAACACAGTGAGTTGTTATAATTAATTTATACTGTGAGGCAAAAAATATATTCAGTGCCCAGCATGTTACTCACACTAGAAACTCATGGAGATGGTGGATGTCTAGAGGGTATGGTGGACTGCTGGTTACTGGCACAACTGGGAAATGCACTGACATCCTACTGAATTCTATGAAATCTCTCTAAACCACTTCTACAAACACATTGCTGAATATCTGGCAGCTAAATATTCTGCAGTTGATATTGCATTCCAAAGTTTAAGCTTTACCACATAAGATCCAGACTTATTCAATACATTTATCATTCAGTTTATCTGTCGCTTTCTTTACTTTCAATTGAATACATTTCCTTTCATATCAAACTTTTGTGTTTGAGTCCACTAGAGATACCCAAGCTTTGAGGAAATGGATGTGTATTAGCTGTGTATTAGCAGTCCTCACCACATTCTGATGTTGGCAGTCAATGGTTTATGCAATTTTTTTTTCATCTCTAATACTTTATTTTCTCTTTATTTTATTTGTGTAACCTACAAGCTCTTGAGCTGTGATGAATTTATCTAAAAGCATTTAGACAATTATTTAAAATAACCTTCTCTGTCAGCTGAGTAACACTGGAGAAAGTTTGTACTATATTTCATTCATGGATCTAAAGTAGATTAAAAAGTAGATTACTCTCAGAAGAATTGCTGACAGTTTGCAGTCAAATCCATGTTGCAGAAAATAGGAAGGAGAAGCAGAAAGCTTTCTGCTTTGATGTCCTTCCATTTATTCATTATATTTTGAGTTGAACACTATAAAAAAAGATTTCTTACCAGCTGTATCCTTCTGAAAGGAATGAATACACTACAATCTAAGAGGAAACAATTACTTCGAAGAGTAACCACATTTTAAATGCAAATAGTTCCAGAGATTTTTAATTTAATCATGATCAGACATTTCAGACTGCATTCAATAGAATCCATAAAAAATTCAATTTAGACCAAGAGGATCACAAAAAAATTGGGATTTTTGCTTAATTTCTACATTACTAATTTCATTTAAATCTTGATCTCACTGATTTTAGATAAAGCATTTCATCACCAAGCATTTTTTCTGCAATGAAAATACATGGGTTTGCATGCTAATGCTGTACAACAGGGAGAAAGGAACATTGTAAGGGGAGAGTGGAGAATGCAGGGAAACTCCATGCATTTGGGATCTGCTCTCTCTCAGGTTTCTGTACAAGAGATAATTCCATGAAGTGCTGCAAAAATTGGTTACTAAAGGTGAAATTTTCATGGCTGCTTAGAGAGGTTCCTTGCATGAGTCCTAATGACCTTAGTACAAAGACATTTAAAACCTTTAAGTGCTTTTGAGAAACTGATACTGAAATGTGCACAAACGCTATGAGTTCAGTTCAAAGCTGATTTGCAAACGTGGGGAAAGCACAGCCTTATCTTCTGCCACCAGCAATTTCGTGATCGAAATCCCATATATTTCAGCAGTCTCTCCTGAGATATAGCAAAGATCTTGCAGTATTCCTACAAAGACCAACATAAGCTGTGAATACCTTCTATTCTGGCCTGATGCTGCATTTCTCCTCTTCAGGATTTTGGGCACCGAATTCAGAAAGGTTTACCAAAGGTGAAACTCAGAAAGGTTTATCAAACTCTGTGCTAAGGGACTAAGGATTAATGGACTAAGGACTGCAAACGAAATCCCTGGCACACAGGCAGGCTGAGAAAGGGAGCAGCTCATTGTAACCTTTTGAACCTTCTGAGAAAGTCGAGCATTGTCTCACAGCCTAACGTTTCTGTTTGTCCTCTTGGTAGCAAAATGTTTGAAAGTTGAGGACATTTTATATGTGCTCCCGAGTAGCCCCAGTACACAAATAAACTGTGTAGGTACTTTGTGATCGGAATAATCTCACATGATCAGTCATACATTGTTCTCTTGTCAACGGCAGCCATCTAGGTCCAAATTTGTGTCCTGGAATGAATCCAGAATAAACAAGCACCCTGATGGAAATGCTCCATAAACACCCAGAATCTGGAGACATTTTTAACTTGCCGGATATCTAGACGTTTTTTTTTTTCCTATGAAGAGAAAGCTATTATATTCAACATACAGCTATTTTATGAGATGAAAGACCTTGGTAAGGAAAATTTCAAAAAAATTACTTATGAAGAAGTTTGGCAATTGTGTGCTGATTTTTAAAAAAATTTTTTTTAAACACTCTTTCTAAAATATTGGCTGGGATACATGCAGAGTTTAATCTCTGATGGCATAAATGAGAAAATATACTGGACCTTGTGAAGCTGCTTCTCATTTGCCTATTCAGATAACAGTACCCTCATACTGCTTGGGGGACTATGAAAATCTATGGTTTTAACATTACACTCTGATCTCTGTTTTTGGGGAAAATATAGCTCTGTTCCACAGAGCCAGGTTTCAACTCTTCCCTCCACCTAATTCACATTTGTGGTAGGTAGAGGTAGAAGGGTTTATCTGACTTTTGTGCTTCTCAAAACTTCATTTATATGTGCAATTACCTGCCAATGACTTTCAGTTTCAATTAAATAATAAAAATGTATTCCAGACCAGAGTCAAACTTCAACTATTTTGGGATCTTCTACATTAATGTGATGGCACAACCCTTGTAGGTAAGGGTCTTATAAGATCTTCAAATAACTTTCCCTTCCCTTCCCTTCCCTTCCCTTCCCTTCCCTTCCCTTCCCTTCCCTTCCCTTCCCTTCCCTTCCCTTCCCTTCCCTTCCCTTCCCTTCCCTTCCCTTCCCTTCCCTTCCCTTCCCTTCCCTTCCCTTCCCTTCCCTTCCCTTCCCTTCCCTTCCCTTCCCTTCCCTTCCCTTCCCTTCCCTTCCCTTCCCTTCCCTTCCCTTCCCTTCCCTTCCCTTCCCTTCCCTTCCCTTCCCTTCCCTTCCCTTCCCTTCCCTTCCCTTTTCTTCCATTTTTTTAACTAATCTGCAGACTCCTGGTAGCACTGTTGCCTTTAGACTCCCAGCTAGCATGCTCAGGACTGGCTTAGCACTTCTGCACAGCACCTAGTACATTGCACAGCAGTATCCAGAGTGGTAGAGATCCCCACATAATAGTGTAATTTATAGTACAGTGTTATTTGTAAATAAGTGATCCTGTAGAATATACAGAAATAGCAAAAATTGATATCTGACAAAGAGATCTCTAACTACTCTCCAGTATTATCCCTTTTACGGAAATTGCTGCTTCTCCATAAAATCAGTAGTGAGAATACTTCCTCTGAGAAAAACATTTCCATCCTCATACTGCCCAGGGGAGGAATTAAAGAGGAAAGTATATACATCACAACAGGATGTACTCCAGTGTGTTAGTGCTATTTCGGTTCGCAGGACTTGATCTCCATTCCTGCCTTTCCACTCATTCTGTTCATAATCATTCCCCTTGCAATGAGGCATTTCCACACCCTCTCTGCAATTGAGAAAAAGGTGATGCTAGTAATGAATGACTGTGTGGAAGGGGGAATTCTCAAATGTGGGGGTTATGCCCTCAGCAGGCCACGTTATACCATCTGTATGTTATTATACTGGAGGTCTCCCATTCTGCTGCTCTCATCATCCCAGATAAAATTCCCTGGCCCTGCAAATTTACCCTATTTATATGTTTGATTTGATTTACACTTTAAAAAAGGCCTGATTGAAACTTTTGCATTCAAGTGTTTATTTTTGAGTGTACACACAAAAAAAGCTGTTCAACAGATATGGTTTTGGAAAGGGAAGGATTACATTGGTAGTAGGAAATGCGACACCCACCACGGGGTGTCCTGGGAGAGTTGCAGAAACATCCTGGACTAGAAAGAAAATGAAATAGGAGCATTCCTTTCTCCTTGTCTTCCTTCTGAACTATATAGAAGAAAGACGGAGGAAGAGAAAGGTGTGATTGTGGCAGAACCTAGGCTAAGAAACCACTGTGGATTGGGTAGTTGCTGTGAAACAAAGATCACAGGAGTTTGAATGCTGTGTGAATGCAAATCCCCTCTTCTACTCTATCTTTTCCACTCATGTGAATCCGGATCAGATACAGACAGAACAAAATCAACATTTCCTGGAGGAAAGTGGCAAGATGTGAGTGTAAAATTGCCTACTTTGAGATAACTGTGATATGGCAAGTGTTTGCTCCACTGAACTTGCTCCTTTGGTTAGAAAGCTGATAGGAATACTAGAGGCTCGGAGGGCAAGAGAAGCCAGTGGACACATCCATTTCTTGGATAATCAGTGCACAAACACTTAAATTTGATGGGCCTCAATAAAAGCAAGTTCAAATAGTGTGTTAGGAGGATGTTTCTGTCAACGATTGAAAGGGAAAATGCAATATGGCAAAGGAACAGGCTGCATAATTTGCTCAATTATCAAGGACAAAAAAATAAAACACTGAAACCAGAGGTTAATCCAAACCCAGACGAGTCTCTCGTATCTCAAGAAATCAATGGTGGAAACTCTCTTTGTGTAAGTAATTTAGGATGAAATCAGCATGATCATTTGGGACACATTTTTGGGAAGAGTGTCTTAGAGGTAGTAGGACCTACTTAAAGGTTTTAGCCCATGAGTTGTAGGATCAAAAGGAGTGTTCACTCTGCACAAGATTGTCTTCATAGCTCTGTTTCCTCCAGACCTGAAAATAGTGAGGAGCTCAGTAACAAGTCAGGTGTTGGTCAGATGGTGAAATGAAAATAGTATCTTTGCCTCAAGCACTGTCTGTTATGTATGAGATTATTAATGCCAAAGGGATATTAGTTGCCAAATGTACTAGAGACTCTGCTATGTGTTTATTTATAAAGACAACAGTGAACTGTTTTTAAGGGAAAGTGAAAACATCATTTGAAAAAGAAAAAGATCAAAAAAGGTTTCTTGATTGATATGCATACACATGCATATTTAGAAGTGGCAATTTTATGTCCATCAGAATGCTTTTCTTTTTTGTATGGACACTTTAACACAGCAGATTTCCTAAGAATTTCGCAAAGTGTGAAAATAATCTCCAAAAAAGGTAAAGATATTATGCAATCATAGTTCCATTCAAGTTCTGATCTACAAGACTGATCCCAAAGCAAAATTCAATGTAGCAACTGCGGTCTAAATTAAGTAAGAGAACCAACAAGCCTATCTGCTTCTCTTAAGTCAACAGCTCAGCTACAATGGCATTGCAGTTTGCAGTTCTCATCCATCCCTTTCAGCTTCCCAAACCTCCCATGCAGAACACCCTAATTCCCCAAATCTCTCCCCAAACCCATCCCTGAGATGCCTTGTCTTCCTACCATGACTCACACAGTTCATACATATATAATAGATGGAAGAGGATTCCTGGAAACAAAGGCAGAAGAGATCAAAGACTTCCAGCTGTTTTCTTTCTACCAGTCTTCCTGCTTGGCTTGCTTTCTCATTGAGTGACAAATACAACCCTAGAACACCGTCTCTCACATTACATGGTTTCAGAGCCTCTTCCACCTTTCCACAAATCCTGTTTGTAGGAGCTGTCCACCAGAATGATCTTACTTTCAGTGGTGTGCATGCACATACAGCTTTTCAGCATGTGAGGACCATTTGCCCAGCTCTGAGGACCATTTTTATATCAGCGGAGAGAACATTTTAGAACATCTTGCCTTTCTTTAAGGCTCAGAGGATCATCTGCACATTTCAGAGACCCAGCAGTTTTGAGAGCATTTTCATGAATAGGGAATATGAGCACCTGCACACAGCAGTACAAGCAACTGGATGTTAAGAGCTGACCCATACCTAGTGCCACCAAAATTACAAAGGGTGATGACATTCTGTTCTGTCTGCAGTCGTGTCATCAGAGCATGGTATAGAAACTCCAGAAAAGACGGTTGGAGAAAAATATGTCTTCTAAAAGTCTTCTGATTCTATCAGAAACTGGTCAAGTTCAAGATGCGTACTACTACAACCGTTTGAAAACAATTGTCTCTTGAAGTGCTTCACGTTTTTGCAAGTTTGGACTTTGCTAAGTTCAAAACAGTTGTATTAGAAAATTCCCTCTCCTTAAGACAAGTATTCAAGACATTTTCTTCTGAGACCTAGCGGTTATCAGAGATGAAGGCTAACTTTTCAGAAGCACCTGCAGCATCTGAATGTCTGCATTTGTGGCAACATCCTAAAATTTTTGCTGCTTTTGTTGTTCTTTTTTTTTTCTTTTCTCTTTTCCATTCTTTTTTTTTTTTTTTTTTTTTTTTTTTTTTACCACAATGGTAAATACCTTACAACACTTACTTGAATATTGCTTTTTCAGACTTCTCCACAGATGGCTCTGCAAAGTTCCATGCACGAACATTGTACCAATATTAATGCTCTAAAACTACTCTTGTAACAGTGATGTGACACATTCTATTCTTTTAGGTGTTTAGGAAAAAAGTACTCACCCATTAAAAACCATCCCACAAACAGCATTCAGTAATATGTATGAACAAATATAAATAATATAATAAAACAACACATTCACCCGATGAACTGCATACAAAGATGTATTCTAATGTCACAGCTAGATCTGGTTTTGGTCAACCAGCTAGAGGTTGCTGAGAGGGCACATTTCAGAACTAAATCAGAAAGTATTTTATTGTTTACTGCCTAACATTACTGATATTTGTGTGTGCTAGGAGCATGAAGTACACACAAAGGAGGCAATAATAATAATAATAAACAGCTCTACTTATGAGATATTTTCCTAGTCGTTACCTCAGCAGAGGCCAAGAGAGGAGAGAGAAGGAGCAGGAAGACAGAAGGGAGGGAAATGCTGTGGAGAAGAAGAAGCTCTGATCTGTGGGACTTACAGAACTGCCCTAAAAGGAAAGCTGTGAAAATTTAAAATGCGATGCCAGATTCTTTTCTGGTGCTGTTCCACCACCTTCTATGGAGTCTCATCAGAAAGAGTGTTTTATGTACCAGGAAAACAAGGAGCTTATTTTTCCACAGAGAAAAATGTGAAAAGATCCTAATATTGCACTTCATTAAGCCTTATTACTTCAGAGCCATAATCTGTTTTTTATAATGCTTTAAAAGAAAAAGACTACTATGTAAGTATGTGCAAATGACCTGCACAGCATGGGTGCATATAGCTATGGATGCCACTGCCTGAAACCTGTCTTTTACATGCACATCTCCAGGGCCAGCAAAATGTGGGCAATTTGTGCTGGAGCTGTGGTCACTGGGATGGAGCTGGTGCTTCTCATGGACCTGCTCCTCCTGTGGATCTTGGCAGCACTTCATCCCTAAGTCTTGTTTGCATGACCTCCCTTCCCAGTCACTTGCTGATAGGTCACCCCAGATCCCAGCAAGGAGACTCCATCCATCAAAGACTCCCAGATGTGAAGATCGTTGGCTGTGAGCTGAAAACTGAAAAAGGAATTCAACTGGTAACCTTTGCCATGAATAGATACTTGCTTTGTCATCATGCTGTGGGTTGTGCTGTTGGAAGCAGCTAGACATCAGAGCTCAGGATGTGAATGGCAGATACGATGAAAAAGCTGATATCTTGTGTCACCAAAAAGATGCAAAATGTAAAATATTTTGACCAGAAATCCTGACTGAAAAAATATGTGTTCCAACTGTGATTTTGAAGGCATGTGAATACAGTTAGTTACAGAAACAGGTCCCTACTTTACTTGGAATGAATCAGAAAATTCCTTTACAAAGGAGACATAGCTTTTCCAGACTTATTTAATTTTTAAGTGGATTTCATAGGACTTTCCTGAAAGGTTGCAAACAACATAGTTGCAAAGAATTACTGTAAAGTCAAATCTGTTGAACTGCCCACATGCTTGCCTCAGGCCCTGTAGTTTGGTTCACTTGTTCATGCTGTTGAATAGACTGTTGCTTGCAAAATGTACTATTATTAACCCTGTTCCTCCCTGTTGTGAAGCTTCCTACAATAACAAATAAACCTTCGGCATATGACTGGGACAAATGTACCTAAACTTAATCCATAAACTTTCAGGGTCTGGGTTTTCTAAAATTCTTTTAATTATTTTTTTAACTTTTTTAATCTAAATGAAGTTTTCATTAAAATAGATAACAAAAGACACCATCACCAGTGGAATAAACAAGCTCTTCATCTAGTGCCAATAGAACTATTGCCAGGTCTTTTTATTGAAAAAGAATGGGATTCTTTATAGAAAACCAAACAAGGTTGCTTCTTAAATGTAGGCTGGCAAATGGCAAACTGGAGTTCAAACCAAAACCCATTTGTGCAGCAACAACGCTCGGAAGGATCCTTATCCTCTCATTTCAGCTTTGTTATAGCTCTCTCTTAGATACTTCAATTTAAATTCAATATGACTAGGGCTTTCCTAAATCATTCAGAATAAACAGAATGGTGCAAGTCCTTTTCTTTTGTACTGCCATAACATTTGTGTGCTCTTTCTATTAAAAAATGCCATCTTCATGTTTTAGATTTATGCTCTGATATTCAACAAGAGTATTATAAACCTTTCTCAAAACTTATCTGAGTTTATCTTCTTGTGTTGTGTGTTATATATCAAGGTCTAGTGCAGATTCTGCTGTCAGAATTCAATAAATAAAATGATGTTGTCTGAGAATAAACATGGTAGATATCTGCAGTCCTTCCAAAGACATATTCTATTTTAGACGAAGGAAAAACAAAATCCATAAAAATACTTACTGTATAATAATGCTTACAGCTTGTAAGCTGCAAGGTTGGACATATGTAGGCATTAAGATCTGGATAGGAAACATCTCTGGACAGACACTGACTTACAGAACTTACAACTAGAAAATGCCCTGAACATTCATATTAGGTATGATCCTACATCAAAACCAATAATCTTATTGGTTTATGAAAGGGATGGGGTTCTTAGTGACCCAGATTTCATTGCCTTCTTCCCTTTGGATTACTGCAAGATTCTGCAGACCCTGAGCCGTGGGTATTCTGTATAGATGGAGGAAACACAGAACAATGTAAAAATGGGTGAAAAATCTAGCCAGATGAATATCACAAAAATTAGTGTACAATGAAGACATCAGTGATCAGCAACACTTTCCCTGTGCAATGTAGATTTTCAGACCAGCAAAGAGGGTTATTTGAAAAAACAATAATTGTTTTCTAGCAAATGTTTTTCTTCATGTAAAAAAAAATAAACAAAAACAACTTCTTAAGATGCAAATAGCATTGGAGAATTGTTTTAGCTTTACAGCTGTATGAAAAGAGAACATAATCACTTGTAGCTGCCACTGTAAATACTCTTGAAGCCAGGATGATTCCCTTCCCTGTTTATCAATGAATGGCCTTATTCAATATGTATAATTCTTCCAAGATTAAGAATCATTAGCTAACAAACTGTGCCTTCGTGGACCTTTAACATCTGCAGTTTCCTAATCACAGAAAAGTATTTGTCACAGTGAGCAAAGAGAGGAAACAGGCAACCTGTCCCCAGCTGAAAACCTTATGAGCACAGGAACACTGGGGAAAAGGCTGTGGGGAGGGAGCTAGGTCTGCATGCTGGTTTAAAATAACCTACAGAGATGATGGCTTTTAAAAGACAGCCTCCTAAAAAACCCAAACTCAAAAAACCACAGTGCCTATGGATTTTCAAAGCACAAAGAGAGCACCTTGGGAGTTGTGGTTGCAGTTCAGCTCGGCTGCTGCCAGCACCCTAAGAAAGCTCACCCCATGCTCTCCAGCCACGTCTACCTTGTCACAACGGGTTTAATTGTGCATTGAGCTGGCAGGCAGTGAGATGACAGGCAGCCCTAAGGAAGAGATTTATCCCCTCGTGCAGGGCAGTTTGATAAGAGACATCGTCTCTGCGCAGCCACACAATGGCTTTTTTATTTGTTTACTTAATACTGGGCTGTTTCAGAAGTGTGTGCAGCTGAACCGGCAGGAGATGCAAACAGAGAGTGATCGTTTGGGAATTACGGGGGTGGCAATACACAGGAAAACAGCCTCTGTCTTCTTCACAGGGAAGTCAGCTGATAAACTGATCTGAAGGCAGTGTATCTTCCTTCCTGTAAAGCGCAATAACAGGCAGATCTTGTGACCTCGGCGGCCCTCTGCTGCGTTGATGCCTGGCTGGGGAGGGAAAGGGGGAAGCTTTCCTTGGCAAGCATTGCTGGCCCTGCATGAATCATGGGGCCACGCCACCAGCGCCAGCCAGCAGAGCCGGCACAGCGGGCTGCGCCGCCCTTCAAGCAGGCCCTGCTCGGGGAGATAAGCTGCAGCAACCCTTTCATCACACATCCGCTGTGGGCTTCCTGTCGCAGCCGCCGACTGGACCCAGGGGATGGGCGGCCAAGAGCCAGCGGCCACTGGCAGAACCTTTCTCGTCCTTGCTTGGGCTGGGCTTTCCCCACAGTGCTGAGCACTCCATTCGTGCCAGCCTGCTGTGTGTGCAGCCTTAGCCCCAGCTGCTCTCCTCCCTGTCTTGGCAGCATGTGGCAGAGTAAACATCATAAAGAACATAAAAAGGAGTTTTCCTGAGTTTTCCCTGATGTTCCTCGGCAACGGAAAGCTTTAGCAGAGTTAGGTTGTTTTTTTTCCCCTGGGGAAAATATTCCTCCCACCCTTCTTCCTCCTCAAATAAAGCCAGTGAAACGTCAAACCTTGCATTTGACAGTGGTGCTCTGCAGTCCCACTAGGAAACTCTGGCTGAAAGAGTTAAGGCCTCAGCTTGCTTGCCTGCTTTCCATCACAGTATGTCCACGCTTATCCTCCCCATGAATTAACTTTTCTTTCTCCTACACACATTGTGGAGGTTCACCCTTGCTGGTGGCAGTCAGCAGACATCAGAACAGGATTTTCTTCTCTCTTGAACATCAGAGAGCCCTTCGTAAATGCACTGTGAATGTAAAACACCACTATCTCAGATTTATTGGTATTTTAAAATCTGTTACTTCCAAAAAAACCACATACCTTCTTCTAATAGATTTAAAGCAGCTTCTCCCTCATCCTCTCAGTATTTTGCTCTAAAGGTTTGTAGACTGTGGGTGTATTTGTGTCACCTTTGAATACACTGGTGTTAAACAAGAAGGCCAAATTTTTTTATCATAGCCAACAAAAGACACCTCCTCCTCAGATGTCCTTTTAGGCATCAAGGGTGAGAGATTATCCAGGCAAATTCCATGCACACAAATCCGTGGGATCCCAAAGGATCTATGTGTGATATGCATCTGTGCATCTATGAGTGCTGAGAGAGCTGGCAGAAGTGTTTGCAGAAACATTCTTGATCATCTATGAAGGGTATGGAGAATGTGACAGGTGCCTGGAGACTGAAGGAAGGACAAGAAGGAGTCAAACAACTATAGGCCACATCTCTTCTGATGAGAAAGTGTTGAAAAAACTTATTCTGGATGTCATTTCCAAGCAAGTAGAATAAATTTATCAGGAGTAATCCTTTTAGTCCTGTGGCACTCAAAACTGCATGTAGCATTCAAGGTGAGACTGTAATAGTGTAGTATAAAATGGGACAATAACTTTCCTTGATGGTTGACAAAGCCTTGCTTGATGCATCTGAGGATATTGTTGGCCTTCCTGGCTTCCTGGGCTCACTGTAGACTCATTTTCAACTTGCAGTCAAGTTGACTTGCAAGGCCCCCAGATCTCTTACAGTGGGACTGTTCTATAGTGTCTCACTCCTGATCTGTATGTACAGCTGGGGTTGTCCCTTCTCAGGTGCAGAATTCAGAACTGGCTGCTGTTCTTAACCTTCATGCAGCTAGTGATTGCCCAGCTTTCTAATTTATCTAGATCTTTCTAAAAGGCCTCTCTGTCCTTGACTGAGTCAGCAATTCCTGCCAATTTAGTATTATCAGCAAACCTATTCAAAACACCTTCTTGTGTTACATCCAAGTCATTTATGAAAACATTAAGGACAATTGGCCCTAAAATGGAGCCCTGGGGAATCCCACTAGTGACTGGTCACCAGCCTGATGTAACCCCATTTACTATAAAGCTTCGGGCCTGATCCCTCAGCCAATTGCTCACCGATCTCATTATGATTCTGTCTAGCTTTTGTCCTCTTGTCCAGAAGAATTATGTGAGAGGCAGTATTGAAAGCTTTACCGAAACAAAAAAACAACCAACACATTGACTGGCTTTCTTTGGTCAACTAGAGAGGTGACTTTGTCAGAAAAGGCATTTAAGTTAGTTAAACAGGACTCTTGTTAAACATCCTAATCAGTGACCTAGATGAAGGGACAGAATGCACCCTCAGCAGTTTGCAGATGACACAAAGCTCGGAGGAGTGACTGGCACAACAGAAGGCTGTGCTGATATTCAGTGAGACATGAACAGAGTGGAGAGTTGGGTAGAAAGAAATTTTATGGTCTTCAACATGGAGAAGTGCAGAGACCTACACCCATGGAGGAAAAAACACATGCATCAGTACAGGTTAAGGGCTGACCTGGAAAAGGGCTCTGTGGAGAAGGACCTGGGTGCCTCGGTGGACACTAGATTAGCGATGAGCCAGCAGTGTGCCACTGTGGTCAAGATGGCCAATGGTATCCTGGGGTACCTTAAAAAGGGTATGGCCAGCAGGTTGAAGGTGATTCTCTTTCCCCTCCACTCTGCACTGCTGAGACCACATCTGGAACACTGTAACCAATTCTGGGCTCCTCATTTCAAGAAAGACAGGAAACTTCTTCAGACGTTCCAGCAAAGGGCCATAAAGACGATGGGGCATCTCTGTTATAAGGAAAGGCTGAGAGACTTGGGACTGTTCGGTCTGGAGAAGACTGAGAATGGATCTCATCAATACTTATAAATATCTAAGGAGCACATGTTAGATAGAACGGGGCCAGCTTCCTTCCAGTGGTGACCATCGACAGGACAAGGGGCAATGGGCACAAACTGGAAGATAGGAAGTTCCATAAATACATGAGGAAGAGCTTCTTTATTTTCAGAGTGAAAGAGCTGCCCAGAGAGGTGGTGGAGTTTCCTTCTCTGGAGATATTCAAAGCTCAACTGGACAGTTTCCAGTGCAACTTACTGTAGTGAACCTGCTTTACCAGGGGGATTAGACTAGAAGATCCAGAGGTCTCTTCCAACTCCTACAATTCAGCGATTCGGAGGCTTTGCAGTGATCTCACTGTGAAGAAGATATGTAGACAATATGATTGGTAGCAAGCTGAATCCATCTCCCATCTATGGGAGAGTCATGGTGGGCTGAGTCATGATGCCTGTCACAGGCATTATATGTCCATGGTGCACTGCCACCAATGGGCAAAATTCAAAGAATATTTCACAACTACTACATTTTCACCTGAAGTACTACCTGCAATTTACGTTCCAGCCAGTAGTCAGCAAACCACATGCATGTGCTGTTTATAGTTGGGAAACTTGGAAATAATCCTAGATCTAGGATAGTGTTAAGTAGAGAAATACACGTTACAGATTCAACTTTTGACTATTGGGCAGCATTCACTGCAGTAGTGGAAATTCAGGTTCAAAATTCTGTCTCCTAAAATGGGTTCAATTAAAAGTAAAAAAAAAAAACAAAAAAAACCCAACACAAATGGATATTTTTCCATTAAGGAACTTTTGCAACTTTCTTCTGTTTCTTCTTATCCATCTGGAAGGGTGAAAAATTCCCATGTAGTCTCTCCAGCGCACTTCTCAGGAGAAGGAAGCCATCTTCCTCTGTGATGCAGCTTAACTAATACAAACACTAGCATGCTGACCCCAGTAAATCTCTGCTGATGTCAAGGCAAAACTCAGTGTGGATCAATTACATGGACTCTGAAAACCACCCAGTTCTGCTGTGAGTTGAGTGCATGGCAGGGTATGTGCTAATGGCTATAGCACAGCAGACTGCAGAGCAGTGCCTAATTCCGTTGTCCCAGCTTCTCGTAGCGTAGATGAATGCATCACTGCTACAGAATAACAGGGTGCAGAAAGTCACTCAGACTTTTCTTTAAGATAAAATGAACCTTGTGAAAATTTATCTTGGTTCACAAATCACCCACATTTTTATCTCTGAACATATAGTGAATTTTTTCTGAATATGTTTCTTCACAAAGTGAGGTGAAGGGTTGACAAGCGATGACTCATTAAGTTTATGATGAATACATGTCTAGTTTGAAACAATAGTATTACACAAAAGATAAAAATGCTTAAGAAGACGAAAGTGTTGTTTTATTACCGTTACAGAAAAAATGAAGGAGAGAGAGAAGGCAGGATGTACTTTTCCTGCCCTCTTATTAGTGCATACTTCAGCAAGCTAAAGCCTGAATCTTTAACCTCTATAAAATTTCCATGTGAAAGAAATCAATTCATTTAAGACAACTCCATGTTCCTGTGTGTTTCTTCAGCTGTAATAAAATTACTAACATGTCCCAGGGTTCCACCTTCAGTTCCCCCAGATTGGCTGTTTTGTACTTCTCAGCCAAACGAGAACAAGACAGTACATTTATGTCAGTCAGTTGTTGGTGCTTCCATTTTAATTCCTGTCCCTATGCTTTGACTGCAGAGGAATAATCATGCACATGTGTTCAGGAAAAAGTGTAAGTATGTCTGTTGACAGTATCTGTAATAACTGTCATTTCTTGAGACATCCTGTACATACATAGGTGGAAAGAAACTCTGGCTTTACTTAATGGGTCCCACTTATTTGCCCTGATCAGGCCCATGGGAAAGTTGCATGAAACTTAATTGGAAATAATATATGAAATAGTGTGAAAAGGAGTGTTTCTTCACAGTAAATAGATCCATAGATTGACAAGAATGATTTTTAGGGTACGAACTAATTTTATTCATTGCTATGTGATAGTACAAGGTAGAGTAATCAGAAGCTCTCCTGAAATGCATGGACTTAGTGATGGGTACTGCATGTCATTTCAGCATACCTGAAATCTTCAGCAGTAAATTATACACCACTTTTTCCTGAATCTGTATTCAGGATGCTTTTGTTCTGTGAGAGGGACTGTCTTTTGATGTTTATTGTCCAGGACTCAGCTTAAAGAGTCTGCAGTCTTGAGGCAGCACTTTGGTATGAATAGCAGCTCTCCCTTTTTAGAAAAAAGGTAGTCTGGATGTAAACCTCATTTGTCCTTTTTACCTCCCTTGAAGGGGATGAATTTCTGCTTGAGCATTTATATCATGTTGCATGTTTGTGACCATGCTTTCCTTCTAACACATATGCTTTCTTGACTGCGACACTCCAGAGATCCTGTGTAATCCCTGACTTGTGAGGTCTCTCATCAAGCTAACAAGCAAATTGTCCATGACAGACCTTGCCAAACTCCTGATAAAGATTCTGAAACACAAAGACACCCTCACTCTTTCTCTCCCCCTTGTAAAATCAATCAGACTTACAATTTAAATAGGCAAGTGGGTGAAAGGAGTGATTTTCCCATACTATCAGGGTCCTGGGAAGGGGAACTGAGGAAGATCTTTTTGCTTGTCATTTACTGCTGAAAGAAAGTGATTACATGTAACCCTGTGATAAATCATCAAATGCAGATAAATATTTTTAAATAGACTGCGAACAGTCTCTTTACCCTCCTGGCTATGTTTAGTATGCCATATTCTCTAAATCAGGCCTTTCTGATTTTACTTAGGTCATTGCAGGAATGTGTTAAAATGAGTTACAGGAACACATGAAGTGACTGATGTAATTCAGCGTGATGCTTTGGCCTGGAAAATTAAGTAAAAACTACACAGTTTGCTGAAAAGCATGGCTAACAGGGCCGCAGATTAAAAAGCAGTTAATGAAGACTGTTACATTAAAACCTCTCTAGTTTGCAGAGCATTAAATGGTGTACTGGAAAAATTACACATCATGCTACCCTCAGCCCTGAGAGATTCATTAAGTTTCTGAGCACTGCAACAGGATTTCCATGGTAAGGCTTCATTTACTTCAAGTACTTTACGGAATTAATATCATTTTTCAAACAAATGATGAAAATCTATTCTCTGATTCATTACCTTTTCTAGTGTTTGCTCATTAATGTCTCACTTTGCAAAAATATGCGGTTTGCCAGGGTTTTCCCACTCTCTGGTGCAAATTAAATGAGGCTTGACTGTAGTGATTCATTGATTTTTAGTCAGAACTGCCAACACAAGACATTTAAATATGTTGAGCCAGACCCTCATTTTGTGCGAGTGACTGAAAAATTACCTTCTCCCTCCCTCTTCTTTTTATGTGCCTTTGGATTTGGAAACTTCAGCCAGAACACGGATCACATTTTCAAGCCTCTCTTCACAACAATGTGATGCTTTTGCGAAAAAAGACAAATGTCACTCCAAGATGTATTAGAAGGAATGCTGGGTATAATACAAGAGAGGTAATTATTCTGCTCTACTTGGCACTGGTGCAGCCTCATCTAGCGCAATGTGTCCAGTTTTGGGTGCTGCATTTTAAGATAACTGTAGACAAACTGGTAAGAGAGTTCAAGAGCTGCTGCAAGATGATAAGAGATTTAGAAAACACAAACCTCTGAGAAAGGTTAAGAGAGCTGGGATTGTTTGGTCTAGGAAGTAAAGACAGAAGGAAGATGATAATACTTTGCAAATGCTTAAAAATATTCTAAAGAAAGTGGAAACCAACTTTCCCTTCTCCACAAATGGCAGGAAGAGAAGTAAATGGCTAATTCACCACTTAGATTAAGATTTAGGAAAAAATCTGATTACAAATATACTGTAACACTGGAAAAGGCTTTTCAGAAACAAGGAGATCTGCTTTACTGGAGGTTTTTAAACACAGTTGAAGCAAATAACTGACATTCATCACACAGCTAGTATTCTGGGTGCATTAAAAAGAGCGTGGCCAGCAGGTCAAGGGAGATGATCCCCCCCCTTACATTGCCCTGGTCAAGCCTCACTTGGGAGTATTGTGTCTGGGTCTGGCCTCTCCAGTACAAAAAAGACAGGGATTTCCTGGAGAGAGTCTAGCAGAGGGACACAAAGATGTAAAAGGACCTGGTGCATCTCTCATTAGAGGAAAGGATGTGTAATCTGTATCTGTTCAGCCTTGAAAAGAGAAGACTGAGAGGTAATATGATCAATGTCTATAAATATCTAAGGTGTGGGAGTCATAGGGATGAGGCTAGACTCTTTTCAGTGGTGTGCGGAGATAGGGCAAAGCAAAATGGCCATGAATTGAAGCACAGGAAGTTCCACACAAATGTGAGTAAGAACTTCTTCGTGGTAAGGGTGACAGAGCACTGAAACAGGCTGCCAGGGGAATTGTAGAATCTCCTTCTCTGGAGACATACCTGTGCAACCTTGTCTAAGGAGCCTGCTTTGGTAGGGACTTAGACTTGATGATCTCTAAAGGTCCTTTCCAGCCCTGCGATAAAGTTGAACCTATAACACAGTTCTTTGCCTCTGAGCTTTGGCTTTGCATTTAAGTCATTCAATACCATGAGAACAATGGCAAAATATCAAGTCTGTAGTACTGTGGAATACACGTGGTGACCCTTTACATGGACTTTATGTATAGCATCAGATACAAAATATCCCTCTATGGATATCTCACTGAACATCATAATTTCAAACTGATCTAAACATGTTTCTTACACAGATGTCCAATCTAACTCTAAAGAGTCTTTGTTCCTTTCTGTAGCAAAAAAGATTTCACTATATTTCTTTCCGTGTTACTCTAAAGGCTGATTAAAGGATCTGGCATTTGATCTGATTTGATTCACTTCCAGGAATCTACAATTTATTCATATACATTCAGCTTCATCTGGTCCCTATTCAATCTCATAAACTTGCTTCTGCCAGCAGATGTTATTTGTATTTATAAACCTAGAGAAAGTCAGGCTACTATACGGATTTTTGATCAACAAGCTGAGCAAAACTTTTTCATCTTATTATAATAGACAAACCTAATGGATGGGATGCAATCCAGAGAGACCTAGGTAGGCTTAGAAATGTGTCCAAGGAGAACTTCATAATGTTCAACAAATCCAAGTGCAAGGTCTTGCAGCTGGGTTGTGCAATCCCCACTATCAATACAAGGTGGGACAGAATAAAAAGCACAGCCCTGCTGAAAAGGACCCAGCTATATTGGTGGATGGCAAGCTGGGCATGAGCCAACATTGTCCTTCACAACCCAGAAAGCTAACTGTAGAATCATAGAATCAGAGAATTGCCAAGGTTGGAAAACATCCAGTCCCAACATCCACCTCGCACCAATACTTCCCCACTAAATCACATCACTTAGTACAACATCTATATGTCTGTTGAACACCTCCAGGGACAGTGACTCGACTACATCCCTGGGCATCCCATTCTAGCACCTAAACCACTCTTTCAGATAATAAATTTTTCCTAATATCCAAACTGATCCTCTCATGGCACAGCTTGAGGCCATTCTCTAGTCCTACTACTAGTTACCTGGGAGGAAAGGCTGATCCCCACCTTGCCACAACCTCCCTTCAGGCAGAGAGTGGTAAGGTCTCCCCTGAGTCTCCTCCAGGCTAAACAATCCCAACTCTATCAGCCACTCCCCATAAGGATTGTTCTCCAGATCCCTTGCCAGCTTTGTTGCCCTTCTCTGGGTGCATAACCAGGGCCTCAATGTCTTTCTTGTAATGAGGGGCCCAAAGCTGAACACTGAGTTCAAGGGGATGACCACCTCCCTGCTCCTGCTGGCAACACTATTTCTGATAGGAGCAAGGATGCCATTGTTCTTTTTGGCTAGCTACCTGGGCACACTGCTGGCTCATGTTTAGCCAAGTGCTGACTAACACCCCCAGGTCCATTTCCTCAACACAATCTTTCAGGCACTGTGCTGAAGCCTGTAGCATTGTCTGGGGTTATTGTGACTAAAGCGCAGGATCTGGCATTTGATCTGGCTGATCTTCATCCCACTGGCTTCAGCCCAGCTATCCAGCCTGTCCAGATCCCTCTGTAGGGTCTTCCTACTCTCAGGCAGATTTACGCTTCCTCCCAGCTTGGCGTCATCTGCAAACATACGGAGGATGCACTCAATCCCCTTGTCCAGGTCATCAATAAACGTATTAAACAGAACAGGCCCCAATACAGACTCCTGGGGAACATTGCTTGTGACTGGTTGCCAGCTACATTTAACTCAGTTCCCCAGCACTTTCTGGGCCAGGCCCTCCAGCCAGTTCTTTACTCACCAAAGGCTACATCTGTCCAACCCACGGATTGCCAGCTTCACTAGGAGAATACAGTGGGAGATGAGGGTCGAAGGCTTTGCTGAAGTCTAGGTAGACTATGCCAACAGCCTTTCCCTCATCCACCACAGGGATCACCCGGCCATAGCAGGAATTGAGTTTGGTCAAGCAGGACCTGCCTTTCATGAAATCATTCTGGCTAGGCCTGATCCCCCAATTGACCTGCACATACCATGGGATCTCACTCATGATCTACTCCATAACCTTCCCTGGCACTGAGATCAGGCTGATGGGCCTGTAGTTCCCTGGATCATCTTTACAATCCTTCTTGTAGATGGGATTCACATTGGCAAGCGTCCAATCTTCTAGGACTGAGAAACTGGTGCTAGAAACTGTCAACTGGAGATGGGTGACCAGGACTTTCTGATAGATGGTGGAAAGTGGTTTGGCAATCACCTCTGCCAGCTCCCTTCAGCACCCTTGAATGGATCCCATCTGACTCCATGGACCTGTGACAGTCTAAGTGGAGTAGTAGGTCTTTAATTATTTCCATCTGAGTTGTAGGGGATTTTATTCTGCTTCCCATCCCAGACTTCCATGTCAAGGGGTAGAGTATCCTAAGAATAATTGGTCTGACTTTTAAAGATGGATGTATACAAGGCATTGAGACCCTCAGCATTTTCCTTATCCTCAGTGGTCATGTTACTTGCCATGTAAAGAATGGAGAATCTCCTTAGCCTTCCTCTTACTGTTTACATATTTGTAAAAAAGTTTTTTGTTCTCTTTTATCCCAGTGGCAATAGTGAGTTCAAGCTGGGCTTTTGCCTTTCTAATTTTATCTGTGCATATCCTAACAACCGCTCTGTACTCTCCATGAGTTGCCTGTCCTTTCTTCCACAGGAAGTAAACTCTTTTTTCGTTTTTCACTGTCTTATTTGAGACCCCAGGGGTCTCAGAGAAAGTTTCCTGTTCACCCATGACGAGATATTCCCCTCTAGGTCATCTTATGGCACAGGGAGACAGCTTACTCCTGTGCTTTAGACTTCCTTCTTGAGGAATATCCAGCCATCCTGGACCTCTTTACTCTTCAGGACTGAATCCCAGGTGTCCCAATCCTCCTCGGCTGCATTAGAAGAACTGTGACCAGCAGGTCGAGGGAGGCAATCCTGCTCCTCTACTTTGCACTGGTGAGACCTCACCTGTAGCACTGGTTGTAGAGTTCTCAGTACAAGAGTTGGAATGCATCCAGAGGAGGGCCACAGAAATGCTCCAGGAGATGGAACAAATACTCTATGAGAGGGCAGGCTGAGAGAGATGAGATTTTCAGCCTGGAGAGGCAAAGCCTCCAAGGAGGCCTGATAATGGCCTTTCAATATCTGGAGGGAAATGTAAGAAAGAAGGGGACAGACTTTAGTGGAGTCTGCCATAATGAGACAAGGGGAAATGGTTTCAAACTAAGAGTAGAGATCTAGGTTGGATGTAAGAGAAAAAGTCTTTTACAATACAAGTTGAGAGGTATTGGAACAGATTATCCAAGGAGGAGGTGGATGTTCCATCCCTGGAGACATTCAAGGTCAGTGTGGATAAGCAGCCTGATGTAGCTGTACATGTCCCTGATCATCACAGGGAAGTTGGGCGGGGTGACCTTTAAAGGTCTCTTCCCATGAAAATGATTCTGTTATTCAGTGGTAAGACATCTTCAGTTTCTACAAAGACACTTGTAGTTAATATCTAACTGACAGCATAGGGTATTACACACATGCATAAAGCCATGGCCACAAATATGCAACAGGTAAAATAAGCTAATGCGTGACATATTATCCTTTAAAGAGTGCACTTACATCCATATGTACCATGGCCATGAAATTGAATACAAAAGCAAATTAAGCAGTATGCCTAATTCCTTACTATAATATTCCCTACCATATAAATAGTCACGAGGGAATTAACTGATATAGCAGATGAAGCCCAGAGAGATTCTTTATTAACTTGCTGGACTAAAAATAAAAACACCATACTACACATCCTGACAAAGTATGATAAATAATGGCTGATCTAAAATTAACTCAGCAAAGTAATTAACTATAAATCAAAATATATAAAAATCCATTTATATAAATAGTATATTTAATACCTGCTATTTTTGCAGTCACTTGAATTGTGTACTTCATTTCTGTGTTTCTAAAGCAATTTCAATACAGCAAAAAAAAACATCAGTTTGAACTGAACATGGCTAGGGATGCTAAAAAGATGGAGAAAGCCTTCTATAGGTACCTCAACCAGAAAAGTCCAGGAGGGAAGAGCCATGGATGCAAATATTGTGACTTCAGAAAGACCTCTGACATGGCACCCCACAACATCCTCTCCAAATTGGAGAGAGATGGACTTGATTGGTGGACTGTTTGATGGACAAAGAACTGGCTGCAGGATTGAGTCCAGTGATTGGTGGTCAATAGTTCAGTGTTTGGATGGAGATCTGTGATGAGTTGTTACCCTCAGGGTTGTTTCTGGGACTGATACTCTTTAATTTCAAGCTCAAAGAGGGTAGATTTAGGCTAGACGTAAGGGCAAAATCTTTTACAGTGAGCCTGATGAGGCACTGGAACAGGCTGCCCAGTGATGTGGTGGATGCTCCATCCCTGGAGACTTTGAGGCTGGATAAGGCCCTGGCAATCTCTACTGTGGAAGTCCCTGTTCATTGCAGGACAGTTGGAATAGATGGCCTTCAGAAGTCCTTTCCAACTCCAGGAATTCTATGATTCTATGATGATGACAAACAGCCTCTCTCACTTTGCCTCCCTGTGTCAAACTTACATATGTACATATTCATTTGTTTTGGTTACAAGCATTGGTACAAATTTCAGAACCAACTTGATTTAAAATGGGAATTTTTTTTATAATTAAGTGACATTTTCCATATTTGCTGACCGTTCTTCGCTGCTGTGGAGGGAACAAAAACTGGAACTATTTGGATTTCTGAAAATCAGGTGGCTCAAATAAATTTCTCAACATGGGGTTGAAAGGTGACCATAAAACTAAGGATACTGAAGTTATTTGTGTATTTCCTTTTGGGAAAATGAAACACTGCTAACCATTCTGCTTTCAAAAGAAATTGTATTTCTTTTATAGATCCAGTATCTAAATTAAAATCTTTTTTTCATGTCTTTGTCAACAACTCCTAGCACGGAAGAGCTCTTTTAATAGAAATCATGAGGCACTTTAGTCTTAGCTGATTAAGACCCTAGACAAAAGGTGAGGTAACGGCTCAAAAGTATGGCTAATGCTGGGGGTACTTTTCCTGCTGACACTTGTCCACCACAGCCTTTTAGAAAGCCCAGTAAGATGCTATTGGACAATTGTGCCTTTCAGTATTTAGGATCAGCCCTTGTCAGATTTGAACTAATTATATGGAAGTAGAACTGGGCAAATATTTTGTTTGGAAAATGTTTTGTCCAGCTAGTGCTATTTTTTATTATTCTTATTTTTTAACTTGACCGTCAGTTTCTTAGCTGAATTGACAAATTTCTGACCTGCAAACTTTGCAAGCATGCTAACTGAAGTTAGATATTTTTTTGGACATACTATTAAGTTGTGAGTTTCTTCTCTTTGTTGGATAAATATTACTTCTACATTCACACCCTGCTGGTACAAACACACAGGATTATATGCACAGATTTAACTTGGCTCACATCTCTGTAGATCTAGCAGAAGCATCCTTTGTTCCAAGGAGCACTTCCTAGAGTTGAGAAATTCATTTGAACATTTACAGGAAGTAGCTGAATGAAATGGAGTTGAAGGAATGAGAATTCAGAAACATTTAGGAACGTGTCTGAGAGCTATTAAAACCAATGGGAGCCTTTCAATTTACAGGTAAGAGTCATTTCCAAAACTGTTACAAAAAACAGAGTCCTTCTGCTGAGCCTTTAATCACCTTCCTAAAACAAAGTGCTCAGCTGTTGACTTCACTCTCAGTGCGAGGTCCAAGTATTGGGTATCATCAGTCATTATATGCTAGTTACACAGAAAATTGGGGCATGTCTCAAATTGTCAAGTCTGCTTGTGCAAACTCAATATTTATATTAATTGAGGCGAGAAGTGAATCACAGTCAGACAACTGCTGTTTCCTTTGTTCAGATCTGATTGGCACCACTGGATTATGCCATGCAGTAACTGTCAAGGCAAGACAGGACAAGTATCAGACTTTCAACTTTAAATTTTTTGATGAGAGCTTTCATGATATAAAGTTGTTTCAGGTTCATATAGATGGCTTTGTTTTTTTTTTTTAATTCAATAGTAAAATTAAATGAGTGTAAAAGCTTTTATTTAAACAAAAAGTTACAAACTTATTTAACGATGCTAACAGAACTATACCTGTCCTAGATCCATATTTCTCTAAAGTTCTACTGCTTGAAACCAGAGGCTAAGATTTGCTCCATTTCTCTATGATATATTGATTGCAACTACCATGTCCAAAACAGAGGGATTTTTAGGTGAAATCAATAACACACTAGGGTCTGCATGATCCGCTTGCACCACGTATCATTAGCAGAAAAAGCAAACACATTTATCTAAGGCTAGTCAAGTATGAGTCACAAAGTAGAAAGACTGGTAATAACTTACAGTACGTTCTTAGAAATTACTATAAAAGGATAGAAGCGGCATGAAGAAAAGGTTGAGCCTGAAATCTTTTCTCCATTTAGTCTCATTTGAATGATCCTGGAATCAATGGAATTCAGTCCAAAGGACACAGTGTGCCATGTCAGGTGATGATTATGCCTTTGTGCTCTGTGTATTGCTTCTACCTTGAACAAGTACACCAAGAAACTTCAAGCTGCAGTATATCTAGCAATCTCTTTTTTCAAGGTGAGCACTCATAAGTTCACAAGATTATTAC
This sequence comes from Tetrao urogallus, assembly GCF_951394365.1. Taxonomy (NCBI): domain Eukaryota; kingdom Metazoa; phylum Chordata; class Aves; order Galliformes; family Phasianidae; genus Tetrao; species Tetrao urogallus. The sequence goes on along the minus strand of NC_136816.1, from coordinate 57,989,823 downwards.
TGACTCCAAAGGACTTGAGAGCATCCATTTTTTATCAGCTTTTTGAGGAATGTTTAATAGGCAAAAAATCCTTTAGAAACAGAAGTGAACACTCAGGCGTGTAGGATAAGATGGGCAGAGATGGCACTTCATAGAAGACAATGTTCTTTCAACTGTTAAGTCTCATCTGCTCCTCTTGTTTTTTTTTGTTTTGTTTTATTATCTTCCCTGAAGATAATGTTGTTTTATTATCTTCCCTACTGAAATATGCCCTTGCTTTTCCAAGTAGTAAGGCTGACATCATATCCAGGCCAGGACCTCCACAGGAGATTTCAGAGAACAAAGAGAACAGAGGCTTACCATAGGAGACCATTGGCAAGGAATATGATTTGTTAAAGGAATTAAAAAATGCAGAACTGAAATGGCTGGCAATGACCTGGATATCTCAACAGCAAGATAGGTATCTGTTCGCACAGCAAAGTTATTTTAAATTTTACTCTTCTGCTTCATATTACTTCACGTTAGTAGAAGGTTGATGCTGAATGTTATTCTATCTGAGCCAGCTAGTTCATCCCTTGCCGGAAACCGCAGTCTTCATGTTTCTCAAGGGTTTCTAATATTTCTAGTTTCTGCTTTACATCATATGGCTTTCTGTATCTGATGAAGCTTTAAAGTAAATCACTGAAACTTAAGCTAAAAGGAGAAAGCTCTTAGGCTCATATAACCTGGCATCTATTAAGGGATGACTTAAGTCATTGGAAAAATAAAGTTGAAAAAAGAAAAATCACAGAAGACAAATCATGATTCATGGTCTCTCTTTTAAATGTAATTGAAATTCACTTGAACTAATCAAAAAACTCCTACAAATTCTTCCTTTAATTAAAATATTTCCAAATTATTTTTCCTTACTCTGAAAACACCATTTAATAACACATACAAAATTAATAGTCACTGCTAGATGAATCAACCAAATCAAAAATACAGATCCCATAATCAGAGTACCCACTGCTAGTTCTGTTCACGGGCATGTGAAGTGTGAGACTGGTCCAGCATATGGGAAAAAAAGCCGACCTGTTTCTAAGGAAACTTCCATACATGCGTGTCATCACGTACTACTGCACAGGGGTTTTAAGAATTTGTGCCTTGAGGCTAAAAGTTGAATATTGTTGTTTTAAGTTACAGATAGGAGAGGAATGATGTATTTAAGCACATAATGGTAAATTCATGCAGTATTGCTGAGCTTTACTTCCTAGTTATTAGGTGAGTGCTGCTGGGAGTTTTTTGTAGTATTTCTAAGAAACTGTATTAATGTTTATTTTCTGATTTTTTTTGTTTTCTTTTTCATGGGAGAAAGAAAGGTGCAGACTTGAAAATAATGTTGCATGCTCACCTGGATACTAATTGCCTAGAGAGTGTTTGTGCCCTGATAAAAAAAATCTTCACAAGTTCTCTTGTATTTTGAACTGGCTTATTCATCAAGGAATCAGAGGAGATCAACATATCCAGTAACATGCAAAATAAGCCACACAAGGACTCAAACACTTTGTGTTCCCAAAGAACACATCAGCTTCCATACTTGTAAATCAAAGAATCTTCTTGGAATCATTTATGTGTTTATGAAGTCTCAGTCCTTATCAATGTGATATATACCATATGCTTATCTGACTGATTTACCTAAAACACTTAGCCATCTTTAACTTCTTGGATGTTGCTGGTCCAAAAGCATACTATAACAAAATGCACCGGGCATCTGTGAGCAGATTTTTTAAAAACAGCTTTCTTTTTATCCTAATAAAATGTCCACTGACTTCAGTTTCACATGTGCTAGGAACAAAGGCAGAATTAATGTTGAATAACGGCTGTGGGCATTGACTGGTATAAAGCTAAAGACCAGAATCAGATGGTCATTTACAAGTGGCTAAATATATATGTTGTACTCAGAAAAAGACACTTCTTATTTATATTTCTCTAATAAATTATTTTTGCAGCTGGAGAACTGTGCACAGTTAAGTTTGGTCTCTGTTGTTGGTGTTGCTGTATCACATGGCAAGAGTGAGTTTTTGAAAGTGCTTTATGAAAACTGCTCTAACTTCCTAGCATAGTGTGTTGCATCTAAAGATTGTGTCTGGCTTCTGTCTGCACACTGGCCCTGTGCATGCAAAGCCTTCCTCTCCAGCATCCAGGGGCTTTCCCCAGCACTAAGCAGATATGCAGAGGTTGGGATGAGCATCACTGATGTCCAGTGTTGCCCTGAAAATCACATGTTAAGTCCCCTCTGTGTTTCTATAGAGCTGTGAAAGTGGTAGCTTATGACTTAGAGATCTTTTTGTATTCTTTCTGGAGGGTGAAATATTTTGACTTCCAGAGAAGCCTTTACCTGCTCTCTGGATGAGACAAAATAATGCCTTTTTGTTCCCTGTGAAAATTTTCAGGGACGAAGGGCACTCATGTAGCTTTCTGTCTCTGCTAATGTCAACTATGTATTCACTATAATCAGTCAGTGTGAAGGTTTCTCTGATGTGTATCAGAGAGACAGCTGACTCCACACCACTCTGTCCCACTGGCTTCCAAATCACTTTCCTAGTAATCGCATTTGAAAGGACGATCATTTTTGCCTTGGATTAGTATAAAAGCCTTTCCCTCATTAACCCATTTTCCCTCTTGAGCCCGAGGCAACCCAAGATGAAAAGGTATTGGATGTTTTCAATCTTTCTTTGCTCTGTGATTTCTACATCACCTTCCTGGAAAGGATGGGGATGTCCTCAACATTCAGTCATTCTATCCTCTTTCTCCCTTCCACTGGCAGTCATCAGCATCAATTTTAATGCAGCTCACTGTATTGCAGCACTGACTGCACAGCTTCAGATGTGGAAATGATTTAAAATGAAAACAAGCAAATCACTAAAGAGCTTTCCAAATGGCAGAAAGGAAGTTGTATAACTGATTTAAAAAAAAAAAAAAAAAAAAAAAAGAGGAAAGAAAAGAAAAAAGAGATAGAGACAGTGTACTGACAAGAAATAGTGGTTTAGTCATTGTTCATGAACGTCTCTTAGGCCCAAGGCAGTGGAAATCCAGCACTTAGGAGCAGAAATGGAGCAGTTTCACATCATGCACTCATGCTAACACAGAATGTCACTATTTATCAAGGATGAGAGTAATGAGGGAATAAAGAAGCCATACCTAGATTAAAAACAGATAAATGGGAAGAAATAAATGAGGAAGAGGAGTCACTGAGAAATGGCGGGGTGTGGTGGGGGGAAATAATTTCTTCAACTTATGATATAAGGTTACCTTCCCCAGTGAAGTTTAACACAGGGGACTGCTGCTTTTAACTCTCAGACTAGGGAAATACAAGGTAAAATATTTAAATGAAATTATTGTCTTGCCCACTATTGAGTGTAGACATCTGTCTTGGATCAAATCAAACCAGTAAATGACTCAAGGTTTGGGCTTTTGGGTTTGATTTGCTCCCAGAAGAGGCGACATGGCTGATACAGAAAATATTTCCTCCTGGAATGACTCCACGGAAAGAGTAACTGCTGAGTGGATACCAGGAGTACCGGATAGTGCAAGGGTTGCAGTATGAGTTCCCAGTGCAGTCCCAAACAGTAGTCTCTGGATAAGGCCTGAGTCATGCTGAGAGTGCTGTTTGAATAATTTACCAGCCAGCCTGAAAGGTGATATATTCTACAGAAGAATTGAACTCTATTTAAAATAACCTACATGTATACATACACATATGTGGAAAACAATTAATATGCTATTGAAAAGATAAGTACAAAGATGCAGATATCTGGGGTTATTTGGAAGACCAAGTCCAGCAAAAAACAGTCACAGTGCTTTGTATGGAGCTGACCACCTTGGACTATTCCATTACAGAATTCATCCCTGATGACAAACCTCCAGGCATTACTGGTTCAGCATGGAAATAGGATCAACACTCCAGTGAGGGCTAATGAGCCACACAGAAGGTAAAGGCAATGTGAGGTGTATGGGTTTTCCTATGGGAAATCTGCAACCTTTGTCAGTCTTGGTTTTGTATTTGTGCTGTGTGGTTCAAAGATGAAAGCAACAGCTGTTACTCATGAAAGCCTTCAATTGTGACACTGGTCACAACAAAGCAAGTCTTGCACTGATTTGGGGAAAAAGTGCACTTTGAAGGTGGAGGGTGTATTTTGTTACTTCTCTAAATGTGAAACAAAGCTTTGTGGCTGCATTCTATTTACAGGAAAACCATCTTGCAGTTGAAAGAAAATAGCTATACAGATCATGTTTCCTGATTTATACATTTATACTCCTAAAGAAACATATTGTTTGCTTTATCATTATTTTTTTCAAATGAAATTAAATCAATATAAAAATGTAAATATTTTTAGATTATTTTCTACTAACAATTATGCCTACATATTAACTCATTATTTATCTGTCCCAAGGAATGATATGCATTAGAAGACAATTGCCTTGCAATGGAATGTGACCTTGGCTAGTCTATAACAGCTAAAAAATGCCATCCCCCTGATGTTATATTGTTCTGATGGAAGGGAGAATTAGCTATCTTATTTGGAATAGTTACAAAAAAAATTTTTCAACTTTTAAAAAATTTCTTCAGTTAACTTTTTCTTTTCTACTTGGGAATGTTATTGGTTTGTGGTTGCATAGTGTCTTTTACCTAAGAGTTTTTCTCAGAGCATTGAGGAAACATTAAGAGCTGATGTTTGAGAGACTTAATGCAGCTGAGCACAGTGAATGCCAGAACTGCAAGAAATAAAATGCATAGGTCCTTAACTTTCAATCCATTATTCCAAATAGAAAACCAAACATTTGTGCTCAAACAATGTATGCTGAATGTTGGAGGGACTACAGATTTGCCTTTCTTGCACCCCTAAGGTTGTATGAGAGTACCACTTTCTGTTAGCTCAAGCACAGAACCTTTGTTGGCAGCTGAGTATGCTGGAAAATCTCTGTACTCACTGATGAAGGCATGGCCAGCTCTGAAGTCACCATCAGCACCTCACCAATACCTTCTCCCAGACCAAACCAGCAAACAAGAGCTACATGGTTGTCCTGACATTCTGTTCATGGCCTTTATGCAACATAGGATATCTTCTCCAAGAAGATAATGTCCCAAAAGCTGTCCATATCAATCTAGCAGATGTCTGCACTGTAATGCCTGCTGAACATGGCAATAGACACCAGGATGCATGGGGAAAGACATTTTAACATTTGAAAGACATTTTAGTTTGGGAAACAGCCCTTACAGAAGCATGGTGCATCTCCAAACTTACATGTGAGTTGGTGGTGACCATTACCATCAAGGGCTAAATACGTGTTTTACTTGTGTAGATGGGACTTGACGCAGCACAATGCATAAAGAACTCATAAATTGTTTCTGGAACAGCTCTTCTGGGTGATTCTGTTTGCCATAAAAAAAATCCTTCTTGGTTACATTTGGAGATATCAGAATGCAAGCTTTGGGTACTAGAGCCAGAGTAAGAGGCCTGGTTGCTGGCACCATGGCTGAACACTTTTCCATAAGAGAACAGGGGCTGCTGGGCATCCAGTCCTGGAAACCACATTGAAATAATTAGGGAATAAAGGTACATTTAGGGAACCATTTTACTTTCACTAGAAGGCCTTTTTTTTTGAAAAGAAAAAAAAATCACAGTTGCTATCACTTGCTTTGTTTAGGTTGATACTGAGGGCAGACTCAGAGCTCACAAACTGGATTCCTTTCAGGTAAAACCAAACTAGAGGGTACACTCCAGATCTTCACCTAATCATAGAATCACAGAATCACCAAGGTTGGAAAACACCTCCAAGATCATTTAGTCCAAATGTTCAGCTACCACCAATATTTCCACACAAACCACATCCCTTAGTACAACATCTACACATCTCTTGAACAACTCCAGGGACAGTGACTCAACTACCTTGAAGCCATTCCCCCTAGTCCTGTCACTAGTCACCTGGGAGGAGAGGCTGATCCCTACCTGGCCACACCTCCCTTCAGGAAGTTTGTAGAGAGCAATAAGGTTTCCCCCAAGTCTCCTCTTTTCCAGACAATAAAATCCAAGCTCCCTTGGCCGCTCCTCATAAGACTTGTTCTCCACACATCTTGCTAGCTTTGCTGCCCTTCTCTGGGCATGCTCAAGGGCTTCCATGTCATTGTAGTGAGGGGCCCAAAGCTGAACGCAGTACTTGAGGCTACTTTCTTTCTCGTTATAAAGAGTCACTTATGTCTCCAAATTCACACAATTGAATTTTTTTTCTTTAAGTCAGGCACATATGCATCAAACTCAAGTGGTTTAGATTGTTATTAACTGCATGTTGGAAAAGAAAACAAGACTGTTAATCTCTCTCTGCCCCCCCCCCGCCCTCCCCATCTCTGTTTTCTCTTGTCCTCATCCCAAATCAGGTTTTATCAACTTTGTCCATCAGAATCTCTTATCAGAATCTCTTCATATCAGAATCTCTTCATAAGATTTATGCCTCCTACTGGTTTGTTTGTCAAGCTTCATTACTGCTGCAACAATGCTGAGCTTGACATTGGACTGTGAATCTGCAGAAGAGAAATTTATACTGCACGCATTTCAAATTATTCCCTCGATACTATTTTTGCAAGCACCTCTTCCAAATTCAGAATGCTTAGAAAATCTAAGAGGTTTATATCTCTGTCACAGATATTGCTTAATGAGTGCAAAGAAGAAGGGTAATTACTGGATACATGTATTTGGTTGCAAGGCTAGAAAAGTGTTGTCATATCAAACCAGGAATTCACCAGGAATTTGGCACAGCAAAAAATTCCATACAATTTAATTTTATTATTTACCAGTCCTCTGAAAATAGAGTTCACTTTATTTTCTGTTTTTCAATCTTTTTGCTAATCTTTATTTTTTAAATTCAATACTAAAATGCAAAAAAAAAAAAAAACAAAAAAAAAAAAACAAAAAAAACAAAAAAAACCAAACCAACCCAAAACCTATATATATATTTTGGAAGATCATCATTAAAAAGGCAAAAACATAATGTACATCCACTGTTCCTTGTGTTCCCATAGCAGGAAGAAAAGCCACCACATTTATAATTGTATGAATATTGAGGCATCTAGTTAAATCATTTTGATGGCCTTACAGTTGTAGAAATGTTGTCTAGTTCTGCTTTGCCTTACAGTTTGTGTTGCTGCTTGTTAAAATGAATACAGAATTAGTATCTGTACGTATGAGAAAGTAAACTCAGCAGGCCCCATCTGGATATTAATAGCACAGTTAATCTTGCACTATGACTGCAGTATCTGATGAATATACTGTTAACCTCATACCAACCCATACACAGAGGCAGCCATAGTATGAAATCCGCAACACAATTTGCATAAATTAGCCACACTGCTAACAAGCTTTGTCAAGAATCCAAAGGCAGAACAAATTTGGAGAGCGAGTTCTCTCTACTCATCAAGGTGGTCCCAAGAGAGTGGGCAAGGCAGCATATTCATCTGTGGCAAAGCCTCTGCTTCTGCTTTCTGTGTTAACAAAGGATGAAAGATCTGACTCTGCTAGGCAAGAGGCTGTTACTTGTATACCTGCATCTTCTAAATATTTTATTGAATGAGATTTCTGATCGATAGCTCACCTCCTAGGATATTTCAGATAATTTACAGAAATGAGGTTTCAGGGATAGAGTCACAAGAACATGCTACTGAAACCTAATCATCAGACTGCTGCTCATCCAGTCAGGAAATGTAACAGGACTGTGTGAACTGAGCAGCATGCTTTTCAATGCTCCCAGAGAGCTGGTTACATGGATCGCTGTGACTTTACAGCTATTTGCCACAAACTGTTTAGCTAGTAATTTAAATACCAATTGAATTAGTGAAAATCATTACCTGTGCAGAAAGTTAACAGTTGTGAGATTAATAATTTCCTACAAAATATTTGACCTACACTAATCTCTGCAGTTGAACCACTGCAGTTATCTTCTCCCTCCAGGCTAGTTGTTCTCTAATTGCAGGCTGACCTTGAAGAATAGAAACTAATGGCAACATCTACGCTAATGCTAACACAGGCACTCAGGGTGGAGTATCACAAGCCAACAGAACTATGCTTATGACTCAACCATCACATTTTCTCTCTGCTCTCCTAACAAGTCAGCTCTGACATCTCTACTACTGAAGAATGGCTACTGATGTTTATTGATCAAGTTTCTGTTTTGGCCATGATTGAAGTTATTAGCTTTAGAAGTTATCTGAGTAAGGTCATTTTTCATTTGGTGTAAGTTCAGCGCAAATTTCTTGGGTCAGACACCTGCTAGACAAATTCTTCATGTCAGCTCAAGAGCTCTTCTGTCTGAGATATGACCTTAATTTCTGTCAAAGTAACAACTGATAGTGCCTTCTACTGTGACTCAGAGACAAGAAACCTGGATGTCACTCAGATGTGACCAGACAGTGTTATCTACCTCTTATTAGAGAAAGCCTTAGTTTTTGTTACCTGTGATCACAAACGAATCCAGTGACATAAGATGCTACTGTGGGAAGGAAATCAAGAGACCCTTGGCTGACAGTGCCCATGCAGGTTGATCACAGATTCATAGAATGGCTTGGGTTGGAAGGGACCTTAAAGATCACCCAATTCCAAGCTCCCTGCCATGGGCACGGGATGGGCAGAGCCCCATCCAACATGGCCTTGAACATTTCCAGGGGTGAGGCACCCACAACTTCTCCTATCTGCCTGTCCAGGGCCTCACCATACTGAGAATGAGAGACCTCTTCCTGAAGGGAGTGCATGAAGCAGAAGATGAAGTTAGGCTATGTGAGTGAGAGCCCAGACAGGAGGGGAAGCTCCACTCAACACTTCCTGCCCATTCACTCAACACCATCCTCCTCGGACCTTCAGGGGCCTCTCGGCCTCTCTCTTGTGACACACACCCACAATGGGGGACACAGCTGTGGGGGGCCCAGGACTGAGATGATCCAGATGATACAGCAGAGCCATGTTAAGTGGACACAGAGGCAGGGTAGCCCTACAGGCTCTCACCCTCCTCCTCCTGGGAGGATGTCTTACAAGGGATGCCTCACTCTACATGCAGATCTGCAGGAGAGAAGAGACAGTCTTTGCTTGCATTTCAAAAAGGGTGGATATTTGGCACACTCCAGGGAACAACTGCCTCTGGAGATGTCCTTTTCTGGCTTTTCCTGCACAAGGGAGAGAGTTAGGCCACTTCCTTGTTTATAGAAGGCTCTTGTTTCAGCCTTCTTCTGTACAAAGAAGGAATTACGATAAAAAATATACAATATCATGGAAACTTGTATTTGAAAGACGAATTCCAGAAACTTGAATAAGAACTGGACCTTCTTACTGGGGGCTAAATTCTTCTCTCAGTTGTGTCCTATAAATTCAGTGTAACTAGCCACTGTGTGTGGAGTTATCTTACCTATCTCTAATGTAACAGTAAGGGATGTGCTTGATTACATTCAGATATGCAGCATTTCCCTAATAACTTTCAGTCACATTTACATTACTTTTCAAGCAGTTCAGCAGGATGGATGTTGCTCAGGGAGTGATCAGTCTGTAAGTATTTTCTTTGTTAAACAGAAATACCAGCCCCAGTCCTGTCCTCTGGGAATGTGGCACTGACAGGTGTTAGGGTTCAAAGATCAGAAAACAATAGCATTCACTTTGGAATGGACATAGGTTCCTGATACACACCGTGGTGAGGGCAAAATGCACTCATCAAAACCTATGAGTGAGAAGTTAAACACTTCTGACTTTTTCATACTGATTTTCCTTCACAAGTTTTACTTATCATTGTGTATTTTGAAGCAAGATGGAATATTTTGTTATGGATATCCCACTGTATGACGTTTTTATAGGAGTTATAATGGAACAGAAATGTACAGATTCTCAACAGTTAACATCCCAAAGGACCGTACTGACAAACTCAGAAGGCTGTATGTATGTACACGTGTGTGTGGGGAGCCGTTATTCTGTGTTAAGGTAATGCATGTGCTTTTTTCTTCCTTAATCCTTGTTCTTGTTGCATATTTATGACCATCTGCCTATATTGAAGCAGTAGAGCTCTGTTCTATGATATTAACATTATGACAACTCAACAAAAGACTAGTCCATATGTAATTAGGAGAAGACATTCCCCACAAAATGAAAGTTCCATTGCCTGGCCATTTTTGTTGTAGGCATTACATTTGTGATACAAAGGAGCACTCATTATATATGATTTGTACATTCCACTGTGACAACTTTAGGCATCTCATGTGGTTCTGCATTAAGTACAATCTATGTTTATCCCCAGAAAGTGCCTTTGTTTTTGAATACTGTAATAATGTAGTCACTGGTATTTCTTCATCTGCAGCTGCAGTTTTCTCCTTTTCCTTGCAAAGTTCTTCGTCAATATCATCCATTTGAGAGATATAGAGGATTTGAATGTATGCACTTATGTGTTTGGGTGAGCAGGCAAAGTTACCACTGGCTCTAAAAGAGTACTCACATGCTATACAGAGTCCAAACTTGCCTCCTTCCTGGCCTTTATTTACAATTCAAACAACAACAAAAATAAAACAAACTTCAGCTAAAGTTTTCTCTCGAAACTTGGCTGGGAATTCTCTGTACATATCTCCTCTGTTCTGCTCCGTTTTTTGTTCTCCTTCAAAGAAACAAACTCTTCTCACATCTTAGCTGGAGCTAACAAGATCACCTGCCAGGAAGAGGCAGTTCACTATTTTCATGCAGGATTCTAGCACCTGGATGATGTAGGTCTAAACAAAGTTGATCACCTTGTGCATGTTCCCAGGAAAGACCACCCTGCTATACGGTTGTTCCTATTCCTGTGTTCACACGTAAGGGGCAGTGTAATAAATCAAGCAGAAAAAATGACAGAATACCTCAGTATATGAACAGAAAATGTTACAGATGGGAAATCATATGATTTATCTTATCAAAGAGAACTTTAGCAGGTGACATCACAGTTTGCAAGGTACCATATAGAAATGGTATCAGGTACTATGGAGATATTTAATCAAGCAAAAGTTTAAGAAGATTTAGTGTCTAGATGCTGAGGCTGGACAGATTTACACAAGTTTTAAAAAGCACTTTTGAAATGTTGGGATTAATGTGCTCTCAGATTAATTCACTAAGATTTGCGGTAACTGCCCCATCTTACGTCATCTTCTAGCCCCTCAAGAAGTTTTGCATTGTCATGCAAAAATTCCTAGGAAAAAACAATGTATAGAAAGTAAAATCAAAACTAGGCAGTTTGGTAGCTCTTCTTTTGCATTTGAAATGACAGCTGGTCCTCCTCATCTTGCTGCCAGGATAGGTCTTAAAGAATATCCAACAGGCAATATGACATTGCCCCTTCATTCCAGCCCACAGCTGGTATTTTATTGCTGATCCCACTCATTAGCCATATCATACTACTGACTCTGGCACAAAGAAGCTGAGGTCAATGTGTTAATATGCTTCAAGGAGTGCTGCCCCAGCACTGCCCCCACTTGGAACATAGTTCAGAAGTAGGCATTCCCAGAAAACACCAAAGAAAGATCAAAGGTCTTCGTTATCAGCTGGAGTGCTTGGTGGCTTGTGTTAGCTTCTTACAGTGTTGTCCCCACAAAAATGAAGGACGGAATGACAGGTCCTGTCATTGTGTTCAGGACTTTTCACTCTGTGACCTGAGTTTTGACATACATTACAGACAAAACAGTAGGGAATGAGGGTGCTGTCTGCACTCACCCCTTTTCAGTGGCATTCATTCCTTTCCCTTTGGAAAAAATAACAATCTCAGTTTGCATCAGGTATCATGAACACCTTTGCCCACAGCGTATGTTCTGAATAACTTCATTTTATGGTTCAGCAGAAAGATGTGGTTCCTATAGGAGTCGAGAAAGAAGTGACTCCTAGCTGGCTATGGGGCTCTCCAGCTCTCCAACACTCCTCCCATTAAAAAAAAGAAAAAAAAAATTTTTTTTTTAATTTCATATTAAGTTTTAATTTAGGAGAAGAATTGCTCACTTTCTTCAGAGCAGGAGAACATGTTCCACGAACAAAGACTGTCTATAACCATTAACTTTGGCCCCACTGAGCAAGAGGTCAGGTTTATTTTCCATACACTGTCTGTCAGCCTATTTTTCCCTTATTCCATTCTACTGCTTTTCATCAGATCACTCTTATTATAATTCATCAGTAAAAAAACAGGGGAAAAAAATCATTTCTTTAGAGCAAAATTAATTCAAACATCAACTGTGAGAAACACATCTAACAGTAACAATCAAATTTACAAATGTTTCTTTATTTACTAACAGGAAAAGACCAAGTATTTTTCTGAAACTCCTGAAATTAGCAATGAAAAAGTGTGATAGTTCTACAGAACAGATAAATTGTGACTGGAGTTAGCTACAATTTGCTTTCAAAAGAGTGTAGTGATGGGCAAAGAGAAGACAGAGGGTGTAATTCAAGATTTATACTTGTGAACAAATTTTGCTCTGAGCGGCTTAGATTTTGGCATTACATCAAATGACTAGACCATTAATCACATTCTGAATAGTTTTTGTTTTTACATTTTGCTTTTCTGATGAACAAGGGAAAAGACCCAAGATATTTAATCAGTGACAAAGATATGAGTCCCACATGTAGATTACTTAGTGAAAGAAATTCCACAGACAGACTGACTAATTTATTTGTGTCCAGGGAAATACAGTCTTAAGATCCCTGAGAAAACCTGTGGAAGGAAAGATTTTTTTACACTCAAGCATCCTCCAAGCTTTGAAAAGAAGAAGATGGCCTGTTTTGGTGTTCAGTGTGCATGAGCAGCAGTGCTAACTCCGCTCAGAGGCAGAAAGACACCAGAGCTCTGGTACAAAACTCACTGCAATTAAGAAAAAGACCATGGCATCTTGGAAATGCTGTGAAGGTAGTCCTAGGCAGTTGGCTGCTTAACTGAGATCTGCACAGGCTCCTGGAACTCATGCTCAGGGTTTGATGAGTAGTTCTGTGGCATTCCCAAAGGTGACCTCCAGCTATGGGTGTCAAAATGCATTTGCATGAATGTGTTGACTGAAGTCTCCATCTCTCTTCTCATCTGACTGTGAAGCCAGGCAATGGCTCTGGTCTCATCCGAGAAGCACCAGAGAGAGGAGGGTATGTGAAAGGCAATAAGCATCTGAGTGTAGTCCTTATGCTAAACTCACCTGAATGGAAAAGCACAGCACCTCTGTGCTGGAAAATAATCCAGCTGAGCTGAACCAGGAAAAAAGCCAGAGAGGGAAAGCTATAATTATGAGAGGCACTGTGCCCCTCACTAAATCCAGTTGTAGCTGTGACATTGAGAAAGTTGTTTTCTCAGTAAACAGACGGTGGAACTCCACCTCATGTCTTCCTCTGCAGAAATGTTGCCCTCAGCTGTGAACCTTCTTTTCCCATGTTCAGTTTGTTTTTCTCAGTTTTTTATCTGTATCTGTGGTTCATTTGCAGTTTCTCTGAAGAGAACATTAGCATACATATGCACACCAAGTGGAAAAAAATAAATGCTTTGCTTTTTGGAAACCTCATGGCTAAGAACAGCCAAAATGTCAGCTGCCAGTTTGTTTAGACATGACAAGGCATATGACTAGTCATAATACACAGCTGAGACCAATTCTGCTTTTCCTTGTTATTATATAAATGTCTTCAAGGGAAAAAAAAATGAGCTGGGGAGGTTTAGCATTTCCAGACTTGATCTTTTCTTGCTATTTTCCTTCCAGTGTTTCTTTTACCTGCAACCAAATTTGGGGATGGCCTACACCTTCTTTTCCTCTTCATTTCGCAACTGGTTAAACTTATTAGGGTTAATGTTCCTTCCGTCCTGTGTCAGTGTTATTCATAAGGACTGAAAGGGAAGCAGAGGAGAGGTCTTTCTGGCTTTTGGTCAGTTTACATCCTAAAATTCATCTGTGGCAAAATCTTCCTGCGCTCCCTTGAACACAGAAAGTAGTTGGGTACAAGTTTTTCTGCTCCTTCACTCCTTTTTATAGCCTTAGCTGGCTGAAGTGCAAAGCAGGGAATGCCCTCAGGAGGTGAACTCTCTGCATCCAGCAAGACATGGCTCTGGGTCAAACCCCAAGGTAGAACATATTTCATCCTTGCTCACTAAAATTATTACTTTCTTATTATGAAGTCCATTATAAGAGAGACTTGGAGCTAGACAGTAGAGCAGGAGTGGAGAGCTCTTCTGTATCAGTTGCCTGTTGAATAACTGAGATCATCTTGCACCAGTACATTGGAAATGGTGATGTATACAACCTAGGAAGAAGAGACTGAGGACCCTTAGAACAATGCAGACATGGAATACTGTCTGTTAACATTTATCAGGGTTTTACTTTTCCTAGATCCTCCATAACTGAGGGATGATTAGATCTCTTGCCTGCCTACTGCTGCCTGTCATGGGGATAAGTCCTCACTCATTGTGATGTGTGATCAAATCAATGGTGACTCTTTGTCTGGTGTTTTACTGAGGACTCTAGGAGGGGATTTTCTCCTGAAGACTACAAGGCAAAGACTCTCTGTGCTTGACTTTGGATGAAATGCATAAAGAGGTGAGGCCAAAGGTAAGGACATTCTTCAGAAAGTTGAGCTGCTAGAGACTCTGAAAGGCCACAGGAGTTGTAAGATGGCACCAGCTATAAAAGAATTCACAGTCAATGGGAGAACCTTGAACTTCACAAAGAAAGTCATTCTGTTCTAGATGTGGGACTGGGTAAAGAAATAGAGCGTTTCCAAAAAAATCTACTTTTTTTTATGCTTACTAAACCATCAGTATCACATGAAATGGGAAAAAATCATATTTTGAGCAACAGTTCAAAATATTGAAGGGCTTCTAGCTTGTGCAGTAACTGACTGTGGTCATTTCCCCCAGCTGAACACAGTAAAGCATGGCTGAGATAGTGTGGGAGAGAACTAGTGCATGACTTTTAATTCCACGGTTAGAGGAAACTGCCTACAAGAATGTGGGAGAAATCAGAGGAATTAACTTTGTTCTGTTAATGCCAAACCTGTCAATCTAGTTCCTCTGGGAAAGCACACTGTGATTCCTGCAAACAACCAATGGTTTTAAAGGCCTTTAGCTAAAAGTCTGCTTACCTTCCATCCCACTCTTCCTGACCTTGAGCATTAATTAGAAGGTCTTTGATTCATGACTAACCAGCATAATTGCAGAAAGCAGAGGAGAAAAACATGCAGACATAACTGGATTTTCTCTAAATGTGAACATTCGTGCGTATACTGATAAGTACCAGGATAATAAGGTGATACATTCCAGATCTCTGTATATATTAGTGTAAAGCAAATGGCCTCAGGTGCTTTTTGAAATGAACAAAATCCTGCTCTCGTCTGGAATTGTTAATTGTTAACTACTTAGATAGGCTTACATTCCTTCTACTTCACAAATTAAATCCGCTTGTCATATGTTATTGATTTCATAGCTTTCATATTCAGGGAAGGAAAACAGACTGGGAGATAGAAAAAAGAAAATTTGTGTCAGGATATGCTTCAACATGTACACAGTGTAATAAAAGACCTATAGCAGCCAGTATCCTTGGAGTGGTCCAGCTTCCTCCTCTTTCACTGTGGCTGGAAAAGGGCATAGGAAAAAGGGGTTGTGATTTGCAGAGGCAGATGAATATTTTTCTCCCATAGAGCTCTGATGCTTCTGTGCTCTCTGAACAGCATGCC
This sequence comes from Tetrao urogallus, assembly GCF_951394365.1. NCBI lineage: Eukaryota > Metazoa > Chordata > Aves > Galliformes > Phasianidae > Tetrao > Tetrao urogallus. The sequence continues at coordinate 57,974,134 of NC_136816.1, read as the reverse complement.
TAAGGGTAGCACTGAAATGTAGTCAGTGAAGAACAAGGCATAAACCTCACTGCAAACTTTCACACAGGCTTGGCTTTGCTTGTTCCCAACACTTCCTATCAAGATGCCCTTTTTAAAAATCTTCTCTCTCTGTTGGTTCTTGGTAATGAAGGTTCTACATGTCCTGGGTTTCTCCCCTGTAAGAAGATCCCCAGCACGTTTTCATTGGGTACATGCCATAGGCACACAATGCTTGCAGTGATGATGAAGCAGCTGTTGGAGCTGAGTGCATGGGACAGCCTCTGCCTGCACACCTATAGGGAGAGCAGCAATGGGAGGTGCCAGTGTACTGGAGTGCCCATGTTGCTAATGCCAGGAAGGGAGCAGTGGCTTTATTCTCCAGTATTCCTCATTTACAGAGCAGCCTTAGCTTCTGCGTGTGCTCTTGCAGGACCCTGGTGGTATTCTACAGATATCTGTCTTCTTGGAGCAGAAAGACATTTTGAATACAAAATAAATGCTGCACTTCCACTAAGTTCTGCAAACTCTGAGAGTCAGGATCCAGACCATAATTTTATTTTAGGACTGCTTTGAAACACTGGGACAAATATTATAAGAAAAAAATCTGAATCCAGATCTAATCCAACAACTGGACATCTATTAAGAGCAGAGATTTCCCATAGCAACCATGAACACAACAATGCCCATCACCCTTTTACTTTCCTGAAGTCCAAGGACTGAGTCCTCGGTTCTTTACAGCAAGGAGATAGAATACCCAACTTCTGACAGAGCAGAGAGATTGGCAGTATGACCTGTCCTGTTCCCTTATGCTATTTCCAGAAATGCAGGCCTCACTCCCTAAATGAGATTTCATTCTTATATAGTTTGCGGAAGAGATGCTACCAAGCAGCATGTCATTAGCTGCAGCACTTTGGAGATGCTGTCTGAGGTTGGATTTGGATGGCAATTAAAATTTCATAAAATCCAACATTTTCTAAATGTAAATGCAATAGGAATATTCCTTTTTGATGAAATAAATGTATGTTACCTGTCTGCTTAAGCTAACTTAGTACTTGCAATGCCAAGTGCTGAGTTCCTTGAAATATATGGGGTCAAATATTTTACAGACCTTCCTTCCTCCAGCTTGTACAGAATTGCCCTGGTGCTTTGAATTTCAGAACTGAAACACCTTTTTTTTTTTTTTTTTTTTTTTTTTCCTCTATAGGAGAAGACACAGCGTACCCAGACAACATCAGATGCAAATGATAATATTTTGTTGAAGTAGAGGAGAGTGGAATGTGTTTGGGATAGCTTGTTTGGGATATTAGCAGTTTTCTGACTGTGACTGTTTCAGATATGGGTTGCCTTGGATAATTTTTGTTTATATCACCTTTTTTTTAATAATAAATATGTCACTTTCTGAATGCTTGCCATCCATGATTAATTGCATTTAAATACAGCATACACATATCAGACCACCTGTGTATTGTGTAAGGAGTGAAATCAGTGGATGAATATTGAGGTGCACATTCAATGAGGCCACTGTTTCCTTCTCTGCTGATCAGTCCTGCTCTCAGTTCCTGCTGAAGGCTCAGACAGACATCAAATGGCTTGGAGTACCAGCCCATTACTATCCGGCAGCCGTGCCTATTTCTGCCTTCACTGCAGGAGCAAGCTGTTAGTGCACAGTGCTCAGGAGACGAGCATCATAGAGGAAGGCTGTTAACCTCCACCATGTCCTCCAGAGAGCTCCTCGCTCCAAAAGGTTAATTTACTGTTCATTGATAGTGTTTCACTGATTTCACTGGTTTGCACTTGTTCTGCCCACAAAGGGAAAATGCACAGATGGTGTCCTAAATCAGCAGTAATCTAATGAAAGCATGCATACTTTTGGAAACATCCTTGCAATGCTCATGGGTACAAGCTATCCAGCATATTAATCTAATGCAGCTGAAATGCTGCCAGTGGGTGAAATCCTTGACACTGTGAATCTTCTAGATTTTACCGAGTGTTCCAAATTCAGATTTGTCATGATTCTGTCCCAGTGGTGTTTGGCAGGAAGGAGAGTTTCCCCGTGTTACTGTCTCTGACAGGAGAAAATGATGAACAGGCACTGTCAGAGCACCTATCTGCTCTTGAACAGTCTCTCTTCTTCACTCTGGTACTGACTCACTTAATTGTGAGATCAAGGTTTCAGCAGGTTAATCTGGTGGTATTTTATTTTTTGTAAGGAATAGATGGGAAGGGAAGATAAGGCAAGGAACAGCAAGGAAATAGAAAGAAGGTGCCTTTGCTAGTTGTTCCCTGTATTTCCATATGCTTGTATTTTTTCACCACAAGGTTTGAAAATTCACTCTGTTGGGAAGAGTTGTTGGCATTTTTTTGTGGTGACATTTGTGAAAGCAGCAGGGGTACCAATGAGCTCATTAGTTATTGCTGACTCATTTGATGCACAGGATGCATGAGGCTCACCAAATTACTTTAACTCCTGATATCAAGCAATCTGCTTTGTTTATTACAATAAAAATAAATTGTGTAGGGTGAGTTGCCTTGAGGCCAATGTGCCAAATATTGTGTTTAGCAACTCAGTTTGTTTTGTGCACAACGTTCAAGCTGGGAAGTTGCTTATTCTGACCTCTGTACAAGTGGTCTCTAGATGTGCATACCTCATTCCTGGTGCCTGTTTTGAGGCAGGGCCCGGACACAGCACTGCCAAAAGTCCCCTCCTGCAATTAATCTGGTGCATGAACACATTCCTGTTCTCACCTCAAGCCAGCAGCATAACAGGCTGAAGTCAAAAATGACAGGGCCACTTTCACATTCTTGCTCTCTGTTTTGTATCCGAAAAAGCTCTACCAGACATTTACACCTCTGCAGGTCTTTGATCAGATTCAGATCCCAGATTCACTGTTGCCCACCAGGGATGTTGCTTCATCTCTTGTTTTTTCAAAGGAACATGTTACCAGAAAACTCATCAGTGCTCAAATAAGAAAACCATACAACACACATCAGGAGTTGGGACCTGAATTAGTTTTTTTCTTTTGATCTTAATCCCCTCTGTGCATCCAAGGTGTCAAACTAAAGGTTGCAGTGACAGCTGGTAATTAGCAGGAAAGCGATCTTGTGAAAAGTAATAGAAGTGTCATCACTGACTAAAGGATGAAGTAAGTAGTATCAATTTAAGATCATAAAGAAAACTAGATTCTGGCATTTCCTGAAAGGTTTGTATTATTTTCTATGGACTAATTCTCCTTTAAGCAGTCACCTGTATTTTATACCAGTTTGTTTAAGAATAGGAGAAAATGATAAGCTAAGAATATTCCACAAGGACCATTGCTTCAGCTTCAGTCCTTTCTACCCACAGTGTCAGGGAATGCAAAATGTGAATGTAAAGGAGTGTTAACCTTAAGATTGGAAAGTGCACTCTTCCTTCAGCCTGTAGAGGGAAAATGATGTTTCAAGTCAGGAAAAATGAAATTCGATAGTTTCTCTAGTAAGAGATTGTTATTTTGGTTTTGATCACTACTGATTTTATTCCTAAAAATATCTGGACTGGATTACAAAAGGGTGTATGTCTTCACGTGTACATATGTATGTAACATATACAGGAAGGAACAGAGGTGAAAGCTCACCTTGTGCTTGCAGAGGAGAGAGTCAAAGCATGGAAAGGGTGGGAAGGATGGGACCACTGTCCCAGCCACTGCCTTGCTCTGTAGCCTAGGTAACTGCTCCAGGAGGGAGATGGTAACTATATGTGCATTTAGCCCAGGCTAGCCAGGATCAATCATCTCTCAAAAAACAAGCACTGGTAGAAAATCCTAGCCTATAAGGATGTGCCTGCTCTCTGAATTTTGTTGTCATTTATGTATTCATGTAGTGGAGTTTTATTTGTTGGAGCTGGATTGTAGTATCTGACTTGTTTTCTCTCTTCTGACTACCCACCTCCGCAAAATGATATACATACATATATACATATATACATATATGTATACATATACACACACAAGGGTAATATCCTGAGGGCAACAATGAGTGGAACCCTTCTGTGTGAAAAGAGACCCAGGTTTCAACATGCATTACTTCTGTCCCATTTCGGAACAGTTTGCCTTCAGCCTAGTGACTTTCAGCCGTTAACTTGGGCTTCTCCAGTCCCTTATTTGTGTCTTAAAATGACAAGAGCCCAGACACATGTAATGATTCATGACCTCTGAAACTTGGGCACCCAGGGAGAACCTGTAGTTAAATGATAACTAGCGGCAGTAGTTTGGTTTCCATTCTACTTCGATCACCTCCAAATCCCAGTCCACTGCTTTCAGCAGCATGAACAGTATTCCTCCTCTTTGTGCTTGGTCACAAGCACAATGTTAGTGGCTTTATGGCAATAAGCTATTCTGAGAGTTCCTTAAACAAAGCCTTAATGATATATGGCTGCCAAAGTTAGCTGTTTCGCAGCTGTAATAGCAGGCTGTAGGCTGCGTGGCAGCCAAGCTGTCTTTGTTACTGTATTAAGGGAGGTGTGAGTGCCTGGAATGCTACAGGCAGTGAGGGCCGTCGTGGGTGGCAGCTGCCTCCAGAGTCCTTGAAAGGATACGCTGGGATAACTTGATAAGGTGTTTGCATGTGTTAGAGGGCATGACATCCACACAAGGCTGGGTGATTAGAGCACAATTTTCTTTGGACGCGAGGCGCTCCCAATTGCATAGAAATCAGGCGGAAAATATGAAGCACACTGTTTTTTCCACTGAGTTCTAATTGTTTCATGAGAAGTAGCCTCCCTGCTAGTGTCTGGTTCAGTTAATGTGTTTGTGCAGAGCGTGTTATATTCTTTTAGACTGTCATCAACTTTCCCAATCAGGATGCGCCACATTTTGTTAGCACATCCTGACTGTTGTGACACTCAGACACAAGGTGACATTCTCTCTCTGGGGGCTGGTTTCTGTAAGGCTGGTGTAAATCAGCAGGAATTTCACTGCAGCTATTTCAGTACCAAAGTGGAGTAAATGCTGTTGTTCTTCTGTTTGCATCTGCATGGGCTGAAACTCTCCAAGTATCATGATGCTTTATAACTGCATATGATTCCTTTCTCCCTCATGCTCAGAGTTCATTCACATGCTTCTTGAATACTTCATGTATCTATCCACTATAGGAGAATTTTTTACATAAAGAAAAGACACAAAACAAGGTGTTCTCTCAGTCAAATTCTTCCCCTCTGCCTGACATTAGCAGAAAGCCCCATCAGCCCATCCTTGTACTTGGGTACCACTTAGCAGCTTTTATTAGGTTGCTGTAGTCTACATAACAAAGTATGGTCACTCATTTTAAACTAATGCATGGGACCCTATACCTAAGGGTTGATGTTAGTGTATATGAGCATGATTCTCTAGTCAGCATCACCAATTTGTGGAACTACATTAGCACAAGGTGATGAGACACTGAACCCATATATAGTGTGAATACTGGCATCCCCTGGAGAGGGATAACCAGCATGCCCAGCTTCCTTAAATTGCCTGCAGTCAGTCAGAGATACTGAGGCTGCATTTTCCAAATAACTGAGAAAGCTCATTTTAACATGGATCTGCTTTTCAGAAATGAGGATTACACCATATGACTGACTGGCATGATGAAATGAGATTGTATCCCATAGTGATGGAATATTTTAAGTCTGTATCTTGCCCTTGATAAACAGTATGAACAGAGTTTGGTACCATTTCCTCTTGTGAATTTTCTTAGTTCTTGGGTTCTCTTCAACTTTTGATTCAATGTTATTCAAAATGCCACTGATGCTGTAGATTTCTGGGAACTCATCAAGAAGTAAATAACTTCTCAGTGATTCCCTTATTATTGATTTGATTTTATTATTAAACAAACCAGGATACAATCCAAGTATATGAGATAAATGCAGATACTGAGCATGTTATTGTTACCAGTGAACAATTTCCATGGTAGTAGCCTGATATGAGTGGTTTGGACTGCATTCATGTAGCTTACATCGAAATCTTTAATTCTTAAACTTGACAAGGCAAAAGCACATACTATCTTGCATGTGACTACATTTGGGTTTCCAATTATATTTTGATAATAAAAAGTATGAAATCTCTACTTCCCTTGCTTCTCTAGCAAGAGGGAAAACTCGGCCATTGGCAAATTGCTCTTTCTGGCTAACAGCTTTTACAAAATATTTCATTCCTTTTAGAAATTAAATGAGATCTGCATACACGAATCACAGCTAGACTCAATGGGCTACAGGAGATCTTCACAAATATTGACAGATATTCCCTGGCTATGACATTATCAGTGGATAATTTGCAATGAGAAAACTGCTTGCTTGAATCCAAGCAAGTAATTTCAAAGTAAGCTAGGGTTTGAACAAGAGTGTGGTGCACAGGTGCGAGTGCAGAGTGCATTACTCTATTCCTTTCTCAGTAAGAGCAGGAATAGCTACTGCACATTTACTACATGCTTTTATGACACACGAAGCAAGGTGTCTAATCACATTCCTTGTTTTTCTTATCATTCAGTTCCTTGTTCTTATGCCCATAACTTGAAAGCATTTCTAGCACTTCCCTTATTTTATTATTGAAAAATGTGATGTGGTTATTTCAGAGTGCTGCAGATTGTATATCTTGGCTACAAGCTGTAAAGTGAATAGATACTGAAATGAAGTTGGATATACATTAGAAGTCAAGAATGTAAGGCTAAATTCCAGAAGTTCATCTAAAAAATGTCAGAACCCACTACATCTTTGGACTGATGATTCCATGCTGCATAGTCAAATGGACAGTAGTTGTTCAGTTGTGAAGAAGCTTTTCCCTTAATAAAACTGCTTTAGCGCTTTCTGAAGCTGCTTTTTTTTTTTCTCAGTGTGATTAACACAATACATAAAAAGCTTATATTCCAGTAGCACCTTCATATCAATTTGATTGGAGATTCAGATGGTCTGAGAGTAAGTTAACTTCTAACGGGTAGTTTCCAAGCACACTTGTGAGTTCCAGCAATGCTATTCCATTAATGCATTTTGGATCTTGCAATTCTTGTGGAAAATAGCTCAGGAGCTGACAAAACAGGATGTACAAAATTCTATCTCTATTAATATCTTCCCAAACTTTGCATTAGCATTGTGCTTTTAGCTGAATACCACATATTTTCAAGTTATTTCTCCTGCTGTGTTACCAGAAAACCTGACCTTGTAGGCTCCCCTGCACAGTCCAGCCTCTTGCACATGGATGGAGTCAGTGGGTCAGATCTACGTCAAAGCTCACATGATTGTTTATCTTCTATTTCTTTTCGTCAGTAGCCAGGAGTATAATGGCATGGGCAGACATCAGTTTCATTTCAGAAGCCAGGTCATGGGTGACTGGCCAGCAGGTCTCTAAGGGCATTCAACTCTGGATTAAAGGAACACAAAGACATGAAGTGCTATTTCTGCTTGCTGCAGCTACTACAGTATTACTATTTTATTATTAATGGTCTATAGTTACTCACCTGATGTGCACAACAGACCTGAGATGTGTCACCACCCAGAAATGATAGGTTAACTGAGAAATCAGCAATGACAATGAATCTTGGATGGATATTAGATTTAAGTGTTAAACCAGCCGTCTGGGAGCTATTTAAATAAATTCAAATCATTCTGTCAACAGATGAAGATAGCAAGTAATCATTCGTGGTATGGCTGCTATTCAGAGAGCAGTTGGGTTCCTGTCCAGCCTATTTCCTTTGTCACATGGAAAACTTCATTCTGAATTTGTGTGGAGAGGCATGAGTAGAAAAATCAACCTTTTGGGAATTTACTTTTTTAATAGTGTGTGAAAAGACTGCTGGAGTCCCCTTTGCAATCCTCTGCTCCTCTCCTCTGGTGACTTTCCCTTGGCCTTGTTCCCTGATTAAGCCAGGTGGCTGTGGGAAAGATGGTGTCTTGCTGCTACATTCCACATTTAGACACAAGCAAAGAGCAGAAGTGATACTATATAAAGTTTTAACTCCAGTGAGAACTTCGAATCTGCTGCTTACCCTCTGGACCCTCTAGGGCCCTCTAGAGTGACAAACTTCCTCCTACGACCCTCATATCCCCTTGCACAAGGGCAGAAAACTTTCACAGACTCTGAAACAGAGATCATGACTAAGCCCAAGTGCTTATTTTGCAAGCCCTCCATACAGAATGGATAAAATAGTAATTACAGATCTTTCCTTCAGCTTTGTTGGAAGTGCACAATAAGTCACAGGTGGGGGTCCATGCTGCAGAGTGACTAGTGAAGGAGGGCAGCTGCAGAGCTGGCAGAGTCATCTGAAGTCATTTGAATTTTGCACACATAATATTTAATGTAGCTCTCAAATTAATTTGGGTTCATTTCTAAGAATTAAACATGTTGCTTTGTTAGTTCTTAATGCAAATGTGTGGAAAGGCCTCACTGTGAGTATTAAACACCTACCACTTTCTTGTTGGGAAGAATGCTGAGAATTTCCAGAGGTACCAAAATTTATAGGAGTAGATGCAGAAGTTATGAAGTGGTTACTTTGAAGATGTGCTTTGGTTAATGCAGTCTGTAGGACATCATCACTATACAGCATGTCCCTATAGCTCACCTCCTGCAGCGCTGCCACCACCAGGATTCATTTTCCTCTAATGGGTGAATGTTGAAGAACATAGTGAAGGAGAAAGAGCTGCTAATAGAAAAGAGGATATGAAGGATCTGATCTTCAAAGCGATTTTTTTATCTGACTTTATAAGTGCCTGGGTGGTCTTTCTTACTAACAAGTCTAAGAAAAAGTGTGGAGAGACAGAGAGAACTAGCTTTCTTGTTTTTCCTAAACATTTTAGATATATATCGTCAGGCCACACAAGCCAGCTACATTCTGACAGCACAGCAAGATTATTTATTGTAATTCAGCCAGACTGATTTTGCTATAACCATTAGTTCTGTAGCACTCTTGCTGCCTTCGCTGTAGACCTCAGTTATTTGCATTTCAGAGACTTCAACAGGATTCCAACTTGAAGTTTTGTTTTTCTGACAATAGAAAAAAACCGAAACAAAATAAAACAAGTTTTAAGATGCACCATTAGATATGGCAATTCCTCTTCCATTATTTTTAAAGCAGCTGATATACCCAGGACAAGAGATGTAACTGCGAGGGAGGACATCCAGGCTGTACTGAGTCCACAGAGATTTCTGGGACATGGATCTAGAAATTCAGCAAAGTCATTTCAGACTGTGTTTATGCTAAACACTGATCATATTTAAGCTGCCATAAACATGTGCAACCATCTGGTTTCAGTAAGTTTATTTGATTGATATTTAACATGGTAGATTTATAAATACATTTAGCTCTTAAATTGTAATTGGCCATTTCCTTTTTTGGGAGGGGGAAATGTATGTATATGTATATTCAAAAGCATAACAGAGCTGGCAAAAGTGTCTGATGTCTTTATATGCCTTCAGAAAAAAAGAACAGGAGAAGAGTAGTTCTGGCCTTATCAATGGCAACAGACATTTTGGAGAGACATGATTGTGTCCAGAAGTGTGCTCACCTCCCCTGGGTGTGGCACAAGGTGTCAGGGCTGTTCGCGAACATCTGCACTAGCTTCATTTTCCACTGTTTTGACAGGAAGTCCCAAATGTTTCTGGTCATTTGGAGAGGTGACAATTAATATTGCTACAGATGTCCTTGTCCCCAGAATAACTTTCAAAATAATTTCTAAATACTGTCTTTACAAGAAACAGTTCTGGAAAAGTCTAGGCAAGCTGTTTTAGGAGAAAGATGAAGTATATAAATAAGGGACATTTGAACACTGTGTAAAAAGAACCACCACAGGAACAGCACAAACATGTTGTTCTTTATTGATTTCTCAACCGTATCTGTATGTTTTTCTGGAGGGACGCTATTAGGTTTTGCTATCGTGAAACAGCATCTTCTTTTGCCTCAGATAGGACTTTATTGGCACTTGCTAGGGATGATATTAATGTGTTGGGAGCTAACTGTGCTTTTCAGATAGTTCACATTGCTGTTTAGCATTTGTGGTAGAATTCAGTGCAGACATCTGCCTTCTTGTTATACCTGCAACAGTGCAGATAATCATTGCTTTCAATTTCCACAGGAAATAGAGACAGAAGAAAGTAAAGGAAAAGAAAGAGACCACAGTTACTCAAAATGATAATAACAGACCAAGGGGAATGATAAAATGACAGTATTTGTATTTAAGTATGAAATAAAAGCATGAAAAAGGCAAAAACCAGAAAATGTCCAGCCTTGATGTAGAATATCTATTGTGTCTGTCACTAATCTTACAGGAACTCAACACTACCCAGGCGAAAAACAAACAAACAAACAAAGGAAAAAAAAAAAAAGGAAAAAAAATCCCCGATCTTAACATAACTAAAAAAAATATGTCTTTCTTGGTATTCCCATTCCTTCATAGGGAATTTGTTGTGCATTCATTACTCTATTGACATTTTTACTTTCTTGGTCTCTCTTCATCAAAAAAGTGGTTCCAGGAATGTTACTTGGAAATGCAGTAATTCTTGTAATCAAGGAGAGTCATTTTAGTCCTCTATATTAAGACAGTTTCAATGTAAGTAATTAGTTTTCTTAAAGACCTTAGTTTATACCATATTTTTCACCATAACTAACTGGTTTGGCTGTTTGACAACAGCTGCTGCTATTTGTGCAGTTTTTCCAGGGAAAAAGTAAAAGACATTCTTCTTATCATTTGGATATATAAAAAATAGCAGAAAATAAGTATGTAAGCTACAGTCATGAAAATGAAATAAATAAGAACTTCAACATAAGAGAATAAACCAGTATCGAACTCTCAGAAACAAATCTGGTTTCTCATATTACTAGACAAATGAACAGTCCTAGGGCAAATCTGGGCAAAGCCTTGCATACAGACCACAGGAAGAATGTGCACAGGGAGTCTTCTTGTCTCCCAGATGTATGAATTTCTGTCTATTGGTCTGGCTGAAGATAATCTATTTAACATGTTCTGCTAATTAAATTTGAAATGAGATCATCCAGTTTTAAGTTTACAAAAACTAAGGCAAAATATCCACAAGGTCTTTCTCTTCAAGCAGGAAGGTTCTTATTTCCCATAGTTCTTTAGCTAGAATTTGTGAGCAAGCAAGTTTCCCCTATGTTTCAGGTGTTTTCATGGGATGGAAAGGAGAAATATTATCTTCACAAATTTCAATTTCTTTTTCTTTGTAAATGTACCTCTACTATTGTATTAAATATTCACAAAAACATGTGGCTGGAAGCTGCTGGTTTGTCTCCAAACTTGTAAGTCTTCATGTCAAATTGCTTGCTTCCTACCCTAGAAAAAACATCATGGAGTTATGGGAGAGAATTGAACATAGCATCACAAAAATTATGAAAGGTCCTCCTGTGAGGGGGCTGAGAAACCCAGAACTGTTCAACCTGCAGAAGGGAGGGCTTGGATGAGATCTGACCTTACCGATATCTTCTTCACTTAGGAGGGAAGGAGGGAGCAAAGAGGAGCTAGGCTCTTTCCAGGGCTGCCCAGTGCCAAAAAACAACAGGACACAGAAGGTTCCCTCTGAACACCACGAAACACTTCGGTACTGTGTTGGAGATGGAACAGTAGCATAGATTTCCCAGAGAAATTGTGGACTGTACCTTGGACTGCCAGCTAGTGGTAGTATCCCACAGAGATACGTCTTATCATGGCTGTTGGAGTTTTAAAGTGCAATGCCTAATTTGGCCCTATTTGTATACACAAGACATAGAAAAAACTTCCTTGTCAACTCCTTCCAGCACTTAATCTGTAATATATGCAGTTTAAGCTGTATTTTCTTTTTAATCAGAAGTAGCTCTAGCACGTCTGGGAGGATGTAGGTCTCCTGAGATGCTTCTGCCTCTTTCTGATTGTGCTCATGCACAACCAGCACAATGGGTCAGCTGCAATGATGGGTCAGCTACTGCCATGAGAGCCTACAGAGGTGTCTTTAGTACACTCATCTTTTCAAAGGCATTGAGTAACTAACATTTGTTCTAAGCATGGCATAAGGAGGCCCATTTATGTCACAGGTTTCTGCAAGGTTGCTCTCCATTCTTACAGCACACTGCTCTCACGATTATTTTCTTCGCATTTTCTGAGGCCTGTCAGCAGAGCACATCTGCTGAAAGTGTATTTTGTCATCCTGTATTGCCACTGCCTTGAAACATCTTCTCAGACCTATCTTATAGGCAAGAAATATTCTAGTGTGGTGATTCAGAAACAATAATTGATTTTCCTCAGAATCCTCATCATGAATGATGAGACACCTCCAGCAAATAGAGATAGATGAGCATAAAGTCAACACAGCAACTTCACTGAGATGGGCAAGAAAGGAAAATGGGTCAAGTGAGAGAAGCTGAGGTTCTGAATCTTTGTCATTTCAAAGAATCATAGAATCACAAGGTTGGAAAGACTTTCCCCAAACAGGGGACTAAAAAATGGTATTCTTTCATTCTCATCCCATGGACAAAAGTATTTGCTTCTAAAAGTGGTACTGAAATGCCTATGTCTGAAATGCTTATTATTAGCATTTATTATGAAGTTTCTGTGCTGGCATGAAATATCTGGACTTCTTCAAACCAAAGCATTTCTGTTGTCCCCTGTGACTGCTGACTGTCTTATATGCTTGGAGAATCTCAATTCAGTGTTGCTTCAGTAATATTAACTGATGGACAGTCAAAATTTTGAGCCATGGCTGATTATTGATATCTCATGGTTCTTTGACTCTGAGACTTTGTTGGGTTTAGTATGCTTTCAAGAATGCACACAACTAAGTCCGTTATTCACTCACTGTTCAGAGGCATTTCACACTACCAAACTGCTCTATCCTTCTTCTGGCTTAGGACTATCATTTGTTTCTCTTATTAGTGCTTGTGTCTGTAAGCATTTCTAGAGGTTGGATGTTTCCTATACAAGAGTTCCATGAAAATCAGAAAATTATGAAGACCAAAGAGCAGATTGTCTAAAACAAGGGGCATCTAGTGAAAGTTCTGTCCCTCAGAACAAAGAATGTATCTACACTGAGACCCCCCAAAATGAAAACATGATGCTGTATTCAGCTTTTCATTTACTGGGTGATCACTAAGTTGTTGCAACTCCAAAGCAAAATCTCAGAAATCACTTGGTCTAGGCAAAAATAACCGAGGAAAAGAAGGCAATTGCACTTTAATTTAAAATGAAACCTGATATAAATTTCAACTTTTTATTGAAAGGAAAAGTGTTGCAGGAATCTTTAGCCGGATGATCCCATCAAATCTACTGTTTCATGCAAAGCTTTGAAAACCCTGTCAACATCTCAGGCTGGAAAGTGATGAAAATAGATGCAAAATGTACTATATTTTCAACTCACAACCTGCCAGTATTCTGCTGACACAGAGGAAAGCTGCTGTGCTAGGACGAAGCTATGCCACTTGTAGTCAGTAAAAGAGATGGCTGACAGCAATCCCACCAAGAGCAGAACTTTGCTCTCAGCCACACACAGTTAAATGCAGGAGATGATGGCATTTTGCAGGCCACCACCACCGCTATGGAAAAATACGCTGCCCACAGTTTGTAATAATTTTGCACTGTTTCTTAATGCAAGTCAGGCACATCTAGACTTCTCCCACAAGGTCTATTCTGAGCTCTCATTGCAGTGAAATAAGAGCTGTGCATATGTCAGTGTATTAAAGGTTTTGTGTGCTATGAAACCCAGTTGAGAAAGTTTCTCACAAGACTCCTTATGCTTTTAGATTTGGAAATCCAGAAATCCTTTGAGGGCACAACAGTTGGGTGAGAAGTGTGGCTTTGATTTCTGCTGACAAGTAATAGAAGTTTAAGCCAAATTTACCCCTCTTTAAAGAATATCTCAGCAGTTTTCTGTTCATTCTTGTTATTTCAATGCTTCAGAAGGGCACCGAATCAAAGACCAGAGCCGCAGAATTATGAACACTTCCTGAAAAGTAAAATATTTCCAATAAGTAGAAAGTAGCTGCTGAGATTTTGCAGTACAGATCACAACAGTATAATTATCTCACATACTGGTTTCACTGATCGAATCATAGAATCATGGAATGGTTTTGGTTGGAAGGGACTTGAAAACTCACCCCATTCCAACCTCCTTCATGCCCCTCATCAGCTCAGGCAGCCCAGGCCCCATCCAACTGGTCTTGAAGACCTCCAGCTTCTTTGGGCTGCTTGTGCCAGTGCCTCACCACCCTCTGAGTAAAGAATTTAATCCTAACATTTAACCCAAATTTTCCCTCTTTTAGTTTAAAGTTTTCCCCCTTCTCCTATTGTGTTAGTTTTTTAAAATAACAGCAGGAAAACGGAGACTTGCTTTTGTCAGAATAGCTCTGTACGCATCATAAAGACATTGGTAGTAAGAAGATGAAAAAATAAGACTTCTGATGAGTTATTACTGCCTGGACCTGCAACTGTCCCATGGAGAGGCATTTCCCTTTACACAATTGGATGAAAAATGATATGAAATATCTAGTCCAATACCAGCATTATCTAGAATTACTGTTCAGTTATAATGATTTATAAAGCAGCTTATATTTGGCCTGACAAAGAATACATTTTCTCAGAGTAAAGTTAATAATAATAAAAAAAATCATCTTAAGTCCTTGAAAACTCTCATAAAGGTAACTATTTGCCCAGAAAATGAAAATGCTGCTGTGAAGACTGGATTTTAATTAAAAATAAACATATATATTTGCATTCCAACTAATTTCTTCCCCAGTGTTGCTTGGTTCTCAGACAAGGAGAACAACCACATGTAATTGTAGACATGTTAGTCAACAGCCCTGAGAAAAGTTCTGTTTTCAACTACACCCATTCAACAGCCTGTGAGGATCAGAATAAATGACTTAGGACTTCATTTTGCAGTGTTTAAGTGCCATATTTAATGAGTCTAGTGCAATCAGCAGTACACTGTTCTTCTTGTTCTGTACCGTCTCCTTGGCTTATGCCTACAAAAGCTGCCAATGTGCTGAAACCACTCCTGTAAGAGTTCGAACTAAATGAATTATTGCACATATTGCACACATGCAATAAACAATGCATATTATTATTCATTGCAGCAGGTTTCAATGACCATTTCAATTGCAGGGAGAACCAGAACATGATCACTTTATCATGTGAGCCAGGATGAAGTTAACAATTATTTGTTTCCAAACCCTGATAAACAGTGAAGAGTTCAGATAAGCAGGATTTTGTTGGATAGTCAAAACACAGTATCAAACTGCTAATAGGACTATAGCTGCCAGAAGTGCTATGGCACGTTACCTTCCACAATTTTATCGAAAAATAGCATAAACTGGATACTTTTAGATTTAAAACAGTAGCCTCCACTATATATAAAATGCCAAACATGTTTATAGTGAGAAAACTTAGGCATGATGTAAATATCTGTACCAATCCATAGCAGAAGACATTGTCAGCTGTAGGGTCTGCCATCTGAAAATGTTCTCTTGTTTACATAGCAAGCATCTAAGTTGATTTAGAGCTCTTTTGAACATTATTTAATATCCTATGCATGTCTTTCTCACCTAAATCCTCCCAAAAATATGCAATTATAGAAAGAGAGAGAAAAGAGAGAGAAGAAATCAAGTATGCTCACTTCTGTTTGGATTCTAGTCAGTGTTACCTCTCTGATCCAGTTACAACTTTAATTTCCTATCCATGGTTATGTAAGAAAAGAAGCTGTACCATACACGTCTTCAAATAAAATATCACAAAGAATATTCAACCAGGGCTCTCTATAAGCACTGGAATGTAAATCCATCTAGAAAGTTGTTTATGGGCCATCTGAACAGGGACAGAGAGAAGAATTGAGTCATAGTAGGCAGATTCATTAACAAAAACTTAAAAATCATTGTTTTAGGAGACACAGTGCAAGAGCTCAGCTCCCTCCCAGGAATTTGTGCAAATAGTACTTATACAGCAGATAAACCCAGCTGACCTTTCTGGCATTCAAAGGGAAATAGATTTGCTGTGATGAACCAGTAAATAGAGACAATTTTGCCAGTGTTTCAGTCAAAAAATCTCTCAGTTGACACCATCACTACTGTCCTTCATCTTATGTAACCATGGCAGAAGCACACAAAGTGAGACAGTCTGCGAGAAAATGCTGTGCTGCTTTTGTTCAAGCTCCACTACCTCCCTCTTTCATTGTATCTGAACAATATCTTGTTCTACACCCGTCTGCTGGGGGATGGGAAAAGCAATTAACCTTTAAAACTTTGGTGCCATAGTGTAATTGGTGTCCCCTTTCTCCCCTTTCTCCCTTCAGGGCCATTTCAATTGCATATTAAAATCTCCTTAGTACCCCTGGACTTATTTCTAACATTGCAATCCAAATGGTTTCAGTGACAGGTAAGATTCCCAATGCAAGCCATGTCATTATTTCTTCTTTATTTGCAAACCGCACGCACTTTAAAGTAGAGGAATCAACAATTAACTGCCTTATGTTGCCTAGGATACTGCTTTTATCAGATATAAGACAATGCATATTTCATTTCAACATAATTATCTGAACTCTGTATGAAAACAGGAAACCACTAGTTTTCTTACATAGTCAAAGAATAAACATATTTCCCTCTGAAAGAAAAATGAAGTACATACACATTGCTCAACCTCAGCAGCATCCCCAGACACAAGACCACCATATGCCTTTCATATTTTTATTTCTCTTTTTTTTTTTTTTGTATTTTGGGAAATGCCCAACATAAATGCTTCCATCTTTGCTTTGGTAGGATTTTGAAGTGGTGAAAGCTGACGCGACTGACTTCTGTATGGAGGGCAAATTAAGAGGACCACACCACAGAAACTTCTGGTCTACTATAAATGTAAGTGTACCCATGGTGCTGCATTAATAACCGGTACTTGATATGAAGGTAAACAAAAGCTTCCTGACCCTGGGATCCTCTCCAGAAAGCAGTTTCTGTGGGAGCTGAGCGTACTGAACAAAAGGAATACTTGGTTTCTTAACGTTGTGCTATCACAGTTCTGCTGTCCCATGCTGAACAAAAGAGGTTCAAGGAAAGAATGTCAGTAAAAAATTTCCAGGAGATAACAAATATTGTTGTCTCCCTAATGCAGATGATGCAGAAACATCCAAATGCAATTGCTTGCTTGAGGTGGCTTCATGAACTAGTCCTACAGATATACCTTCATTTTAAGCAGGTGGCATGGGGACATCCTACCACAGCATGTGTGGGGTTTGCAGCAACATCTAGTAAGTTGAAGGTAGCAGCAGCTGATGTCGTGTTACTCTTTAAAGGCAAGTTCTGGAAAGTCACTATACATCGTAGGGGTAAATAGTGATGCCCCTTGTGACGAGTCATGAGTGTAAAAATATTGTAAGCACCATGTCTACCTCATGCCATTGCTCACATGTAGGCATCACTGCACCTTGAACAATTGCATTTAAATATTATACAAAGTTGTTCATTAGAAAGTGTCAAGAGCTCAATAATATTATGTATATCTAGGCACAAGGAATTAAAGAAACTGATTCACATTATCAGTCAGGAGTAAAGTCAGTTGTTTCACTAAAACCCTCACTTGCTGCTCAGCCACATTACACCCATCACCTGGGAGAAGCCACTTGTGGCAGAAAACTGCAGAATTCATGTGCACACTTAGTGTTATTGCCTATATCCTTCCTTTCTCATTGAAACTTCCGAAATATGTCAGCCCATGAACAGATGATAAATCTTTACTTGAAAATGTTTTTCCATGGCTTAACAATGCCTTATCTCTGGTTTATAGTTCCCTACCTTGGCTTATTCAGAAAGGTGCTTACTGCAACCCTTCATGGAAATCCTGGCTGCTTCGTACCACTCAGAACTAGGAGCACTTTGAAGATGAAGTTGCAAAGTCCCTGAGATAATGTACACCGATGTTCTCATTGTGAGGGGCGGGGAGCAGATTTCCAGGTCCTCACCACATTCCCTTTCCTCTGCTGATTAATGGGAAGTGCCTCCAGACAGGTAGGATGGGAGATCTCAGATGGAACAGCTGCCAGGATAGAAAAGGCCAACCACCCCAGTCTCATCATGCAACTGCTGAGGTAGTAGCTAAGTGGGGGAGGATGGAAGGGCACCAGTGTCTGGCTGGCATAAAGATGTTTCCCAGGCACGCTCTTTTGGTGTGCAGGATTCACAGGCTGCATGCCTGCCTGTTCAGTCTGCTTCCCCTACTCTGCCAGTACTCTCCCCAGCCCACTTTTCCTCTTGTCTTCCTATTCTTTTACCACCTGATGCAATTTCCTCTTCTGCATGGGAGGGCAGACCACACATCTGAGGAGACAACTGCTTCCTGCCGTTTTACTCACACAAGTGGGCAAACAGTCCTTTGCAGAAGGGGTATTTCAGTGCTTGCCATGCCTACGCCAAAATGCTTCAGCAGATTTTTGCATCCTCTCTAACAAACTAATTACGTTGCTGGAGCCTGTTACTGTTGTTCTCAGTGAAGCCATCTAATGAAGCAGATAATTGACGCCATAGAAGTGGCAAATGTCCTGTGTGCTGTTCACCTGCCCTTCCTGCCCTAGGAAGGATGTGGGTTAATCTTGAGAGGAAAGACATCAGATCAGTTCTGTTTCTTTTTTCTTTCAAAATCAGCTGCTAAGTGAAATAACAAAGTGTGCACAGGAATACTAACAGAGCTTTGTTTTTCCTTTTTGCAAAAAGCCAGCAGCTGCTTAGTGTTTTACAGAGCAAGATAAGCAATGTGACATTTGTGGCCATTCACATGCATTGATTTGTTTTCATTTATTTTTCTCTCTACTGAATTTCTTAGTGCTTTGGGGCTGGAAAAATGCCCAAAGTATATCAAAATGATGAAATTGCTAGGAAGAAAATAAAATCAAGTAAACAAATTGTGAGTTAATTGTTCTTCTATAAAGTAGCTTTGCTGACAAGAAAATTAGAGTAAGATGATCTTGGCAAGCAGGATGTTGTGTTAGCTGCATACACTTCTGCGCTCATGTGCAGCCTCTAATAATAGTCTAATTTACAGGTTCAAAAGATGATTTTTTTTTTAACTGAACATCATTTAGACAAAAATCTTTCAGTAATCCAAATCAGCTTTTCTATTTACTTTGCAATTATCTCGTCTTCTTTATTTTCCAGAGATTTTTTTCTTTTTTCAGAATAGATCTATTCACCCTTTGAGTATGCTTTACTGTAGATTGTTTAAAAAATAATTAAACATTAAGAAAGGGAAATGAGAGAGACTGATTCACATCTTTAGTCATAGTTTGACTTTTCTTAAAAAATTTATTGAGACTCTTGTACTGTAGTTGGCATTTCTTGCACAGACTCTCCCTCATTACAACTCCACTTCCACAAGTGAGGGAAAGACACATAATGAGGCCTTCTGACTAAAATCACTTCCAGAATCAAATTATCAGTGCACTGAAATGTCACATACATAACAGATGCACATCCTGCAAATCATTTCAGCATGTATTTCAGTATGTATTTATTGTATATTAAGGAAAGTGGAGTTGAGGGAAACCTGAAGAGATGCCATCCCTTTCCCTTCTTCCCTTTCCCCTATTTCTCTGTCCCTTCTGTTCAGAAAAGTCAATGCATCCTCACTTCTCCTATGCCAGACTACTCACACTGTAGCTGTACTTCTTTTATCTCTGAAACAGTAAAACCAACATTTCTGTCTGTCACGTAACCTATTTTCCCCACAGTATGAGTCACTGGAATTAGAGTGGGCTGGAGACCAAAAACAAGAAAGAAAGATTTGCTGCAGTGTTCGCAAATAAAAGAGAAGCCGAAATTGGTACAACTTCTGAAGAGTACACTTGCAAGGGATTAGGCAATCTGACTTTCATGGAAATGCTTCGGCAGTTCTATTTCACAAATGCCCCACACAAGATGAAATGGACTCATACTGGCCAAACAGCCATGGGGGAGAGTGTGGCTCCCAGTTCATTTATCCTTAGCACAGAAATCTGTTTACAGAAATATAAACTGAAGAAGTTTCCAGTCATGCTGCCCTCAGCTATGAAGGAATTGCAGAGCATCAGTCTTCACTGAAGCCTATTTGCTGCATCCCAGTTAATGCACCTCCTAAGCTCTGTTTATAAAAGTCCTTGTTATTTAAGTGTTGCTGCACAATGAGCATTACATTTTGTGGGAATTATTGTTCTAGAGGTAAGACCACAAGACCACAACGTTTGTGGTCAACTTTTGGACTTTTGGACCACTTGAAGCCTGTCAAAATAAGGTAAGACTACCTATCAACATTATACCAATCATGAACTTATTGATATGAAAAAACACGATGTGAACTGTTTTTTTTTTCATGTACCATGCACACTGCCCACTGTGTATCCAAGGAAGAGTAAGACCTACATTTAGATTAATTTGACCCAACCTAGATGGAATTCTTCAAAAAAGAATCTCTGCTTCTGACAGTTTCTATTCTGACCATACAAGATGTTGTGGTCAGTATGGTTCTGTTATGGTAGTGAATGGGGATCTTCTAGTATGGGAGCTCATCTCCTATGAAAAAAGGCTCAGAGAGTTGGGCTTGCTCAGCTTGGAGAAGGCTCCAGGGAGACCGCACTGTGGTCCTTCAGTAGCTAAAGTGGCATATAGGAAAGCTGGAGAGAGACACTCCTTAACAAAGAGTGTAGTGATAGGATGAGGGGTATTGGTTTAAAACTAAAAGAGTGTAGACATTTGGAAGAAATTATTTATAGAGTGGTGAGGCACAGGCTTCCCAGAGAAGCTGTGGATATCCCTTCCCCAGAGGTGTTCAAGGCCAGTTTGGATGTGACACTGAGCAGCCTGATCCAGTGGGTGGCAACCCTGCTGATGGGAGGAGGATTGAAACTAAATGACCCTTAAGATCCCTTTGAATCCAAGCCATTCTGTAATTTATTGAATGATTCTTCACTTCTAAGTGCTTCTATCTTGATAACAAATAAGATGCAGAATTTGTTTGACCGACTGTTAGGAAAAGACTGCCTACATCAGAAAAAACACCAACCACGCACAAATGAAAATTTTAATTGCCCAGACAGATGACTTTAATTTTATTATATTAAAACTGTGTTTTGGTATCATTCTGCCAACAATGACTTAACAATGAATAACTGGTAGTTCCTTTTCTATGATAAATTATTACTAGAAAATTCATCTGCTTTTGATTTCCCCTTTTCTTGAAAGAAGGGGTCATCTCTCCTATAGCACATTTTGGACACAGCTTTTCTATAAAAACATCTTCAAAACCTCCCAAGTCTTTGAGGGACATCATCATTTTTTTATAAATTAGCCTGCCCATAGAAATATTTACAGAAACAGAACTTCTGTATTATGGAATATTCTTGTGTAAATACATGGTGTAAGCTGGTACTGCATGAAAGCAACATGCAAACACAGCTTCCATGCTTACTTACTAACTTCTTTGTTCTTAGACTCCCAAGTCCCAAGTTTAAGACTATTATTTATTTAGGGCTGAGTATGTTGCAGCCCTATATTCTAGTGAGAGTTCTTAAACTCTGAGAAATAGAAATGGAAATGAAGGTTGTAGTTGCCACTGCTGACTGAGATTTGATGCTAGTACAGTATGACATATTCCAAACCATCAATCTGAGCCTAGGTGAGACCAGTTCTCAGGGGAAAGAATAAAGTGCTGGTATGTCTCTGCACATGGCCACTTTCTCCCAGCACTGGAGAAAATGAGTTGTCATGAAATACAGGAACAGTAACTGTTTGGAAGATATGGGATATTGGGAAACAGTTGTTTTATTTGGCATTTTTGATACAGACATTTGCTCCTCTTACTTGAAGAGCTACTGTGAGTCCTATACTGATGATGTATCTGTCCTCTCCTGGCAGAGAATGTGTCCACTTAAAAAAATCCCTGCTACTCAGAAGACAGGATAAGGGATTATTTTTTATGACATCTGGAAGGTAACTTAGTATTTCTACTCTTTCACAGTCTTGACGACTTCTCTCTTTTTGTCCACTTTCAACTCCATGCAATATTGTTCTTGTTAAAGTGCAGTTTACAGGATTTTTAATGAGTGATAAAACGTAGTGTCTACAAATAAATTTAAATCAACTAAGAGATTATTAGGCTTTATATACAAAACCAGTGCATGAGTCCATAATGATTCATTCACAATTCTATAGACATCCAAATTAGAAGTGGAAACATGAAGTATGGAGAACAATTTGTCAATGACTAATGGAGACTAACATTTTTTGCTGCTACAGAAGAAAACTGATTTAATGTCATCTTAGCTTCGGATAGGCTTCACATACCTACAGCTCTTAAGGTGAAGCCTGCCATGGATTGAATTACATGTTGAAAGTTATATTTTCTTTTGGATCTTGAAGTAAACATACCTAATAAACATATTTAACATGTGAAAGAACCTGGAAAGAATCACCTGGCTCTGTCAATAAATTTCCACTAATTATTTTACTGAATTTTAATACATGTACATTTGGCCACTGTACTGTCACTGCATCTGTTATTATTGTTGTTTTTATGGTTAGCATTATTATTTAGTGAGACTGATTTGTGAATAAAGTCTTCTGGAGTGTAAAGACTGAGTTGGGTTGTCCGATGGAGGATTCATGTTACCTAATGCTGTACATCTCTGTTGAAGTCTGCCTTAGAGCTAGTCTGCTATTGATAATGGAGAAAGCATAAATAGATTGTGATTAATTTCATCATGAAGTGGACATGTAAAATAAGTTCAGTGAGTCACACCCAAGAAATGTCTTTAACGACTATAACGTCCTTAGTTGCTAAAGCAAGACCAGGTCTTGTGCTTGTAAGACACTTGGAAAGGGTGAGGTAAGAAGAGAAATAGCCACTAAACCTTAATAAATCCAATTCAAAGGAAGTCTTGAAATGCTAAGGTTAAACTGCGAGAAAGTTGTCGTTATGACCTTGCAGATAACAAAATCAGCAAGGCAGAAAGAGGTGAACTGCCTCTATCCTTTTCAAAAGAATGTTTAAATAAAGATCTTATCAATTATTCATATATCAGTACAATTTATTAATTTGATTAAAACTAACATGAGAAGTGATCTCATTGTGAGTATCTGCACATTCCTCAGTAACTGACATTTTATGTGGGGGTCTGGAATGAGGAGAGCTTTAGGGAATGTGATCTCTTTCCCCTCATCAAACTGATAAGTTGGAGGGAACCTTCTGAATGTTCATCACAGAAACTATAGGAATGAAAACAGTTCAGGGGATTTCCATGAAGATTACCTTCCTGTTGAATAGGAATTGAAAAAATAGGAATGTCTAAAAGGATTTCCAAGTAGAGAGCAGTGTAAAAACACATAGAAATACAAGCTCAGTGATAGAGCAAACAGATCACCTCACTGATGTTGTGTTATGTTTCTGGTTTTTTCTTCCCTGAGTAGCTAAGATAAAGAAAAATGACACATTGCATTAGAAGTGGAGAATGTTATTCTAAGGTCAGTTTGAGCTTTTAATGTGCAAGGCCTCTGTTTTATCTGAAAACAGAATGAAAATCTAACTGAAGAAACTGAAATTTTGAAACGATAAAACTGAATAATTTTCTAGCCTCTTTGATACGTATAATCCCTGTGCCAGGGGCACGCAAAACACAATATACACAAGAACAGATTGTATTTAGGTGAGCAGAAGGCCAAAAGAGTGTAATGAACAGTTTGTTTGAGCCAAGTGAAAACGAGAGTCTTAATGAAAAGTTACCTGTCTTCGTTTATTTCTTCTCCCCTTTGATGTCTATATGATGTTTTGTCATACTAGAGGTGCAGGCCAAGACAGGCTCTTTTTCACAGACTTCAGTAAGAAATGTCCAGGCTCCACTTCATCAATCTCTTTCATATACTAAAAACACAACAACAAATGTATCCTGGTGCATCTGGACAACAGAAATACTACCTAGAGCATAGTGTTGGATGGGTGATCAGGGAAATACAGAGACTCTGAGCATGCAGGGATGTACTTAGGAAAGCCAAAGCTCATCTGGAGTAGAAATTGGTGAGGGAGATGAAAGCCAGCATGAAGTGTTTCTGCAGAATCGTCAGCAGCAAAAGCAAGACTAGGGAAAATTTGGGTCTGCTGCTGAGTGGAGAGATTGACGACAAAGGACACAGAAAAGAACAAGGCAGTCAGGGCCTTCTACATCTTGATCTTTATTGGTAAGACCAGGCCTCCAAAACCAACAGAAAAGTCCAGAGTGAGGAAGACTTACCCTTGGTGGAGAAAGATTTGTTTAGGGAACACTTACATAAACTGATCATGCACAATATATGGTGCCTGTTGGGATATACACCCACAATTGCTAAGAAGGCTGAATGACATCATTGTAGAGCCATTCCTGGAAAGGTAATGGTAATAGAGAGAGGTTCCCATGGACTGGAAGAAAGAAAATATCATTCCTGCCATCAAGAATGGCAAGAAGAAAGATCCAGGAAAAAACAAGTCGGTCTTTCTTACCTTGATCGCCAGAGAAGTGATAGAGCAAATGATTCTGGAATTGTTTCCAGACATATGAAGAACAAGTCAAATGGGAGCAGTGATCAGGATTGTATGGATTTTCCTGGAAAACCTGATAGCCTTTTTCAGTGACTGGCTTGGTCAAGCCAGTCAGCAAGTCTGCAGATGATATGAAGTTGGAAAGAGTGGTTAGTATGTTACATGGATGTGCTGCTGTAATAATACACTGAAAGGGTTTCCCAAAGAGGTTGTGAAGTCTTTATTCTCAGAGATATTCAAGCTTGACTTGGATCCAGTACTGCGTTGACTCCTCTTTGAATAAGGACAGTGGACTAGATGATCTCCAGAGATGTTTTCCAGCTTCAACAATTTGAGACTCTATAAAATGAGCTGAAAAAACTGTACAAGTTTCCCTTGGTTTTTGCTGGATTTTGCTTCCTGCTAAAATTGCTTACTTGGAATGGGTGCAGGTCATCTCAGTCCTGGAAGATGTGCATGGGATTTATTAGAAGTTATTCAGTGTCAGCTTCTGAGAGCAAGTTTTGGTCACTTAATCCTTCTGTGGTCTTGCCACATTGCCTATGAACTCTCTGTAGTTTCAGAATATTTATTTCTTTTGGGAAAAGAAGTGTTGCTGTAGTTGATGAAGTTATACTAGGGCAATCCTGATACAAGAAATAAGGAAGATTTTTCATTTCACTAACCAGTTTTCCAGCTGTGTAACATTCACCAAAGCATTTTTATTAAGTCACTTGATAAATATCAGAATAATTTCAGAGCTTTAAAAAAATGAGAAGACACATCTGGCAACAAAACTCTCAAAATCTAAAACAGGGTTAAAATTATGAGTTGTTATTTCAAAATCTGCCTACTCCCACTTGAGTAATGCAGATTTAGTGCCAAAAGAGAGGGATTAATAAGTTAAATGTGTAAAAAAGAAACCATTTAATAATTGTGTATAGAAGGAATAATGAAGACATATTCCTTTACCTCACTCAGATTCCCAGTTAGAATTCTGCTTAGATATATATATAATAATTATATATACATAATATATTATATATATAATTATTTAATATAATTATATATAATAATTGACACATATTTAATGTAGAAATTTATTTCCCCCTCTTTTTCCTAATTATTTCTGCATAATCATATTCAGGATGCATAACCTTTTCCATAGACAAATCAATTTACAATAGTTCATCAGATTGGAGTTTCCACTGAGGCTAGCTGTGGTTTTCTAATACAGTGTTATTATATATTAAGTTTAGCTGAAAAAAACCACTGACACAAAATAAAAGAGTTTGAGTCTTGATACTCTTCCTTTACCAAGTAGTGAAATTTCATGTGTGATTGAGTCGGCTTTCAAGATGATCTAATAATTAACAGAAACACATCCTTACATAAAAAGATATTCTTCCCTAGACACAATCATGGACAATCTGCCTTGGGTGTCCATGCTCGATAGGAGAGCGGGATAACTTCCAGAGGCCCCTGTCAAACTTAACCAGACTGAGGTTCTGTACTTCTGTGGAAACCTTGTTTTTTTTTCATGAGACATTAAAGGGGTTCCCTCATTACACATTCTGTGGAAAAAATGAATTAAAATTCTCATTTTAGTTCATTAAATTCTAAATTCTCATTTAGCAGATCACTAAGAGATGACCAGAGAGGTTTCAGAGCTGAAAAATGTTTGTGAAATATTCTGTTAAATGCAGGAAAAGAAATCAAGTGGAAATGTTCAGTCCATACTGAAATGTCAACAGATGTGCGGGGCTCCCAAAGTGAGAATATCTAGAATGATTTGGAAAAGATTCCTCAGAAAAGAGACCCACCTGGTTTTAATATGTATTACTTCTAGTATTTCTTTCCTGCTACCTGTGCTGCATTTTTGCAGCACTAGAAGCGATCACTGTAAGCCATTATTTATTGAGAGGTTGGGACAGCAGTGTACCGTTCAATCCCTATTTCAGAATGACCAGAATGAGCAGTCTATAAGTGCTGAACTGTATCAGTCTGGAACTGTCTGTTGGATCACGATGTGGGCAAGTGCAACAACTGCAGTAGAACTGACAGAAGTAAAGCAGTTGCTGAATTTACTATTTATGTTCATACTTGCAGTGTTGAGCACTGGCCACAAAAACCATCAGCAGACTGACTTCCCCTAGGAATCTTCCCCAGCTAGGAATCTTTCCCTAGTAGTGTCTTCCTTTCCTTCCCAAGCCCCAATTTGTTTCCACAGCTATACAGGTAGCTCTCTTCCCAAGAGGAGCAGAACTCCCCAGAGCAGCCATTCTGCTTCCAGAAAAAAAAAAAAAAACAAAGCGAAAAACAACACTTTAGCAGTTAACAGGTACAGAAAGTATCTTAAAATGGTATGGATATAACAGAAAATTATTTTTCTTGGTATTGGCATGGTCATAAAGCCCCAAAAATATCATTGTTTACTGTCAAGTAATATCCATGAATATTATCACAAACTAGGCAAGGATTCATTTGCAGGTATGAAAAAAAAGCAGGTTGAAAATGATGTTGATTTCTTTGGCAAATTCTGCTTCAGATTATGCCCAAACACTGTAGATAACTGCACACAAAAAACGAAGCAAGGATCAAAGTGCATCCTTGACTTCTTGATTCAGACCTGTCTTGTGAGTAGCTATTTCTACAGTCACCAGCTGATTAAAAGCCATTACAGAATTAGATTCTTAGTGGTAGGAATATATTTATTTATTTCAGTCAGGAAAAAAAAAAAAAGTGACTTCTGGAAGCCAGTTTTGAACTATGCACGTGGTCTCTGGTTTATGGTAAATCCGCCACTAGGAGATGTATGCAGGAAAGAATAAAATTAAATCTGAAACCAAACTCTGGTTTGGCACGATTGACTTGCCAATACAGAATCAGCTTGGACAAGGCGCTTTTTCCTGATTATGGGAGTTGAGATTTTCTCCCAGATGAGGTCCTCACTCATGAAGCCATCAGGCATCATTAAAGGACTGGTGGGAAACTTGTGTTGGTGGTCCCTTAGAAACTCATGACTACATGAGTGTCATGTCCATGATTCAAACTTAAAAGAAGGGAGAACTCAGGAAAACTGAAAATAGCAAAACTGTGCTTTTAATGAGCGAAAGAAGAAAGAAAAAAAGATGAGTTGAGATTGTGTCAGGTGTGACCACTTTTAGTCTCACCATAATCTGTATCACAAATTCAAACTTTACAAGTATAAAAACTTTTTTTTTGTTTTGTTTTTTTTGCTGCTGCTGTACTTCATGATGGGATACTTAATGTTCAGTAGGACACTGGCTTCTTACTCCCAAATATGCCTAAGGCTATATAGATTCCAGGTTTAGTTAGTCTCACCCTTGCTTGTAAATTGTCCCAGAGGAGCAAATCAGCACATCTGACTGATAAATAATCCACTTGTAAAGGTACTCTTCTCTCATGTTTCTGAGGTCACCCCCAGCACTTCATCATAATTACAGCATCACAGGGGCAGCTCTGGTTTCTGCTCTGCTTTCCTCCTGCTACTGCTGAGTGGAAGAATGTGGCCACCTCTCTGGCTTCAGGACGTTGCATTTCCTTGATTTATGGCTGCCCTGGGGCTGCTCTGCAAGGCAGGGTCGTCCAGACCTTCCACAGCATTGGCAGATGCAACCTCTCTTTTCCAGTTGAAGGGCTTGAAATAGCTGTGTAAGGGCAAAGTATCCTTTAAAAGGCCCCATATAAGGCATAAATGCTGGTTTGAAGACCTCTTGAAGCGAATAGTACTGTCTTCCCCACTGAGACCTGTCCCAGAAGACTACTGAATACTCAGGGCTCCATATAACAAGGGAAAGAATCAAGGATAGTTATTTTCAGATCTCAGTTCTTTCCTGGGTAAGGCTCCCCAGCTCCCTTGACACTGCAGGCCGCAGACGCAGCCTGTCGCATCCCAAACACTCCAGCCCTGGCAACATTCTCCACCACTGAAGTCAATGAAATTGCAGGCTTTCATCACCTCTGGGGGGAGAACGGTTGTACGCAGGAGTCAGTTGTGAATGTGGCACATTTCACACGCATCCTGTGCACTGCGTGGCGTCGCGGATCTGCTGGGAGCGAGCTGTGGTGTGTGTCAGCCATACCGCTGCGAGGACAGGGACAGCTGCAGTCCTCAAACGCTGCAAAAGTTTTACATAGAGCTGCATTTTACACATATCTAGCCTGAGTTTACTGACATCTGTCAGCTAAGACAGATATGGTATGTGGGCTCTGGAGTAAAAAAGATGTCCATTTCATTTTTCAAAAGAATCCAACTCTTTCAGAATGCTACCAGTAGTAACAAATAATAATATTATTTTAATATTATCTTATTTTTAATTAATAATAATAATAATAGTAACCCAAACTATTGCACTCATTTGCAGAGAGGAGGAAAATTTGCTGCAAAAGCATTTTGCAGCTCCTGAAAGCTCCAGACTGAATTGTTTGGCAAGATGCAAGGCCATCCATGTACTCAAAGAAACGGGCTCTGTAATTATCAGCCATTAACCACCACTAGCAGTTGGGACCTGGTTGCATAGGCTTTAACGTGAATGTGAATGAGGAGGGAGGGACATATGGGAATGAAATTGTGTGGCATATTTTTTTTGTCTTGACTTCTTTCCAGACATATTTCACTTTACATAAATATTTGAATGTTGGATCAGACAGGATTTGCAGCACAATAGCATTAGGAATGTCTTTGCAAAAACTGTGATATGGATTAAATTAGCTTCCAAGCAGGAGAGGGGGGCAAATGAAGCTTTCTCAACATATACATTTGAGGACTACTCAGCATTTAATTATTTACAGGCCAGAGGGACTGTCTCCCCTGCCTGTTTCTCTTCTATTTTTCTTTGCCCCTCTTCCCTGCACTGTGGTGCAGTTAGAAAGTGAACTTTTTTTGGGGGGGGGGAGGGGAGTGGCTGGGGGGGGGGGCAGACCCTATCTGAAGTTCCTCACCCAAAGGAAGATGTTTGCCAAACAGGGAGGTCAGGCAGCACGCATGGGATGTCACATTACAAGTGGCCTCTCCCTGACCCCCTGTTTCATCTGCAGAGGGTTAAAGCTGCTTTTTTTTTGGTACTTTTGGCATAGTCTTTCATCTCCCCTGACTGTGCAGGGAAGGGCAAGGAGGACCCACCCTGAGCACAGGCGGCTTCCTGTAGCAATGGGAAGCTTGCCCAGGTAGTGAGGCCAGGAGACTGGCACCAGGAAGGCTTCTGGGTCTCCTCCAAGCGCCCACATTTTCTCGGCTGGCAAAGGGGATTTTTCGGGGAGGGCACTGAGAGGTAGAGCAAGAGCAGGGTACCTGGAGGAGAGAACTGCAAGAGTGAAATCTGCAATGAGAAAGTATTGCAAAAACAAAACATCTCTTTTTATGTTCTTTACAGTGGTGAAAGTCTGGAGCAGCTCTGTAGAAACCAATATGTGTATTCCGAATTCAGAGAGGAGTAAAGGAGATAGCAATCTGACCTCAGTGCTTAAAAAAGTTTTTTTCAGAGTTTCTCAGGTCAGATTTCTTCCAGCTCTATACTGTCAGGATAAAATAGGTTTTCAGGTACATCCTGTTGAATATGACATGTACTTTTATTTAAAGCATCTTTTAAATGAGTGTGTTCGTTAAATAAAAGAAAAGCTAATGTAAGAGCTCATAGCTAAGTAAAGCAGGAAAGGGCTTCAGAGTGAGATTTGATTGTTTACATTCAATGAAAGGAAAAGTCTGATCTGGAGTGCTCAGATTTAATCTTGGTGCAGATTAAAATGGTGCTATTGTGTTCTGCTGGGCTGATTGGAAAGGTGAACCAAGGCTTTCCTAGGACTGTACCATTGCAGTGCATCTACAGATTTACATACAATAACACAAGATGGTCATTCAAAATTGCAAAGTCTGAGTTCTCTGGTAAAAGTAACTCTAAGTTGTCTTTCAGATTTTGAATTTTTTCCTGCTGTTGTAAATCACCCCTGCACATGCCTTCTGGTGGGTTTTTCTAGCTGTTGCCTGATGTTTCCTGTTTCTCCTGCCTGGCTGAAAAGTCAGTTGTACCGTACCGTGGGTGTAGTTGTTTTTTTAAGGAACTGCAGCAGATTACTGCTAGCACACTTGCTACTTCTCTGGTGTATAATTAGGCAGTGCTCGTATCCTTCAGCAGGAATAGTCTGCATGACAAGAGCAGTGGTGCCTAACCTGTCACAAAGACATGGTGACTTAGTGCAACACATTTCAGCTCAGAAAGAAGGAGTCAAATGTGATCTCTAAAAAAAATAAAAATAAAAATGCTTTGTTAATACTCTTTTTCAACTATTTTGTGTACATATATATAGGACTTGAAGAAAGGCACTGAAGCATCAGATGGAGTTGCATTATTCAGCAACCCAATGACATCTGGGGAGAGACAGCAAGTTAGGGTTTCTGACACCAACACTATGAGGTTTGTTTCTAAGATGTACCCCAGCATCAAATGGCCTTTTCCTGCGTCTTGGAGCAAGAGTTTTAATACTCCATAACTTCATTTATCTTCTTGTAACATGAGGTGCTCAGCTTCCAGCACCTTGGGAGGACTTCATCAAAAAGTCACAGAAATGCTTTGAAAATGAAACCTAATCTTTGCCAAAGCAGGTAGCAAATAAAATGTTGTAGGAACATCTCTGTGCTTTACAAGCAGCCAGGTGGTGTGGGAGAGGTGAAAGCACTTATGGGGGTAGCCTATCTGAGGTTATGTGCTCCTGGCTGGCTTTGAAAAGAGGTGTTTACTAATGCAAGACAGGTGAAACGTGCATCCCTTTCAGTCTAAGTTCAGTTTCTTTCACAGCAATAAGGAAAGATCAGAGCAGAACTCTTCTTTGATCATCTTCCAGGTTTCAAGGTTTTTTTTCTGTCTAGAATTTCCTTTTTTTCTCTTTCATTCAGGTTTTTTGGGTTTTGGTGTTGGTTTTTTTTTGTTTGCTTGTTTTTGTGTTTTTGTGTTTTTTTTGGCTGAGAAAAACTGTTAATTGTTTCAATTCAGACCAGGACATGTAGAGATAAACAGACCAGGGCTATGCTGGGAGGCTGAGACACAGACATCATTAGAGACCAACAAATCTCCTCATGGTGAGAAAGAAAATAGAAATAAACAACAGCTATTGCCTGTTTCGTTTTTTAGGTCTTTGCTTCATCAAAATGACATTTTAGAGAACCAAAGTGAGGAAATATGTGATTGGAAATGAGTCGATTTCATTCTGGTTGAAGTATATTCGTGTCTTCAGCAATTGGGAGTGCAGCAGGCGTAACAACAAATACGCAGCCCTAAGTGGACCTGTAGGGAACTCTACACCTGTGACAGAGGAGATCTAATCTAAGCATCTGAAGCTTGCAAGCCAAGACTGTAAAACACTACTGGCTTCACTCTGGATTCTGTCACTCTGGAACTCATCATGAGAGGTAACATCAAGTGAGACCTCAGGAGGACAGCAGAAGCACTGAAGGGCCAGGCTTTACTGCACTCAGCAGAGGTATATCCAGGGTCAAGAGAAATTCTCCGAAGGTCCTTGCAGCAGCTCAAAACAACAATAAAATAGTAATTAAAAAAAAGAAGTGGGAAGGGAGGAGCCTTGCGTTTGCTGGGTTGATTCAGTGCATAACAAGCATTTTCTGCGCTTTTATAAGCTTGTCTAATCTTCAGCTCAGCTTCAGTATGTTCCTCATACATGTTTACTCCCAGTTATCTGTTCCTGCCTTGTTTTGATTTTCTTTTCATTTATGCTGTGAATATGTAAACACATCTCTCAGGCAGTTTCACATCAAGTGAAACCTGATAGAAAACAGATATTGCATTAAATTATTTGTTAAAAGGCTTTTAGCCAGACTCCCTTTGGCACCCACAACGCATTAAGTAGGAGGGAGGCACTTTCTGTAGCTGCAGTTGGCAGCTGATGCTCTGCATGGCCTAAAATGCAGGAGCAGAAGTGTGGCCTGTGTTAGTCAAGGGAAGCTAAAAGTAAGGCAGAATTCCTTTTATTTAATCCTAAATGACCAAATTTTAAATTCCCTTTGTTATTGAGGACCAATTCCTACAATGTTTCTGTGGCTTATATGAGTACTTATCTGCTTCTGACATTCCCAGCTGTGTCAACATGGGAAGTTCCAGGGGAAAGTCCCTCCTTGTGCTTTGAACTGTTTCAGGTTGTGGACAATATGCATGCAAAAATAAAAACATGGCCAATTTTCCTTGTCGTGTACATTCGGTTTTTTTTCATGCTGTCTCCCTTAGAATCGGCCCTCATATGGGACTTAATGAAGAAAAACTTTCAACGTATCAACATATATTTAATGTCAGGCACATTTCCATTTCAATGACTGTTGACACACACACAGGAACATGTGTAGTACAAACGAACATCAAAGGAAGAACAGAGAAGTAGGTAGATTGTAGGGAAAGGCTGCTACGTCCAGCTCTACAATCTTTTACTGAAATAGATCTTCATTGCTAGGTACTCTTTACCTTGTCTTCATCTTTTTATTTTTTCTAAAGGGAACAATATAGATACATTTTACTCACATGCTTTGTTATATCCAAATATTTGCTGCTGTTAGCCACATTCCTACCTTCCCATTGAGAGATAACACCCACTTCCATATCCTTCCCACATCTGGAAACCCCCACAGATGTTTGTTCTGTAAAACCACT
Organism: Tetrao urogallus; assembly: GCF_951394365.1. Classification (NCBI taxonomy): domain Eukaryota; kingdom Metazoa; phylum Chordata; class Aves; order Galliformes; family Phasianidae; genus Tetrao; species Tetrao urogallus. Next base: position 57,940,990 of record NC_136816.1, on the reverse strand, counting down.
CTCTGTTCCAGAAGCAGAGTGCCTGTGGCTACAGTGAGGATCATAAATTAAAATAACGTATGAAGGCCAACACACGTGGATAGCATTGCAGAAGCAAGGAAATAATCCTCCACAGAGATGTGAATGCTTGCATTATGATGAAACATATTTTGAGGCCAATTTATCTAAACACTGTTGTGCTTAAGAGAACAACAGTATTCAGACCCAGGAATTTATTAAAAAAAAAAAAAAAAAAAGGCAAATGAAAAAGCTGCAGGTTGTTCAAAGCAATGAAAAGGTGTACCTGAATTTTTTGAAAAGGCAAACACAGTCCTAGCTTTCAGTGCATTTGAAATTCCTGAAATTCTAAGTTTTACTAAAGGTAGGTCCACCCAAAGATGTCAGAGTAAAAATGCAGACATCTAATGGTAGGCAAAAAAAAGAATACAGTCATTATTGAATCAAGTCGCTGTCAGTCCTCCACCCTTCCTTATTCCACCTGACAGATTTCATCCCCTTCCTTCCAAGGTCTGAGCTGTGTCAAGCATGGAGTGCCTCTTCCTTCCTGAACTGGGTTTCCATTGACCCAAGTCACAAGTACTCTCAGGAGAGCTGGAGAAGCCCCCATCTTCTCACTTTTTGGAGCTCACCTCCAAAAAGGATTTCTCTGAGACTTTGCTGCTACTGAACTTGAGTCTAAGCTTTAAAATGATTCTGAATTCCAAGTCCAGCATCAAACATGAGATCCATATGTTGTCTACAGAGAACAGGCAACTGGAAACAAAATGTGGATCAAACTGCTCACTTAAAACACGTATCATGGTGCTGATGCAGATATGAACACTGGACATTAGATTGGCTAATCAAACCACAGAAAGGAACATTTCATTTTGAATATAAGCACAAGGTGACACATGGGCTCTGAGGAGACACAGGTTCACATAATGAAAAGCAGTCACAGAAAGAAACGTTCTTAAACATTCTGTATTTGTATTCTTTGTATTGTTTCACTTTTTTTACCTAATGCAGACTTTCCTGTTTGTACTTTTACTCAAGATATGATTGCTGTCACAAAAAAAATATTCATAATAAGCCTTCTGCTTAGCCAGGTACAAATTCCAAAAAAGTGACTCAAAGCAAGGCACACAAGGAAGTAAAGTATATGTACTGTGTGTATTTTTTCATTTGTTTCTCAGCTCTGTAAAAAATAAAACATTTACAGCCTCGGCATTCTGCTACTTCTTTCTACTTCTCCGAAAGAAGAACAAAACACTTAGATTCCATTACAGTACAATTAGTTTGCTTTAAAATGAAGTGTGTGATGCTGTACAAAAACATACAGTATATTTGCCTCTATAGTGCTACAGCCATGCTTAGGATCCTAGAAGCTTAAGTACCGTGTAACATTGTGGCTCTTGTGCTATCATATTCAACCAGAAATATAAAAAGACATTGCAACTTCACTGTCAACATAGCTGCTTTGGAATCAGTCCCTGCTCTGAAAAAATAAAATGGGGATGGGAAAGGAGTATTTTATCTTGCATTTTGCAAGTGGGGATTGGGAGATTTGGCTCCTAATCCAGAGCTCATTGATTCAATGACAGCCCTTCCCAGTGATTCGCTGAAGGTCTTCCAAGGAACTTTTCACAGCATTAATCAAAAGTCTGTCTTCACCAGAGAGAGAAGAGATTGCAAGGAAAGGAGGAGAAAGACAGACTTGACACGCTACATCTTTGGCAAACTCCAGAACATTTCATGCTCATGAAAGCTAAGAGCAATTTTTGTATTGCACTGTTTGTGAAAAGCTGTCAGGATTCAAGTTATGGCTTGTATGCAAAAAGCCTCTTTTCTCTTAATGGTGCAGCCTCTCCCATTAGCAGATGAACAAGCAGATTGCGACGTTTTAGCCAGGATCCTCACAAAAGTTTTTTTGGATTAAACAGCTTCTATTCTCATCATGTCTGATCATGTCTTTCAAGAACATGCACTGCATACGACTTCAGACACATGCAGAGAATGTACCTTAGTTGTTCTGCTCTTGGGAGGACACTAGGCCAAGAAAACTCATAAATGCTTGTTTATAGTCTTCACTTCTGTGGTTTTTTTTCACTTTCCCACTGAGAGTAAATCCTTTATTTTCAGGATAATGGACTGGCCATCTAGATGACCAAATCTGTAGTAGTAGTTAAGAAATTACATAAGCTGATTCAACCTAAATCTGATATTCAGAGAAAGAATTCTTCTGAAGTAGGAAAAGACTGGAAAAGGTACTGGACAACGGAGAGTTGACAGTTCTCTTATGAAAAGTCATTAAAATGATCAACAAAATTTCACAGATTTCTTTACTACTCACGTGCAGTTATTAAACAGTCAATTGCTAGTTTAAAGAATTTTTAAATTTAAACTATTATGAAAGGTATGACAATTTTCCATTGCACTATAAACACATGGTATTCTTCTAGACTGTGACTAGCTTTGTAAACATAAGCAACATATAGGTTTTTTTTCATGAGGTAGCTGTATGTCTTACTGGGATAAAATTGACCAAAAACACCTTTTAGGGATTAAACTGAAATAAGCATTGAAAAATTGCACTACAGAAAGATAAGAAAATGAGTCCAGAAGTCTTCATGTTAAGACGTAGGAAATTAAAATCTTTAACTGCATGTGATAGAACTCATAACTCCCACACTTTCTCTTTTAGAGCTTTAAAGAGAGCTTTTAAGAGAGCTACTTTATAAAACTGTCACTACAGAAACAGCAAATGCAATAAATTGACAATTCTGTAGAAAACAGGTCATCAAGATTAGTTAGCATTCATCCAAGTATGCTAGAAGACTATTTAGGAATCAAATTACTTTTCAGGTAAAAAAAAATATATATATATATATACACGTATAAAGATTCTTATTACAGTTCAGAGATGTGAAGTTTTAAAAACCAGAGACTGGCCTGATTCTTTTTCTAAGTGCTAGTTAGTCTTTTGTGAAGTGTTTTTAGTTAGTCTTTTGCGAAGTGTTTTCTGTATCATGTTTTTAATGTTTGAGTGAGCCATACCATATCTATTCAGAATGCAGCAGGCAGCATTAAAATGTGTTATGCACAATGGATTAGTAATTAGACTTTAAAAATCTGAGCAAGTCATTAGAGAATTTGTAGCTATTCTGATCTTTCTGCCACAAAAAGGGAAGAGGATTCAAAACACTATTCTAAAGAAATGAGATGTTGGCAATAATGAAAACTTTAGGTCAAGTGAAGGGATATAAATTTAAAACAAGATATTTGTTTACTTAATTGAATTTGTCTCCACATGATATCCCTGAAATCAAAAGCTGAATGGATTCAGCAGCACTAAAGGCGCTCCTCTGAGTAGACCATTATGGAGCATAAAACTTTCTAAGTAAATACATCAGCAGTGCAAGCATTTATGCTCTGAGTTGAAAAAGAATGAGGAAACCCTTGGAATGGAAATATACCCATAGAAGATTCTTAGCTTATTTTCTTCTGTTGGATTTCTTGTGCTCTGCTTACTGATCTCAACTAGATCTAGATCAAAGGCTTAGCTGCTGTCTTAAACAATAATTGCTACGTTTTAACTGAGAAACAAGTCTTATATCAATTACGAATTTGAGGATCTAGTGTTGAAAGAAGATGGAGAAAATATTTATGATACAAAATATTTATGTTGCATATAAATAGCTTTGCTAATTTAACCTTTGCGGTCATGAGGCAAAAATGATACTCTCTGGGTTCTGAGTTGAAACATCTGTGAAATTCGTATATTCTCAAATGACTTTCAGTTTATTTATCCCTTATTTGGTCATCCCACTTTTTCATATTAATGCAGAGTCACAGAACAGTCATTTGGTTTTCAATGAAAGTGGGGTATTATGTTTAGGTTTGAACATTCTGTTGCAAACTTGTATTTCTTCATAGCACAAAAATCTTGGAAGTTACTATAACTGCAATTTTCAACTAGAAGCCTTTGTGCAGTACCGGATACGCCTGCTTGAAGGTGGGTAAGAAAGAAGATGGTAAATGCAAATTCACCTAATTGTTTGATGATGATTACCTGTGTGACATTTGTAACGGGGTTCAATGTGCATCAGGAAAGATTAGAGGTTCCCCACTCTGAGAAGGGCAAGAACCGTTGCTCTAGAAACACCAAGGTTGTAAAACTGAAACAAAATGTAACTAATTTTACTGTCGCAGAAAGTCAGTACATTCCAGTAGTAAACATGTAGAAGGTGAGAAAACTATTTTAATGCTGTTTATGTCTTCTCAGAAGAAAGCGGCGATATCCACATACTCAAAGTCAGTATTTTGTTGCTCTAATGACCTTTCTCGGTCAGTCTCATCAGATTCTGATGGTCTTAATCACACTGAAGAAAAGTGCACTATTAACAGCTAAACCGCAGTTGTTTTACTAATGCAAGGATGAATGAAGAAGACTGGTCTTTCATAAATTAGTGCAGACCAGTTCTCATTCTCTCTTTGTGCTAGTGAGAAAAGAAATGGGGAGGTAAGGCTTAAAATGAGAATGTCCACTCACTTGCATCTTACCAAGAATATTGATGAGCTCTGGCCTGACTTAAGGTCAGAAAGTCAGTGTTCTGCCAAACAAAGCCATCATCGTCCTGCCGTCCCTAATCTGGCTATGCTCCAAACCACCATCACACCAATGGAATTTAACATGTTGTTAAAGAAAAAAGATGGATCTAAATGCCCAAGTCTGGACTGCACCAAACTTCAAAGATAAGATAACAATTTTTCATCATTAACCAAGAAGATCCACAAGATTACACAAAGCTCACCATCAGTCAGTGTTACGGTTTCAACTATAAGTGAAGTTCTGCGTGATTTCTTTGCCTTAGGGCTTTATGGAGAAGCTCCCTAGCTGTCCAGCGACGACTGTGGTGTGCACTGAATTGGTTAATTTCAGAAAACCCTGCACTCTGCACCACTTCACCTTGGACGTTCCACACCCAAAAGACTCCCAGGCTCCACAGTCACCATAAACACTTCTAATGAGGAGCTTTTGCTATATGTTTTGTTTACTCAAGCTTAATGTTTCAATTTCAGAACCTGTTCCTTCTTCCATTCAAAACAGTGAGAGTTCTGCCATTCTCTCCAATGTAAGTAGCCCCTAGCATTTCATTACATTTGATGATGATGGATTATTACTCCTTTACAACAACAATAGTTCAGCAACCATGACAACAAATATGCATGTGCTTACTTTAAATACCTGAATAGTCTTATTGGTTCCAGTGGAATTACATAAGTTCTTGATGTTAAATGCATCCTTTATTTGTTTTAACATATTCAACCTCTGGAATCCACCTCTTCAAATAAATATATCTACAATTAGGATACACAAATTTGATAGATCTAGATATTATCAGCTAGCATACTGCTAATTTGGCTTCCCATTGCATGTCTTGTAACAGAATATGCTTAAAATAAAAATGGAAATTTACTCAATTTGCTGTACACCTAGGCTTTTATTTTGAGGCTTTTGTAACAGAAAAAGTAAAAGTGGTGGTATTTACATGGAATATTATTCTGGATGGGAGTGCAAAGAATTGGATCATTCACCAAATATAGGAAACATATGTTACTCAATATGTCTAAAATATGACTAACACGATGAGTAATGTAGTCTGAACAGTATATTCTCCCTTGTGAATAGACATAACTCTCAATAATTCTAATAACCCTGTAAATCCCAAAGGGCCTTATCAAGTTGAAAGGATCTGCAGGCTCATGAGTTGTGCAGTCTGTGCAACACCACAGATATCAACTTCTCATAACCGTCCAAGTCCAGCCCTCCCAGCTCTGGCTTGCTGTAGTTGCAGTAGTTCCCTGGCATGAGCTTGCTGAGTTGCTAAAGAGCAGAGCCAATTCCTCATATGAATGTACAGGAGCCTTGACTTTGACAGATCTTGTACTCTGACCCCGTAGTTCTCTGTGAGGTTGTGATGACACCTATTACAGTGACTGACAGCCCAGTTTGAGGATGATCTCTATGCTTAAGAAATCCACTTGATGTGGAGATCTTCCAGCTTTTTGCCATATTTGAGGAGGAAGTAGGGAAGATACATGTTTCTTGTTATCACTGCAAACTATGCTGGAAAACAAGGAATTATATGACAGGACAATACCAACCTCTTCAGATTTCACTACACCTATCTCTTTGACAGAAACTTCTCACAGATGAAAGCAGAATTATGTGTGTTTACTAGGGAGCATCAAAACTCTGCAAGTTAAAGACGGACCTACCTGGAACAGGGCTGGGTGAATTGGAGAACAATTAGTGGTACATTTCAGAAGGCAAGAAAAGACTCAGGAAAGAATAAGATTATCACTTTTGAAATATCAAATTTATCCAAATGCTAACTGCAATCATATTCTGAGATTATTATTACTATTAATATTTAATAATTACACTATTAATACTATGAGATAAAAGAGGGCTGTAAAGGGGGCTTAGACTGTGGACACCTCTGCTCATCAGCATGGCTTATGTCTTTGCTCACCCTTAGCTTTGCCTCACATGACCCAAGTCAGTTCTTCCCAAGAAAATAGCCAGTCTTGGCTCAAGAAACTGTTTGTCCAGTGGCTGTTCTCAGGAAGCAGCATGAATGAGCTGTTCTCACTAAACTTGGTTCCACTCTGCCTACGAATCCTCCAACACTATCCAGAAGCTGTTGCACCATCACTGTCCACATTCTTTACACTAAGACATGTAAAACATGTACTCAATTTTATGCTAACACCAATAAAATGTGTATGCAAATCTGACCATTATTTTCAACTACTTGAAAATTAAATGAGAAAAAAACCTCAAAACACCACCACTAGTTAGTTGTATCATACAGATTCCTTGACAAGTGTTATGCTGGTATGACTTTTCTGTTTCAGATGCAGCTGGTGGTATAGAGTATGTCAGTATGCTTTACTTGTCCTCTGGACCAGGGATTAATCAGTGCCTCCCCTCATTCAGTAGTATAGATATATATACACCAAAACTCAGCCCTTGTTTGCTCAGTTGCTTATGGAAGTCACTGGTTTGTTTCCATTTCTCAGAGGACCTTTCTATTATCCCAGGAAAGTTGCTTTACTGGTGCAGGAACACCTTGCCACCTCTTAGCCCTCAGCATTGTAGCAGCAGCTGGCCACTTTCAAGTTTTGTTTTGTTTTGTTTTGCTTTCTGTGGAAAGAACTCAAAGCTTCTTTCAGAATGCTTAAGACAATACTGAAGAAGCTCTTCTGAATCCACAGAGTTTGTGGCAGGACTTGCTAGACGCCTTTCAGCAAAATCCTGCAGTCAAGAATCAGCATAAAGCCTTCCTGGGCATCCCTGCTTCCCACATCGTTACATTTATTTAATCAAATAAACACAGTGCTGGACAGTAGTTGGACAGTTGATTGAAACCCTTTGCTTCCCACCTAGAGCTTGTTGAGAAGCATCAAGAGCCTGTAATACTTTGTTTCTCAAAAACCAGTGCCAAATTGATGACTCAGTTGCAGTGCCCCAATGGGGTAACAGGTTGTTTCTGAGGACAGCTCTTGCTCTGTGTGTTTTGGGGAGCAAACTGCTTGGGAAGGTGCATTTTAATTTCCCGAAGAGTTAATAGAGCCATTCCAGCATTGTGAGAGATGTTGATTATAAAGCCTCAATTTTCTGTAATTGGACCTCATTAATAAATTCCTCAAGCGTTCCAAAAGGCAAGAGAAGCAAAAATAAGAGCTATGGGGATCAGGGCAATGGGGAGCAGTGAGTCTTCCTGATAATGCTGTTAATTCCACTTAATCAGCTCAGAGAAACTCAGTAGTCAAAAGAAAATAACAATGACTCACAAAATACTCCTATTACCAGGGAATGGAATTCTCTTCATGTATAGTAATATTTTACTCAATTTTTGTCCTTTCTTTCATTCCAAGTTTGAGAAGGGAAAATGACCCTCTCACTGTACACAAAGCATCCTCCAAAGTCCCGAGCCTCAGTGTAGGCTGGATTAGATGTACATCCATGGAAAGGATTTGGATTGTTGTGGATTTCTGGGAGATCCTTTCTGCAATCTGAGTGTGACAAAGGGATTTTCCATCTGACCTAGCCTGAGACGGTTTGAAGCAGTCTTGGAGGCAGAGCAAGGTAGAGGCAAGAGTTAATGCTGGTTAAAAGGACACAGACAGTAGCAACCTTTTGTGGATGGAGCAAGCCTCATTCCCAGCCCTAAACTGCTTGTAAGGAAAGGTAGATGAGTCAAACAAAGACAGGACAAATTACAGAGTTGAAAACTCAAGCCATGAGAAAAGTGGGGATTATAGAGAATGAGAGAGCAGGAAAGTTTGCTGGTGGGAGCTTTCCCAGAGCCTTGAGGGCTGGACTGCGAAAGTGGGCAGCCTTCAACAACAAAGGCACAAAGAGGACAAAGAGAGAAGGTAGAAAGCTTCTGAGAAAACAAAAAATAGTAGGAAAAAATTAAAAGATTTGTTGGGAGAAGTTTTGAAAAAGAATTGGAAGATGCTTAAAATTTAGGAGCATATGAAAGGAGCTGAAAAGCAAGGCAGTCTATGAAAGTCCCTGCTCACAATGCTCATAGCCTTGTATCTGCAGTCCTTCTTCCTCTTTGTGCTCGAGATGGGAAAACAGAGTGAATGCACAAATCTGTATGTGTATACAGCCTGTTACCTGTGTGCTTTGTGAACTGAGGATGGCATGTGAGGGTGGCTGCTCATATGTAAGGGAAGATCCTCTGTTCTCTTATTGCTTCTGTGCATGATTCATCTTGTACATAGGTCGTGAGAAGTCACCAGGGCAGCCTGCAGGGGGGAAAATCCTTCCTCAGAATGTATGCTCCTCTCCCCCAGCCAGCATGACTAAGGAAAATGCATGCTGCCGTGGGCAACAGTTCTCTTTAGAAATGCCATCTGAGATTTTTCAGCATGAAAATCTTCCTTGAAACATTTTGATGTATTGAGAAGCATCAGAAGGAGAAAAAGATATAAAAAATGAAAAGTCATGAATTTCTTTTTTCCACTTGCAGATTTGCTCCTTTTCTTACTTTTTGGGAATCCTCTAGTCTCAGTCTATTTACTCTATTTTTATGAGTGTCTTTGAATGTAATGGAAGAATAAACATTTCCATTTTCACAGCCTTGTGGTTTTTCATGGGAGCTTAGCTGCATCCAGCATGTTTACAAAACAGAGTTGCGTCATTGCATTTGTTAATTTGACAATTCTTGGCCTATCAGTATTTTTGGCTGCCATTATCCCATTTAAATGCAGAGTTTGTTATGTTTTGATAGGCCCCAAGAGGAATTTCTTGATCAAAATTTGAGGCCAAACAGAACTGGCTGGTTTTGCAGCTTGCAGGATCACCATGCCGCCAGCCCTGGTAGACCACAAGGGAACTCCGTCACAGCAAGGAGACAGCCTCATATGTCCCCTTTGGAATATGTGCCACCCATCTGAGGGTCACTTCAGCGGGGTGAAGACCTTTACCTTCATGCTGGTGTGCATATGCTGTGACTGGGAGCAAAGCTGTGTGATTGTATTCAGGATGGAAGACTGTATTCATGGCCTCCTTCACAAGAGTTGGGCTCCTGGGGAAGGGATGATGATAATCCAGACCCAGATCTCCCAAAATCTAGGAACAGTTTGTTAAGGTAACACAATTTTCTATTCTGGGTGAGCAGGAAAGATGAAGTAGGACATGCAGCATCTCAAAGTAGTGGGGAGCCAGGGGATGGCCACAGTTGGGTGGGAAGGGACATTTGCTGACCTGTGATTGGGAAGAGTAGGTGAAGAAATGTTTGGAGATGCAGGACAAGACTATCTGTCTCAGTAAAAAACAAACAAGGTAAGCAAAGGAGAGTTTCCATCCAATCACCAGATACACTCATAAAAAATAATAGCAAGAAAACGGCACTGTAGCTTGTAGAGGGTTAATTGTTTATGGAGAAGTTAAGATGAAAATTATGGAACCCAAGGTATGTTTCAAGATACGGACTAATTAAAGTGAGAAATCTAAGTGTTTCTGTAGTATGAGACTTACTAAGACCAGCAAGAATGGAAATGTCAAGCTTTTTTAGTTAAAAACCCTATCTATAACTTCTTCTATTGTGCTAACAGCTTTACCCTGTAAATATGTTTTATGTCACACTCTTTCAAAGAAGAAAACAGAACTGGATGATCTCCATAGGATTTCAGCATGTCCTTTAGCTACAGCTAGGCACAGTAATGTGCCACCCGCACAGCCTGAGAATAATCACAGCTGTCTTAATGCACAGTAAGGGGAAAATTGCTCCTGCTTTTAATCACTTTGAAACTTATTGGTGAAGATATGCATTAATGCAGTGCCAAGATTGTGCACTCCAGTATACTGAGCTCAGCAAAACTTAAACTTCTGAAAACCAGGACATATGCTAAGAGTCTTCATTCTGTCCCCTTTGAGCAATGCCCCAGCTCGCCCATTGTACACAACTTGCTTTGCAGCATCACCAAGATCCTTGGGCCATGACCAAGAAAGGCAGATTTAGTATTTAGGAAAGCTGTGCCTCAATGGGAAATACCCACATCTGTCCTGTTCTCAAGCACTGAACCTGCTTCCCTGAAACAACATCATACTTCATGCACATTATAACTCACCTCTCCTTATGAAATGAAGACTGTACAAGGTCGTACTTTCATCTGAACCATTTAGCTCACAGGTTTCTCTCATATCTGACCTTGCTAATGGACTCATGGCAAGGAGACTTTTGTACAGTGCTAAGTGGTGAAATGATGTTTTATACTTTATTCTTTTCCCTTTGATCAACACATGGTGGGAGCCAGGGAAATGTTGTGGTAACTTTGCTCAGATCTGCCCAGTTACTACACAAACATAGGTTCTAGTCAAGGCACACTGGCAGTGCTTAAGTCTGCAAGCACTTTTTCGTATGGCCTACTTTGACAGCTAACCCTGATATTTCTGTGTCCATACAAAGCATATATGTGAATTATGAGAATAGAGGCATCTCAAGCTCGAAAGCATTACTTCCAAGTGCTCTGCTTTAAAAAACAAACAAACAAACAAACCGAACAAAAACTTTTGGAAAATTGATTACATTGAAAAGAAAAGGAACTATTGGCTATGTGTTGAATATTATCTTCTTTGTATATACATATCAGAAGGGGAAGAGGAAGGAAGAGAATAGATATTCCATGCCTAGACTCATGTCAACAAAAAGGGATAAAACTGATATCTGACTTAAGGCACATTCAGATAAAATGGGGCTTTAGAAAGTTTTGAAGGCTAAATATTTTGACTCATATCAATGGTCAGCTAATATGTGATCTAGGAAGTGTTCAAAGACATGATAGAGAGGGACAAATGTGCCCTCCTGTGTACAGTGTCCCTGAGAATGGGAAACCTTGATTTAAAGGGGAGAACAGGGGCAAAACTAGTGAAACCAGAGGAAAGTTCATAGTGTATCTTGAGAAAGGGTTATTAGAAATTCTGCTCCCAGCAAGCTCTGACAGGTCTCTGAGGTGTTCTGGCCATGAGAAACTCAGTGTTCCTTCACTCTGATTCCTGTCAAGCACCTCTCAGAACTGCTTTCTATTGGGGCATCTTTCTTCAGCCATGGGGGATGATATTTAAATAAGGGAATAGGGTGAAAGGGCAGGAAGCAATGTAATTTTCTTAATTTGAAACAAACCTGTCCCTAAGATGAGGCTGTGTGAAGGTACGGACACAAGCTGCTACATACACACCACAGCCTGAGGTACACATGGCCTTCAGCATTCAGATTTCTTGGTGGGGTAATCAGAGCTCCTTCAGTTTCACTTGACAAATTGTGGAGACTATTTACTTTGTTTGCAGTGTCTGGGATGAAGGAGGGGACGATGGTGGGCTTTACATGGTGTTTTGCTGTCCTGCACAGACCTTGGATATTCCCTGGAAGGCACAATTGGGCACAGCAGAGGAATTGTGAGCACTGATGGGAAAGTGCGCCTGGTAAGATGTGCTAGATAGGCCGTCTAGAAGGAATTTTGGGGAGAGCAGCAGCCTTGCCTCAGCGAACCCCGCATTTGAGTCTTCAAGATATGGGGAAAACTTGGCATTTTTAGGGACACAGAGACAAGATGGACGGGAAGCCACTGAAAACTGGTGCCCCAGAAGTGGGGTGGGGCTCTGTGCAAAGAATTGTGTTTCAGTCGTGTCACACAGCTGGTCTGAATTTCCTATTGGAAGACCATCTCCTTCTGGTATAATATTCAATGTTCTGATAATGTTAACCCAAGAAACTGTAAATCTGTGATAGCATCTGACATGCTCAACAGAGTGACAGCTATATCTTAAGTCTCCAGCAAATACAGAGCAACACATCACATCTTACTCTCTTTAACATGAACACTGGTCAGACCAAAGTGTTACTGAGGTCTTTGGTTCCAGAAATAAGCAGCAGAAGAGGAACCACCAGGACATTACTTGGCCACTGGCTTGCTCCAGTACAAAGCAGTGTGTTCTTATTTCCACATTATAAGGATCTGGCATTATAGTGCACCATTATGACTTGGATTCCTCCTGAATCTCAATGAATATCTTAGTCAGAAGAATGATGAAATTTCATCTTTGTGATTATTTTACCAGAGCAGAAAAGTCCAGGTGAAGCGTAGCTACCAAACTCCTTACCCTGTCTCTTGGCTACTAAAAACCAAAATATCCATTGGAAGCTAACTGGAACTACAGAATAATAGAAGCTACCACTAGAAACATGTTCTTCTCATTCAAGTCATGTTTTTCAGTACAATATCTAAGAAAAGACACACAATCCACAGTAAGGTATGTAAAGAGTAATTTAAAACCCAGAACTCCAGAAAGAATTAAAGGTCTCCTCAAATCACAGGATTAGTACCATATCTTTTTGACAATTTTAGTGCAAAATTCTGGGAGATATCTTTCTCTTACACTCAAGGCCACTAAGCTTTAAGATGAGAGGTGGAAGTGAAGAGATGGAAAATAGATGGAAACTTCCAGGTCAAAAGAAGGACAGTTTCTAAATCATGTTCTTGTCTTATCAGAGGGGATTATGCATCTTTTTGAGCATTAAAAATATTTTCTGCCTCCTGGTTTACATGGAGGAGAGCACACTGGTTGGCTTTGTAGAGATACAGTTCTCAGGCTTGTTTTTTTCCCACCAGAGACAGGTATGTGCTACACCCATCCTGTAATTACTGCCTGCTCTGGGCTTTCTGTGGAGGAGGTTTGTAGTTTGCCAGCATATTTGAAACAGCTCTCCATGTCGTTGGGAGTGCTCCCATGAAAGCATTCTGGATTATTAGAAACATTCAAAATCACATGTGTGTCTGCCAGATACAGGATCAAGTCCACTAAAGATGAAAAATGCCTTAGATCAGAGAGTCCATGCCCCTGCTAAGGTAGGATACAGCTGTCAATAGATACACATATTGCTGTTATGCTTCTTGATTTCTCTGCAGGATGCATGCCAAGAGCTTTTTAACATCAATCCAGAGGAGGATTTACAAAAGAAAAATTCCAAAACAGCACCAGGGAACAGTATGCTTTTTTTCTTCCCTCTCTTATTTCCTCACATTAAACAATTCATTGACTTTAATTGTGCTTGCCTCAGGCAAAGAAGCCTGGCAAATCTGAAGACTATTTTTATTATTAGTTAGGTGAGTTTACTTGCCAAGCATACTTTCCCAAGTTCTCTGAACATCCTACTCATCAGCCCCTAACAAAGGACCCATTCACATAAGGGCTACCAAACGGGTTTGAAACATGGTTCACAAACAGACTGGGGTGAGGGCTTTCAGACTCCCCCTCTGTCTGCTGCTGTCAAGGCAGTCAAGGTCATCTACCATTAAGGACAGCCTCAGTAAAGGGAGGACTTATCTAAAGGGAGGCTTATGTGGAATTGTGCCTTGGAACAAAATTGCTACCAAGAAAATCTCTTTTCTTACATTGGATGCCTCTGCTCTTCCACTGAAAAATTCCAAGGTGTATCTCTATTTCTTAAGGTGCCCAGATAGACACTTAGCAATCCTTTTTGCTTATGAATGCAGCTGTGAGCTCTTTCCACTCTGAAACAGAACACACACAGCCCAGGGAGATTTACAGGCTATTTCCCATTTTCTCAGGGAGTGCCTTAAGCACCAGGACATGGAAGGCATTGCCCTGCTTTCTAACTGAAGCTGTATCTAAGAGCTGAAAAAAAGATTAAGTTGAAGAACTCATTGAAGAGAGAGGATGACTCTAGTAGTTAGGAGATAAGACTCTTTGGGGTGAAAAATGAATCCAGCCTGGGTCTGAGTGCTCTCAGCTATGGAGGTAAGCTCAGCAGCCAACAGGTTTTGCTGAAAAACAGCCATGAGGCACAAAGTGGGTGGTGGGAGAGTGCCACTGAGGCAACATTTACACTTTGACTCATCTCCGCTAACTGATGGACATACCCAGAGAAGTTGTTTGAAGTGAGTGTAAATTCACTTATTCACAGAATCACAGAATCGCAGGGGTTGTAGGGACCTCCAGAGATCATCGAGTCCAACCCCCCTGCCAAAGCAAGGGCTCGTAACCTGGGCCAGAGCAGAACCTTTGTCTCACTTCATGATCCCTAAGGTTCATGGAGGAACTGGAGCTGAAGCATGTGAATCAGTGTTTGTCTTTAGCTGCGACCCAAATAATCTTATATTTCCGTTAATAGAGGAGTTGCAGCAAACGAGCCTTTGTAACAGAGTGTACATTTTTTTATTAGATGCTGCTAGAAGGATTTTTACTGAGATTTTCTATGGAAGCCAGTTGAAATTTTTGATCTTTCTGCCCCTGGAAAGTCCAGCTTGGCTGTGTGGAGAGTGTGGACTGTGCAATCTGAACCATCTGCACTCTCCGTAACACAGACTGTGCCTTAAAACTCACAATATTTCCTTTTATCTGAACACAATGCATGGTACAATGCAGGATGGATCTACTGGTAGAAGAGGTCATGAAATTCCACTGCACTAGCATTTTGAAAGGCAATTTTATTTATTAAAAAAAAAAAAAAAGCCTATGACATGGTCGTGGAGAAAGATCCTGCACTCTGTCAATGTCTTGGCATGGATTTAGCTAGCACTATCAGACTAGACGCAAATGGAGAGTGGGCTTTTCTTGGCACTGGTCACAATGAGCATGGTTGTCCAAGGAAAGTTTGTGGGGGAGGCTGGGGGGATAGAAGAAGACAGACATTTTAAAGGGAAGTGTGTTCCTACATAAAGAGACATTGTAACATATGTTAAGGGGGGGGGGGGGGGGGGGGGAAGGAGGAGGGGAAAAAAAAGAAAGAAAAAAGAAGAAAGAAAAAAAGAAAAAACGTCAAGGGCAGTGAAAGGATTTCCCCAGCAAGGGAGTTGAACAGAAAATAATTTTGGCTTACCATTATGGGCTACTGTGTCTTTGTAGGCATGGGGCACTTGCATTAGACTGGCCTTTGTGTGAAGTCTAGATGCAATGCCTGGGTTCTCCAAGCTGCCTCTCATCTGTGAATCAGTTTTGGTTTGTTTCTACCCATGCAGCTGCTATTTTGTATTTAGTCTAATTTTAGCATATGCACCAGCAGCTGCAAATGTAAATAGTCCCATTTGGTATCCAGTGTGTCCAATGTGAGAAGTGGCCTGTAAGATGTATGCTAGTTTCCCACAGCTTCGTACAACTTAAGAAGCAGAAGAGTAATAAAAATTTTCTTCAAAGTATGTTATTATTACAACTTGTATTGATGAATTATTATTTTTAGGAAAAAAATCTGGAGACAAATTGTAGATTTCATACAACAATATGTACTAACAGAACAAAGGAATTTGCTCCTGAGCTGCAACACCAGATTTGGAGAATGAGATTTACTGTAAGTGCACAGAAAATGGAGCAAAAGCAACATTTTCACATACAGTTGTCAGTTTCTGCAGAAATTTCAGATAGAAAAAGGAAAGGGAGGACCTAGAAGAATCAGAAAGAGAACTAAGGCACTGTGAGAGATGTACAGAAATGATGCTGCCTGAACTGAAGAGTGTGGAATTGCGCATATCATTTGAGTGCTCCACCACAGCTAAAACAATTGAGACAGAAATCTTAAATTCACTCTTCAGATCACCATACTTCCATTCAAAAAGGAGAACATTTTTCCTCCTCCCTGGTAAAGAAGGTATGTCCTTTTCAGGTACATTTTTGCTGCTCTGAGTACAGCATGAAATAAAGTCAGTTGTAATTACCTCTGCTCAGCCAAACTCTAATTTTTTAGTTGCAGAAGAAGCTCTCTGATTTGGGATATCTTTTCACCAAAACATAACAAAAAACGCAATCTAGACTAATATCAAGATTACTCAGCAGAAGGTTTAATGATTGCTTGCTTGGGGACACATTGTGAGTTCTTGTCTTTCCCCATTTTCACTTTCAAGGAATAGGCAATATGGGATGTTTATACACACCCTCAGAGGTCCCTTCCAACTCTAAGGATTCTATGATTCTATGATTCTGTGATCCTGGAATCAACGTTATTCTGCTCTGCTTGTATTTTCCCCCTTCTAATATAATTCTGTGTATCAGAAGAGAGACAAGCGTGGGTTCTGCATATTTTTATATATTTGCTATGAGACAGACAATTTGGGTGGAAATTTGAGAATAATATTAACTAAAATGTCAATACAATAAAGTTATCCTATACCTGCTCTATTTAATCAACTTTGAAGATCAGTGTTGTGTTTTTCAAATCCACAATCCAGTTGCAATATGTAAAATATTGGTGGGTTTTGCTCGTTAATCTTGCTGAATGAGAAGTAAACATCTACTGCACTTACTGAGTAAGGTCAAACGTTGACCTTTGCAAGGATGAACATTATGCCTGGGAGACTGGATCAGTTGAGGATAGCAATGACAAAAAACATTTTTAGGTGAATAAATGGAGAATTCAGCATCCTCATCTGAGCACTGGGTTGTATTATTTGTTTTGTCCATGGCTTTTGGTTCTACTACTGCTTGCCTCCCTGTTTTCAGCCATGAACTTGTTGTATATTCCACCTCCTCCAAAGTGGAGCTACTCCCTGAAATAAGCCAGACCAGTTCTGGTGATCCTTCTGCTTCTGAGAAGCAAGCTGACTTCCGTATGTGGTAATTTTTCTTTTTTATTTCAGTTTCAACATTGTTACAAGGCTGTCAATTCCTACACTAAGAAGCAGCACAGTAAAAACACAATTAGCAAAAGCTCTGACAGCAAGCACAATAGAATCAGGCCTTCAGCTCTTAACCTGGTCTTCCACATCATATGATTTTTACAATGAAAATAATAGCTTAGAAGAAATCCATAAAGAAAATAATTCTGTTTTCAGTATGAAGAGGCAATGTAGGTCATCAGCAGAGATGCACTGCTCATATTGTGATCATCACCAAAGAACTCTGGTATAAACAAATGTTGATATAAATACTTCCCACCATTCAGAACATACTGGATGCTGCACGGTGTACAGGAGTGGTGGCAAGTGGTTAATAACTGCTTGTGTATCAATCATACGCCAACACTGCTTCCATGTGTTATCAGGCAACTACCTAAAAGTAATTTTACATGTCAAAATCATTTCACTTACAAATAGGGAGAAATATTCAAAATGACATTATGAAATATTCACAAAAATTAATGTTCATTAAGCTCATGCTAACATGATAGCTGAGACAAAGTTTGCTTTTGAAATGTAACGTCCCATTTATTTAACTGGTTATTTTTCTTTACTGATAGAAAATTTATCACTTTGATGGCAAAGCCAGCACCTGTTTAGGCTCAAAATTTTCCCAGCAGCAGAATTCTCAGAGCAATCTGGCCCCAAATTCAGAGAGCAGCTCACTCCACCACCTCCAGCTCTTGGTGCTGTTCCACCTGTGTACTCAATCACCCAACCAAGTCTTGCAGCAAGTCAGGCTGTGGCAGGAGTGGGGCTTGATGCATGTGTGCTCTTCCCTGCACCCACATCTCTTCTGCAGGATTCGTTCTTCCCTTTGGAAATTTCCCCAGCAATTCAAACTGAAGTGTATGCTCTGGGGTGCAGGATCTGTCAGAGCCCACAGCTCACACTGTGCCATCTTCCTAATGTGGTCTGAACATACCCGCACAGCACTGCAATGGAGGCACCCAAAATTACTTTAAATACATAAAATCATACTCGCCATCTCCCAGGTTCTCCTCTGTTTAAAAAGGTGCTATTTCCTCCCACAGCGGGCTGTTGTGACTAATAAGTGAACGTCTTTAATATGCTTTGCAAAGAAAAAGCAGTGCACGCTCTAAGCATTAAACATATTCATTTCTTACAACAAAGCTGCTGCAAGAACACAGAGGTTTCTCCATGTACAGTAGACATTTCTGGCATAGTTTTTACTGAGGTTAATATAATATTCATAGCACAGCTAAAGGGCTATTTGTTGGACAAAAGGATTTTGCTACTGGCATTTATCTATAGAAAAGTTTTTCTGTTTTATGCCCACATACTAGCATATAATTATAGTAATAAGGTCTAGTCCCTCACTTGAAGTGACTGCTGCCAGTATTATGAAATCATGGTAATGGTTGTAAAAATAAAAGAGGTCATAACCCCTCCTCACACACACACACCCACTCTGTAGCTGATATCAAATAGCTTTGGTGGGAAAATACAGACCTTTAAACTTTCTCTACCAAACTCAATGCATTCTGTATTTAACTTATCCTCTGAAACAGTTTGTGCTATAGGAATTTGAAAACTGCATATAACCATGGAAAAAGTCTGTTCTTAATTAGCTGCTGAGTCCAGCTCGATTTAAGCAAAACAACAACCATTTCTTTGTGCTAACTGCTTTTGATGGTATGCATTACATGCATCAGCCTGTCATATGCCAAGGCTATTTGAACATCAGCTCCTGCTTCCCTGTTCATTTTTGTTTGTTTTTTTTTTTAATTGGCAGAGACAAATATCAGGTACTGCCTGTAGAGAGATGCTTTTTCATGCCTACCAGGACAAGAACATTTCTTCCTAAGGCCAATTATCATAGAGTTGCAGTGGTGTCAAGCAGAATAGACTACAAACTCTCAAGTAAAGGCAAACTGCTTGTATTATTTGGAAATATTTTCATAGAGACATATGAGTGGTAAAAGTGTTGGATAAGACCTTGCTAACATCTCTGTATGGACATTGATGCCTTAGTCCATGTTCAGCAACTCAAAACAGGCACTGGCTGCCAAACATCTCTGGACACTTGTAGGGCTTCTGGGGCCTTCCCCTGGGGATTCTTAGGCTGTGCATCCTGCTTGCACAAAGAGTCTGATCCTGAACTTCATCGGGTACCTAAAAATCACCATCAACTGTGCAAGTCTCAGTTGGGTACTAGAAGTCAAATTTTTGTTATTAAACTTGTAACTTCAGATTTGGCTTTGGCCAAGAGAAGAGAACTGAAGTCATTCAGAGCAAGAAGACGACTCAGATATAAATCAGACATGGAAGACTTGCATTTGATGGCCTTTTCTTGTTCACTACACTCTTTGTAGTCCAAAGAGTGTCAAAGGCACACAGTGGTAACAGCTGAGAAGTACAATTCCCAGCATGGCCCTGAGTGAGCTGCGTGGTTTTGTTTTCTTAGCTGATGCCTTTGGAGCCAGTGGGAAAAGAAGAGCAACAACAAAACTCTCAGTTTTTCACTCTAATTTAATGGAAGTGAAAAATAAAGAGAATAAGCAGTGTAAGGGGGGAGGAAGATAGCACAAGTAATTTACAGGTTCCTAAATGTATAGAAGCTGTCCATAAAGACACATAAATGACACGTTGTGGTATTTTTTGTTGTGGGCTTTTGTTTGTTTATATGTTTGTTTTTTTAATTGATAAATAACTCATTTGATTGAAAACCTATAGAGTTAGCAGCAATCCTGCTGCTTCTGTGTTTCATTCAGGAAGATGAAAAGCTAGAAAATGAGCACAAGCTAGATACAAACAGCTTAAGCTTAGAGAACAGAGCAGTAAAGCCAAAAATATGGTGACAGATCCTGCTCTTGTTTATCCTGGGGTAAATCTTGAATTATCCCATTGGGATGACTCTGGGTTTGCCTCAACATAACTGAAAGCAGAATGTGGTCCTTGCACAATATGTCCAGATGTTCCTTTTTTCTATGATGAAAATGCGAGAGATTCAGAGATCTCTCAGGCTGATGAAATTCACAGCCTCCACCCTCTCCCCATGTAGCTATACTTAATTTAACTGAGTTACACCAAAGATAGCTAGACTTGTCTCACAGAATATATATTTTTTCTACATTCATACTGCAAATCTAATGTGCAGGTTAATTAGTGCCTGCAATTTAGCAAATCAAAGGTAGTACTGTACTTTTATGAAGAGGGCCAATCCAAGTTCTGTGACAGCTGATTCTGTGAAGGGAGATCTTTCTGATACCTAGGGCAGCAAAATTTTTTCTTTGCTTCTTCCCTTATCTTCAGTCTGCAGAGCCAACTAACCACCTGCAAAAAGAAATATTCCACTTGTCCATCTTGGGCATCCTGCCAGTTGCAGATAACCAGCAGGCAAAGAGGTAATTACTCACTATTTTCTGCTGGACTGCCTGGTGCAGGGGTACATCCTCTACTTCAGCTGTGTCTTGCAGTTAATCTCCAATTGAATGACCTCATTTTGCACAGGTTCTCTGCACTTTGTAAAGAGGCTGAGGGACTGAGGGACAATCCATCATTTTATATTCCTATGTCAAGTTCTGGCAGTTCAAAGCAGGTGTTCAGACAGGCAGAAGATCCAGAAAATTGAGGTAATTACAAAAGAAGATGGATAGTGGATTTGACTCGCTCTGTGGTCCCATGGATGCATTCATGCTTATGCCAGAGCCAAACTGCCCTGACCATGTAGCACATAGATTCTGGAGAGAGTATTGCCTTTGTTCTCTCAGCTCTTTCAGTCACAGAAGCTTCTTCTCTGTACTTGATCACATTGCTTGTTACATATATCTCTTGCTCATGGAGGAAAGTTCTTAAATGGGCATGGTAAGAGGGATATCAAACAATGTGTCCTACTGCTAGCACCATTGTTCTGCATAGGCCTGGGCCTTATCCTTCTACCCTGCATTCACATGGTGATGGCTTTACAGAAGCCTAACATCTGTCATACCAATGGAGAACTGAAGATCTTCAGAACAAACACCCCGTCTTGTTATGTGCTTGCTTGATGCCTCACACTGAGGGAGAGGAGTCTACAGATGTTTCCATATCTTTTGCTCAAAATGAAGCACAAAGGTATGCCCACCTATTCAGAGAGGAAAAAAATTAAATTAAAGGAAAAAGGTGAGGAAAAAAGAAGGAAAGAAAGAAAAAGAAATAGAGGGGAAAAAAAAAAAAGAAAAAAAGGGGAAAAAGTAAGCAAATAAAAAAGAAAGAGAAAGAGAAAAAGAAAGGATAAAAAAAGAAAAAAAAAAAAAGAGGAAAAGAACCCCAAAAGTTGCCCTTGGGTACAGATTTTAAATACACGCCAATGAGACATAGGAGAGGGGGACAACACACGACATTAATTCTGGCTGAAAATTTATTTTTCAGGGAAGCACTCAGCAAAACAGCAGCCATCATCACTACAGAGCTCTCTGAATTGTCACAGGCGATGATCGTGTGGATTAGATTTGAAGTTAAAATCAGGATAAAATGTTTGGATCGATTCTTTCTGGAGAGACTTGTATTTCCCTATATGGTAAAAGTGCAGCTCACACTCAGTGGGAAAATGTGGCTTTTATTTTCTTCAATTGCAGTGGTTAATCCTGTCATCTCATTTTAATAATGTTTTCTATAAACCCACTCTGATCCAGATGTGATATGTTATTGTGCTCTTTCTGGGATTGCTAGGCATTTAGTCCACATCTAAAATGTATTAATGATGCTCACATAAAAAAAAAAGGATCCAGTACTTAATTCTAATATTTTCCAACATCTTTCTCAAAATGCCTAAGTTTGCTTTATCCCTACAGAATAGAGCTTGTCTGCATACCAGGTTTGAAAGAAAAAAAAAAAGATAAAAGATCCTGGCTTGACCTGAAATTGACCTTTCTGTACACAAGCTCTGCTATTGTAGAGAAACCGAAAGCAGCAGTGCTTAGCAAAACCAAACCAAACAAGCCCTAAGAAGCAGGCTGGGGGCTGGAGCGGTCCCTGCCGAGAGGCGCAGCCCCGATCTCCAGCCCCTGCCTCTCTGTGCAGACTTGTTACTGTCAGGTGTGGAATCCAAGGGGCCACTTTTCCACCGGATTTGGAAGGCCTTGTACCTAAAAGCAGATCTAAGGAACTGTACTGTTTTCCTTCATTTTCCTAAAGAAAAGGCAACTCTTTCTCCTCCTTTCCTTCTTCTTCCTTTTTTTTTTTTTTTTTTTTTTTTTTTTTAATGTCAGATTTGCTGTAAGCCTCCTTGGTTTCATCATCATGAGCAAGGCAAGTTCAAAGCAGGCTGCAACTGCTTGGAGATTTGCAAAAGAATTTAGACTTGCACTTACTTGCAAGAATTTGGATGATTACTTATCCTTTAAATCTGAGACACTTTATACCCATGCAAATCCTAATTACAGAAGCTACATCAAATTTGTGATTCCCAGCTTTTCATGAGTCTTGCTATGCAATACAATGATTTTTCACATGGGCATGAAAATAAATTTTGGTCTTCCTGGCCTTATTCTTACATTTAAACTCTAGATGCTATGTCAGAGCTGCAGGAAGCTGCTACCACACTGATGCTCTGCAGAATCTCGTACGTCTCTGCAACTCAGCACAACCAACAAAGGAGTGATATTTCCTGTGAGTAAACATTTCCTCCAACTGCAAAAAAAAAAAAAAAAAAAAAAAAAAAAAAAAAAAAAAAAAAAAAATTTTTTTTTTAACAGCAGCTATGCTAAAATTAGTGATTTTTGTTGTTGTTGGAAAAATCTTGAAGGTGGCTCTGTATGAAAAGGGCTAGAGTGGAGGGAGTCGCAGCCGGGGTGCTGACCTCAGGGTGTTCCTCATCCCTCTCCCTGGCTGCAGCCAGCCTTCAGGTGAGATGGAAGATGCCCTATGGGCTGTGCAAGCACTAGACTGTCCCACTGATTTGAATGCCATTACTCACATCGTTGACACACTCAGGATTCTACATGGAGGCCCACTGGGAGAGATGAGCAAACCAACCACCTTGAGGCCTGCAAGAGCTGCAGCTCAGTTTGCACTCAGGACGAAAGGGGTGGTCTCACCACACCAGAAATAGTGCAGCTGCCCAAACCACTGAAATATTAACATGCTGCACCAATTTATGTGCTTCCTGAGAGAACTATAATTTACTTTTATCAGCCATCTGTTTTTCAAACTTTACATCAGCGGTTTCAATTCTGCTAAAATGCACCTTGCACTCAGGCAAATGTTTCCTGTTCTGGTTCCTTCCCAGTGGCTTACAGAAACTGCAAGAGATCAGACAGAGATCTGCTTGGCAGCAGAAAAGCAGATGCAGGTGGATGCCTTGCTGGAGGAGAGGCACACATGGTTCAACCACCGCCCCCACAGTCCTCCTCCAAAATGAGTGTCTGTGAGAGTCTGGCCTTGGTGGAACAGGGGAGGAGTGCTCTGTCTGTGTGACACTGAGCAAAAATCATGATGATAAGATCAGCCCCTCAGCTCTCCTAACCCTCAGGGCTTCATGCCTCCTCTCTCCCATCAGATTCAACCTCTGCATCTGGACTCAGGACCATCTGGAGGGCATCTGCTGGGCATGGGATGTCCCCCTCAGCTTTGATTCTTCTGCACATCCTCCATGGGGCCACCGTGTTCCAGCCCCAGCCATCCTGTAACTCTAGGCAACTTCTGGGCAAACCCAGAGTCAGCAAAGCACAGGCTGAAAAGCTTAGCAGCCAAGGGATGTTCTACAGGAGGAAGATGTTTGGATAAGTGGAGGCAGAAGCCTGTTGAAAGTGCAGAGACATCTCTCTTCACTTAAATAAATAAATCAAAGAGTTTAAGCAGAGGCAGACAGTTTCACACATTGAACAGGCATCCAATTATCCTGTCTTTTTGTGATCCATGGAGCTGTGCGTGATTTCACACTTGTACCACATCTAGCTCTTGTTAATGCTTTGATTGCATTTTGCATTTGTATAAATGATTACAAAAAATAACTGTGCTGCTCATAAGGCACTAATTACAAACCAGGGAAGTGGAAGCTTAAGAAGTGCTCTTGGTGATGATCAGTGCATGTAACAGCCAATTATCTTCAGAAAGTAGCATCAGTATGAACTGACACACATATATTACACTGCTATAACACCAGTGGGAACGGCTTAGTCAGATCAACACTTCAGGTGCTTTGTAAAGCCAAGTGAATGGTGTAGAAATAACCAGCAATAATTTAACCAGCAATTCCCTAAAACACCAAGGGATTTAAATTATTGAAGAAATGCTCTTTGACTAATTCATAGAGATGGATCTATAATGTGAAAAATTATTACTGCAGTAATCTGAGTAGCAAATGATAGATATTAATTGTCCACTATTAAATATTGCTCAGATATGTGTCCTTTGTTTCTTGGATGTATTTATGCCTGCAATAAAGCTCATCCACAGTGGGCACATTCATGTCTGTCAAAGAAACATGCCTGCCCTGTGTACACCAGTGTATGTGCTTGCTGTCTATGCACGCATACAGTTTCCTGCTGCTGTAAACACACTGGGTGTTGCTGAATTGGCCTAAACAGTTCTGATACTTACATTTCTCTTTCCCTCCATATTATATTGGTCTATGCCTGCATGTATCTTTCTATTATCTGGTTGACACCAGCAAAAGCCATAAGGTCACTCTGGATCTGCTAACCCTTAAAAGCGTATCTTAAAATAAGTAACCAAAAAACCCACTCTGACTATTGTCTCACTCTGAATTTCATGCACAAGCCAATGGAACTCTGTGCATGCTTGATCACCAGTTTCTGAAAGAGGACTGGAGGGATGAATAGGCTGTACTGCCAGCAGTGCATGACGTTTCTGATAAGATACCCAAACTGGCACTGAGACAACTTACAGGATTTACAGTTGCCTCAATGGAATAAAGACTGCTGACAGCGCACCATGCTTCCATGTCCTAAATTTTTCTGCACATGCACATATACATGCATAAGGGTCATGAATTTGTCTCCCTTTGGGGGACAGAAACAGGAGCTTTTTGGAATGTCAGAAAGTCTTTATGGGAGTGGAGAACTTCTCATCCAGCCTGGGTGATGCTGATTGTTAAGCTGCATGCAGTTCAGTGGACAGGCCCCATCTCACTGGACACAACAACCCATTGGCACATAACTCATGAGGCTCCCATGCAATTCTGAGCATGGCTGCTAGAGTTTTATGTCTTCTCTAAGCATTTAGGCTTAGCTGTCACTGTCTGCTCTGACTCACGTAATATCCTGTATGTAGGATCTGCTTGGGTCAATCAAGGCTTCATCAAGTTCTTCACTAGTGCACTGAGCTACCATCTTCTCTTACAGATATTTTTCCTGAAATGCTGTGTTTATAAATGCAACTAGAAGGCTGAATAAGTTGTTTTTTGAAGTTTCTGTGATTAATGTAGACAGTGGCATATGGGCTATTTTTTTGGTCAAACACAGATTGTTTGTGATTTATATAAAAAGAAGAGAAGAAGGAAAAGAAGACCAAGGGAAGGAAAATGGCATGGTTAAATGGCTGAAGCACAAATTAAGCTCTTGGATGTGTGAAAAATATCCATCATGACAAAGCACTCGTCTCTTTGTAGAACTTGCAAATGTTTTTCCAATACAAACAATGGCACTCATAATGAAACAACAATAAAGGTAGCCAAGCTATTTCTTCCTTACTCATCTGTAAAGTGCCACATAGCTATTTACATGGGTCTCTGCAAAAAAAATCAGATAACAGAAACACACTGAAAAAGCAACACTTTCGTGGCATTAACCTTCTTCGAACACAGAACATTCTTTAAAAAGCAGCAAACTGAGCAACGGAGGAATGGTAAGAGACTCTTGCAAAATAAATGAATATTTATCTCAACATTCATCTGCAATTATAAAGGTTGTGAGAAAGCTGGAAAATAAACCACAGTCCTAGAAGACCTGATTTTGCCCATCTACTCTCCAATGAGCTGAGGGCAGTCGACAAACAACTCCTTATATAAAACTCAGTAAGCACTGAAAATTGAAAAAATTACTCATATGCTCTTTTTGTAGTACTAGTTTCCCAGAAAGCTTTTGTACTGGACAGAAAAGAAAGATAGTAACCTTTGCAGTGAATTACAGTGCTGTGAAAACATAATATTGTGTGAAAACATATTATATTACAGATTGCATCATAAGGTGGTTTGATTAATTAGACAATATTAGTTTCTGTTGACATCAAGTATTCTTACTTTACCAAATCAAATTATAAAGAGTTTTGCAACAAGAACAAAATGTTTTTCACCAGAGGAAAGAAAATGTTTTAATACAATGGCCTCAATTTTCTGGTTGCACTAGCCTGTACTCTGCAAGAGATCCGTGGAATGGATTTTACATGAATCTCTACCAGACAGAGCTTCCTCTGCACTCAGGGAGTTAATGGTTTTCTGTGTATTACAAGAAAAAACAAGCTGTGTCAGAGCTGTGAACTGGGTACTCCATCAGCATAATTTGTTGGGTAAGTGGTGCAGTCTGGCAGCTACAGAAAGGGCTGGGAGACATGGCTCCTGGGTTATGTGCCCATTTTTGCAGCCAGCACACTTTAAAAACACTGAGAAATCCCATACTTTTCTGTGTCTCTCCTTCCTACTTCATGAGCAAGACCAAGGATAACTTCAAATTAAGGAGTTTGGAAAAAAATTAAAAGATTGTGTCTTCATCCTATAGATTCGCGGTATTACTAAACGATGGTTGAAATACATGCAGGTAGGAAACTATCTAAATAAGAGTTTTAGAAGATGGTGCATTTTGGATCACAAAGCAGAAAAGCTTTTGTATAGTGGCTGTTCAAATGACACAAAATCATAGAAAAGTACAGATGGAAAGTGCTTCAGTTACATTGCCATGCTGTAAGGCAGTATCAAGCACAACCACACCATTCCAGCCAGTGTTTGTCCAGGGGTAAGGCCATAGGGATAGGGAAGACAAGGTTACCACAGTGTTTCAAAGCAGTTTGTTTGGAAGCTAACTAACTGTAGCTAGAAAAGTTTCCCTCCTATCTAACATCAGCGACCTTTAATTAACTGAACTTCATCTTATCTCACCCTTATTGAATTTGGACAGCAATTAATTAATTCTTGTCATTTGTTCCATGGGTAGCTACTATGTTCCTTTTCAGCCCTTTTTTTTTTTTTTTTTCCCAGTGTATATCCAGGTCCTCACAAGCTGTTTTTTCTTGTTATCTCTGATCTTTTCCAGGCTTTTTAAAAATTTGTTTACAACTTCAAGCACTAAGTTTGGAAATTTCAATCCAGCTGAGAGGCTTCACCCAAGAAAACGCAGCAGTTGCCACCCTTGATTTTCACATGATGCTTCTGTTCCTTCAATATTTATTGGCATAATATTTGTCTTTTTCCAAAAGCCTCACACTGCTGCATGCACTACAACTCCAATGCCATGTAGCAGGACCACTACCTACTCATTTGGCATTGACTACCTCTTTCTAATGATAGTATGTCACATCTGTCTTAATTAAATGTCATTTATTCATTTCATTTTTTTTACCATTTTCTTATCCTGTCCCACAGAGTCCTAGCAATCTTTTTCAGCCAAATTCATAGGTGTATGCTTTACTGAAACTATATATGCGGATACTGAATGTAGGGAATACTGCAAAACTGACCACTGTAGGCACCAACAGAACACCAAGTTATTGAAGGAACTTTTCTGAATGCAAATTTTTCAGCTAATTATGCATCAGACATCATATACATCGTATTAATTTACTCATGATGGAGAAGATAGAAGATCATAGAATCATAGAATTGCTCAGGTTGGAAAAGACCTTCATGATCATCAACTCCAACCATAACCTAACCATACTATCCTATCTCTAACAACCCTCCACAATCATGTCCCTGAGCACCACATCCAAACAGTTTTGAAGCACATCCAGGCATGGTGACTCAACCACCTTCCTGGGGAGCCTATGCCAGTGCTTAACAACCCTGTTTGTAAAAACATTCTTCCTGATATCCATCCTAAACCTCCCCTGGTATTGGAAGAGATCAATAAGGTCTCCCTCAGCCTCCTTTTCCCCAGACTAAACAGCCCCAGTTCCTTCAGTCCCTCCACATAGGGCATGTTCTCCAAGTCCTTCACAAGTCTTGTTGCCCTTCTTTGGCCTTGCTCCAGCATCTCAATGTCCTTTCTGTACTGAGGTGCCCAAAACTGAACCGCTCCTGACTGGCCACCAACTGGTTTTAGCTCCATTGGCCACAGCTCTTTGGGCCTGACCAGCCAGTGTTTCACCCAGTAGAGCGTACGCCCAAACCATGGGCGGCCAGCTTCTCCACAAGGATGTTGTGCGGGACAGTGTCAAATGCTTTAGTGAAGTTCAGATAGACCACATTGATAGCCTTAAGATATATGGGGACAAGGCAGAGAGCAAATAAAAATAATTATTTTTTTAAAAAGACTGCTGCAATACTGAAAATGACTATTTTAATTCTATATTAACCTTTAAGAGAGACAGAAATAAACTGAATTGAAATTACACATTACTATTTGTATGACTGATAACAGTGTTCCCATACTGTGGTAGCTGATACTTCCACACTTATTGATTTTTAATTGCATTTTCTTGAAAGTGAGCGTGTTCTGATGAATTTCACAAACAATGTGTCACTGATTTGGGACTGGCCACTGTTCTGGGTTGGTTGTCTTCAGTCTTCTTCCATCTCTCCTAGGACATTCAGGTGATCAAGCTCCTATATCCACTTATTTATTGGAAAGCCTTTTAGCTCAGCCCTCACTCTCAGGACAGCAGCCCCTCCTCTATTGACTGCATTTGCCTCAGGTCTCTGCCTGACACAGCTGCCTTGCAGGATGTTCCTTTGGGAGAGGTGACTGCACTGATCCCAAAACAGGCTTTTCATAACAGCATCATTAATTTCTTACAGAGGCCACTGTGGTAAATAGAGTTCATGACACTGCAGACCACAGTCCCAGAGGAAGGAAATGTTCCTCTATTTCTGTGTCTTGGGGCACAAGATGGGCTTTGTAAACATCCTATGAAGTGCAGTGCATGGGATGGTGCACACATCCCAAGACAAGCTAGCATCTGAACCAAAGGCTCTCTGCTGCCATCCTGGTGCCTGCTCTTGGAAGGACCACCCCTGGTAGCCACAACCAGTCAGCAAAAACACTGAGATTGTGCCAGGTGGGGAGTCTCGTTTGATAGTCCTGTTAGAAACAGAGAAATTTCCACGGGTAACAGATATTTACAGACATATTTAGTCAGATAGGACAGTCCTTACCCTCTTTTAGTGCTAGCATGGTTTGTGCTTGCACCCAGCTACCTTAAAATCACATAAACCACTTGGTAACATTTCTTCTTTTGAGATTAACTGTGAAAAATATCTATATGGGGGAATCTGATTCTTACTTTGCAGTTAGTTTACAAATTAGTGAAGGTGAATCAGGGGCTATTCTTCTCTATATCTGCCTTTAAAAGTCAGAGCAGTTATCCTTGAGGTACTCTAACCCTTGACCTGGAAGTCTTGGATGGGGAGCAGAAAAAATGGCTGGAGGGCCAGGCCCAGAAAGTGGTGGGGAACTGAGTTAAATACAGCTGGTGAGCGATCGCAAGTGGTGCTCCGCAGGAGTCCATACTGGGGGCTTGTCCTGTCCAGTATCTTTATTGATGATCTGGACAAGGGATTGAGTGCACCCTCAGTAAGTTTGCAGATGACGCTAAGCTGGGAGGAAGTGTTGATCTGCTTGGAAGTAGAAAAGCCCTCCAGAAGTTTCTAGACAAGCTGGATAGCTGGGCTGAGGCCAATAAGTTCAACGAGTCCAAGTGTTGGGTCCTGCGCTTCGGTCACAATAACACCAGGCAACGCTGCAGGCTTGGGGCAGAGTGGCTGAAAGACCGGGCTGAGGAAATGGACATGGGCTATTGGTTAGTGCTCAACTGAACATGAACCAGCAGTGTGCCCTGGTAGCCAAGAAGGCCAATGGCATCTGACTTGTATAAGAAATAGTGTAGTCAAAAGGTGAACAGAGGCAACCTTCCCTCTGTGTTCAGCACTAATGAGGCCACGCTTTGAGTATTGTGTTCAGTACATTCTTGCACAGAGGGGGGCCCTCACTGCAAGAAAGACATGGAAGCCCTGGAGCATGCCCAGACAAGGGCAAACAAGCTCATGAGGAGTTTGGAGCACAAGTCTCAAGAGGAGCCGTTGAGGAAACTTGGCTTGTTCACTCTGGAGAAGATGAGGCTCAGGGAAGACTGTATTGCTCTCTACAATTACCTGAAAGGATGTTGTAGCAAGGTGGGGACCGACCTCCCATTTATCTAGCAATGGGAGAAGAAATAATGACCTCGAGTTGTGCCATGAGAGGTTCAGGTAGGATATTTGGGGAAATTTCTTCTCAGAAGGAGTGGTCAGGTGCTGAAATTAGCTGCCCAGGGAGGTGTTTGAGTCACTGTCACTGGAGGTATTCAAGAAATATTTAGATGTTGTAATAAGGGACATAGTTCAGTGGGGAAATATTGTTGGTAAGTGAACAGTTGGACTGGATGATCTTGGAATTCTTTTTCAACCTTGGTAATTAATGATTCTATGATTCTATTCCAGAAAGATTCCATTTAATAGCAATGCTGATTTTACTGTGATTTTAATCTCATATGGTAGTTACAGTGAAGCTGATAAGATTCATGGTGCAAGCATCACTTTGTCATGCTAAGCTGGTAGTACTGGACAAGTGAAAATTCAGCTCCCCCAGTCCTTCTCTTTTTATATAAAAAAGCAGCAACAGAGTGAGCTGTGTTTGGACACGTTATTGTGGCTAAATGCTGACTCTGCTGAAGACCTCCTGAGCATTGTAGCAGAGCCAGTAATGACTTTTCAAACAGGACTGTTTTTTTGTAGACTGTTACCCAAGGCAGTACCTGGAGAAATCCATCCCAGCCCATGGAATAAGTGTTCTAAAGGCTGTTGGTTTTTGTTTGTTTGTTTGTTTGTTTCTGTTTGTTTGTTTCTGTTTGTTTGTTTGCTTTCCTGGAAGGTAAACTGCATCTGGTTCTCTGGGAGCAAACAAACACCCTACAGCAGAGAGATGTCAACTCTTCTTGGAAAGACAGATTTGGGACAGAGGAGTTGACAGAAGTGGCTGCTTTTCACAGTTGTCACGTAGAACTGCTGTTTTTGTGAGCTGGATCCCAGCCTTCCTTACACTGAAAGTCTGCTACAATACATCAGTACATAAATGCATAGTCAGAGATTCTATCCATTCTGTGTGCACATTCAAAGATATTGCAAGAACCAGGGAAAGAGCAAAAACATGTTTAATTTGGCTCGCTGACTGTGGGTGCACAGAATTTGGCTAGAGTGCAAGCACATCTGGGGGTGCAAGTGATTTACCTTGTGTGAAGCCCTCCACACAGTTGCTCCACAATCTCTCTTGAACATACCTTCTCCTATAGCCCTATGGCTGCAAAAATCATGTCATTTTCCTGTGTTTGCATCCACCCCTACACTGTAGTTAAACCCGTAGTGAGTAATTAATTTTACTCATTAAGAAGCAACTACAAAAACTGACAGCTCGGTGTGCCCTGGACGTCGTTTCTGACAAGAATAATAACCTTATGATTTTGCAGCTTGTGCTTCTTGCAAACCTGCCTTCATTTTCTGGTGCTTTAAAATTATTACAGAAGTCTAACCAAGGTAAATAAAAAATATTTGACAATGATCACAGTTGTTCAAGGAGGAAAAATGTCATTTCAATACAGAGTTCTGTTTTTTTGTTTTTTGTTTTTTTTTTTTTCTTTCTTGCCATTGATGTAGAAGTGTCACACAGCTCTAAGAGAGGGAGAGAACAGATCACATCCCAGACTCCTTCCAGTCATGCTGTTCTCTTATTCTGTGAGTAATGAAGTAGCTTCCTAGAGCCAATTGTGCTGCCTGCACTTATATATATGGTTAATTCATGAATTTTTTCATTAATAATAAAGCAGGGCATAGCTATAGAAAGAATATTGTACTTATTACTAGCAACTCTCCAGAGATTAGTGGAGTGCAGGATTCTGCTTTTTTTAATAAATAATATATAACCCTTTTATTTCTAAAATATTATGCCACTAAAGAAGGTCTTGTTTAACCAGTTCCACTCACCATCTTCCACCTGCTGTATAATTGTTGTGGTTTCTTTGAAGAGGATAAATTGTCTTCTTTTTCCTCCTCCATTAAAAAAAATAAAAATAAAAACAAAAATAAATAAATAAATAAAAATCTCTTTTCTCTCAAGTGTTACATTGCCCTCTTTTCCAAGGGTCAACACTTACATTGCATATGATATATTTTCCAATATTCATGTGAAAGTCTGAACATGTCCCCACTGATCACTCCTGAACACTTTGTTGTGTCCATATTGAATCGTGCTTTAAGCTGATTTGGAGTACTGTGCTCTTTTCTTTCTCCTATAAAGGAATCATCAGTGCTAAGGAAGGAAAACCAGAGCCATTGCCCTTTTTAACTGCTCACCTGAAAAGGTGGTAGCATCCAAAGATGATGTAAGGTAAAACTGGGAAATGTCGGGAAGCTCATCTCTCTTCTGCTATGACATGGCTAAGCCTTTTTTGATTTGAGGTAGGGAAGGCAGGGTATTTTGAGATGCGTTCAGAGAACAACTTCCATGTCATAATTGCTGCACAGTGCAATCTTAATTGGATTTAGATAACTGAGAATGCAAGGTCGCTATGTTGCCATGCGAAAAAACAGTGGGAGCTCTTACCTTACAACACTTACCTGACATGAACAGGATAGACACATATCCAGAGCAGGAACATGATAATTTGCTTCCCTGAAAGAGGAGTTTTTCTTTAAATAACTGATATGCTTTGACATGGTGTCAGATTGTATCAGATCATGTTCCATAAACTGATTTTGCACATGTGTGAGATGCTGTCCACAACAAGCTCACAATGGAACAAGATAGATATTTAAATTATTTAAACTTTTAATTTATGAGCTGTTCATAAATATCACCTTCAATCCTTTCAGATTTCCAGTGTATCTCCTCCTGCTCTCCACAACTTACTAATTGCAGCCTGATTATGTAGACAGGGTCAATATTCTGTGCACTTACCTGCAAGGACATTATTAACAAAGAAAGGTCTTCCATTTGGTTTTCATCAGTGTTGCTCAACATGAAGATCAAATAGACTTTACAATCATAATTATGCTTTTATTTGAAAAGTTATTTTAGAGAACTTGAACATATATTACCTCTCACCAGGGAGCTAACCTTGATCCCACTTCAGGTGATAGAAAATCTTTTTACCCTAAAAATGGTTTTAAGTTGAGGGAGGGAAGATTTAGGTTGAATGTCAGGGGAAAGTTCTCTACTATGAGAGTGATGAGGTGCTGGAACAGGCTGTCCAGACAGGCTGTGGATGCTTGGAGGTGTTCAAGGCCAGGTTGGATGGCGCCCTGGGCAACCTGGTTTAGTATTGAATGGGGAGGTCGGTGACCCTGTCTGCAGCAGGGGGTTGGAGTTTGATGATGCTTGAGGTCCCTTCCAACCCAAGCTGTTCTATGATTCTACGATTCTGTGATCCTAAGTGAAGCATAATCAATTCTTTGGGGAAAAAAATCTGGGCATGTCTCCGTCTTTGCATGGTGGGGGCTCCTCTCTTCTCCTGAATTCTGTTTAGGACAATGAGGAGTTCCTCTGATTTTCACTGAAATTTAAACATTTCTTTTAAATGAGACATAAATATCTGTGCAAAATTCCCCCAGGAAAGCTGGCAGGGGGAACTTATCTGAACAACGTCCTCTGTGGACTTTGATAGTCTTTGAAACAAGTGGATACTGTGAAGTTCAAATAAAATGTGGACAGTGGTCAAATCAATTAGACATTTTAAGACAGGCTCCAGAGACCATGAAAATTGAGCAGATCAGGAAACAATAGTGGTAAAAAATTCCGATGACAGGTGAAGCATCACATTTGCTAGTACAGTTCACAAGACTTCTGAGACTTATGTATGTCTGCCCTTATGGAAAGCGAAGAACCCAAGCCAGATGCAGACAGGAACTAGCAAAAGACACATAAATCAGAACAGCAATAATTGCTTTATGAATCTGCCACTGGGGATGCTCAGTGTGGTCTGCCCTGCTGACATGGTGCAGCTGCATGGGGCTCAGTGCCAGTGCAAAAATTGCCATGGGTATTTGGGGAAATCCCACTTATTCCCCAGTCTCACAGCATACAGATCCCTACTCTACCAGTTCCCTCATGCCTTGTAAGAGGCAAAGCTAACACCAGTGTGATGCTCACCAGGAGGTACAAGCTGCCAACACACCAGGCCAGCACTACACGGGAAACACAGTGTAAGCAGAATTTCCAGATCTAAATGTGAACAGCTCTTTTTTTGTTTGTTTGTTTGTTTGTTTGTATGTTTTAATTATTATTTTTAACAGATACCTGAGCCAGCTGGAAAGATGTGGGTAGGAACCAAAAGAGCACAGAGGCTCTTCAGCATTGATTTCAGGTGCCTATCTGCAGGCAAACAATTTTTCAAAAACCTGTCTGACCAGCTGAGTCGCTTGAAATACCGAAAGTACTCACAGTTTCTGGCAAAAACATCCTTAGGCTACTGTAGCTGTATTATCTTGGTGTCCAATAGCATCACTCCTTTGGCTGCTCTGCCTATCTAGGTACCTATCTTCTTGGCTGTGGCACTGAAAGATTCAGAAATAAAGTCCCCCTGTACCTAAATCCCCTGAAAAGCATGATTTATTTTATTTTTTTAATGCAAACAAGGACACACCTAAGACGAACCGAGAAGCTAGCTCAGTTCTGTGGAATAAAATGGTTTCTTTAACCTTCAGGGCTGCTAGCACCACACAACTTTTCCCTGCTCAGCTATGAAGATGGGTGGCCACAGTCAGGCTGCTCCCCAGGAAAGTCACCAGCACTGATTAATCCTACTACTGGTCCTGGTCTGCTGCAGCCCAGGGTGTCAAGAAACAAAACATAAGTGCATGGGTTTAAGTCTACTCCTGTCCCTGTGCAGTTTATTCATATGGACTCCCAGTACTGAACAGATATGGCCACATTGGGATGCTCCTGGCTTTGGTCATCCATACTGCTAGTTTGGGCTTGTGCCTGCGAGCACACTCTAGTGCTGTGGAGAAATATCATTTAGCTTCATGTTATGTTTCCCTAATCACAAATATAAATGAATGTATTTTCATAGATATGTGTTCAGAACACATTCATATTTTTATGTTTACAGCACAGCTGGAAGAATATGGAGAACAGCAATCCCCTGCCCACCATTCTGCTGCCTCCTAAGAAGGCTAGTACCGTTGCTCTGTGGTAACTTCATCTGTAAATTTTTGATGGTGGTTGTTTTTTTCTGTCAGTTCACATATGAATTAGAGCTACAGCAATATACTGAAATGAGCCATGCTCAACTCCCACAGAATGGAGTCTGTCAGCAGAGATGTTGGTGATGAGAAATGAGCTTAAATATTGCTTCCTTCATGGGAGCAGAGTGTGCGAGAGCAAGGGAAGAATTCAAAGCCAAGAGGACTTCTGAAGACATGGGAGAACATCTGTGAAGAAAAAACTACATAGATAGTAATCAGCTTGGAGATAGCAGAGATAAGACAGATGAAAGATGTGGTTAGCAGCTATTGAGCTCCTGCCAAGTCCTCTTAACGTGCTGTTTCACAAACTCAGTTCCAAGGAAGTCAGAGTCCAGTATCCAGTACAGGACTCTACAAAATGTTGTGCTTGAAAACATGTGTCAGACAGTTAAGGGGGCTGTACTAGGCTGCCAAATCACCAGAAAGTGAACCAGGCCAGTCTTCTGGTGCTCAGCTCCATCCATCCCATCTCCTGCTGCTCCTGAGCTCTGGAGACCATCTATAGGCTACCTGCATGTCTAGAGGAGAAGCCTTTTCCTGGCCTCCCTGTTATTTTCTCAGTCTTTCTGCAGCCATCCAGGAAGACTCTGAATAAAATTTCAGAATAAAAGTTCACAAGATAAGTTTTATTCAGCTCTGAATAAAACTTTCTTCTAGATTCTGTGCAGATCAGCCTTCGAGGAAGTTCATTCTCCCCAGGACTAAACGCCTGAAGCCCTTGCCTGCAGGGAGGAATACCGGTGATATCCCCAAAGATGTATTTTTAGGTGAGTAGGGTAAAGAAAGAAGAAGGTAGAGGAGAAGGAGAAGGAAGGAAGGGGTCAAAATGGCAGTGAGAGTGATATATGTAAAGGAAAGGGAAAGGAAGTTATGGTAAGAGCAAGCAGTGGAAAATCTGCAGTAAGTCAGGCAATGCTCAGAGAAACAGCAGCAGTGCTGAGGGAAGGTGGAGATTGCTGGAAGGGCAAACACAGAACTCCATCGGTTTTCTTAATGCAAATATTGTTTTATTCTTTAATGTTATGTTATGCAGGTAAAACAGACCAGATTGCCTTTTGCCAACAAATACCTACCTTTGGCTTCCAGCAGTAGATAGGAGAGAGGTAACAGCCCTCCCTGGAGATTGCACTTGGTCACCTGGCTGAAGGAGAAGGAAAAACAGCAAAGAAATATATGTTCTTCAGAAGAAATGAAAAGGGAAATGGTCAGACAAATGCTATATGTGTCTTTGTTTTAAGAGGACAGAAGATGAGACCTAAAGGCTGACAGAAAAGCAGTGTTTGCAGGCTGTTAAGTTGGGAAAAATCTTCCAAAGAGAAAGAAAAGAAATAAAGAGAGAACTAGCTGGATGGAAGTAGAAGAAAGAACAAATGTGAGAGATGTTTCTGGGAAATTTGAAACAATTCTGCATGGCAGAATGAAGCCATCAGCAAAGAGAGGATGGGATTGTGGAAAAAGGACAAAAAGCAGTGATAGGGAAGCACAGAATAATGGCTGAGTGTAGAAATCCTGAAGACTAAGGAGAACTCTCCAGATGAAAGCAAGAAAGTTAAGCACAACTCAAGCTTAGGAAGCCACATCTCCATGCTAGCATCATTTATTCCTTCTTTCAAGGCAAGGGGCTGAAAAAAGTCTGGTCTCCATGTTAGCAGGTCACCTGCACTGTCATCCAGGGTGGTGGGCACAGCATAGGGGCTGTGGTTTCTCCCTGCGTTTGGCAGAGAAAATCTCTGGAGTCTGCCAGGGCTGAGGTCAAAATTGAAATTAGGGGAGACTGCCAAACCGAGCTCATAAGTTTTTAGGGAAAAAAGTCAGCAGACCTTAAACAAATATCTTTCATAAACAGGGTGCCTTTTAGATTGTGCTGATGGAGCCTGTGAGTGTGCTGCTGCCATTAGCTCACGTATTTGGCTTTCAGAGGTTTAGAGGGATTTGTGCTACATGGGCCTGAACTTGAAAGGTGCTATGCCCTCTCATCTTGTGACTGGCAGCTCCAGCAGGTACTGTGTCTTCCTTGGGATCTGGCCACTGCCTGGGCTGGCCTAAGCAGAACTGGTGCCTCACATTTTGAGAGAAATTTAGCACACTCCCTTGTCAGCAGTATACCTAAACGGCAAGTGAGAAACAGAGATATTGCAAGTACTCACAAGTCAAGTTTATGTTACACAGAACCTTAAGTCATAATGTAGAACCCCAAAATTTTAAGTGACATAGGCCTGGCAGATGTAGAATAGCTTTTCTCCACTCCCTTGCATACTGAGAGACGTAATCCTTGCATACTGTCAAATAAATGCACCTAGCTGTATGGATATATGGATATAAGAGACAATCTTCATAAATGCACAGTCACCAGACACATAGTTTGAGCTACCCTAGAAATTACTCTCCTTTGTCAGCTAGCTCTCTGCTTTACTGATGTATCACATTTTTCTAGGTGACTTTGAAAGTAATGCCTGTTATTTATTTCCATGGGAACTACAACAGATACAGAGAGCACAATAACACGATTTGATAGAGCAAATTCTCAGCTACAAAAAAATATTTTTCAACATGGTCACCACCATTAGCTATGCATTTTTGCCAGTGATGAACAAGATCCTGCATGCTCCACTTGTAAAAATCTGCATGGCTGTCTGGAACGTGGCTTGTCTTTCACACTGCTGTAACCGCTGTTGAAACACACCACCCAACACCTTACTGTGCTCACATCCACTGTTTGGGCTCCATAAGTGTTCAACAAGTGTTGATGAATGTCAGTGGGTGCCATTTTTTTGTAATTCAATGACACGCCTTGGTTTCATATGCCCTTCCATGTCAGACACCATTGTGTCAGTGTGCCCATCTGCTGCTATTCATCACATGGCAACAACATGCAGTGGGATATTGGTGGGAAGGTTCAACCTCCACCACCATACCACCATCAACTGCCTCTGACATTGTGGGTGAACATAACAAAATAGGAGGCATTACCTTTGGAAGCGCATTAAAATACAATTTTAATAGGGCTATTTAAGGGAACAGCCTCTTTTATTCCATTCTTTTGTCTATTTCACTCTTACAATCACATTATCTCCATTTGCCTGTCACAAAGTCCCTACTGCCATGTGTTGCTGAACCTCCATTCTCTTCCATCTTGTCCACACTGCACTGCAGTTTTCTGTGTACTGGGGAAGCCAGCAGCCTGGGCACCTCACTGAGGTGGGTGATCTGAGTGCATTGTCCAAGAATTATAGGTTCTTCTGGTGAATTATCGCTTTTCCTGGAGGTCTGTATTGCACAATCCACAG
Organism: Tetrao urogallus; assembly: GCF_951394365.1. Lineage (NCBI taxonomy): Eukaryota > Metazoa > Chordata > Aves > Galliformes > Phasianidae > Tetrao > Tetrao urogallus. The sequence goes on along the minus strand of NC_136816.1, from coordinate 57,902,122 downwards.
TGATTAAGAGTTCCATGTTCTTAAAAGGAAATGAATATTTTGAAGGCTACGTAAAGAAGAATTTGGTAACTTAGAAGACTAGGAGGGAACAACTACAAAAGAATGTAATTGGGTGAAAGATGAAACACTTCAAAAATTACTTCAAAGGTAGGAGAATGAGAGGTGATGAAATCTTTTGTGTTGGCAAATTTACTGAAAGTTGAAGAAGTGGAAGAAATATTTTGCAAATTTGCAATCATTTAGAAAATAGAATTTTAAAAACAAATAATGAAATATTAAGAAGATTTTGAAATAATATCTTCTATTAAAAAAAAATAATGAGCTGCTTTTTCAAATCATATGAGCTTTATTTTTCCACTTTTTATTTGATTAAGGTACTTTTAAAACATTTGGAAATAAGATCAAGATAGAAATACATAACTAGAAACTAAGTGAAACATTTCAGGTGAAAAAAACACAAGGCGTTTGTCCAAGAAAAGTGAAAAAATTCATTTCAGGTTGACCTAGGTTACAACTGTTCCTCTCCACTCATCAGTATGATTGTCAAGTCAAAGATACATTGCAGATGCATCTCTAATCAGTTATCACACTGACTCCCATCCCTTCTAAGAAATAGCTTCGGAAGAGTTCTGTTGTGTGAAACCCCATTACTGGTGTATAGTATGCTCATTAGCAAGGTATTTAGCGTACCTTATTTCCTTTGGCAACACTGGTGCATAACATTGTGCCAATAAAATTATTGAAAACAGAGGCAGCACATTGGCCAATGATTTAATAACTCAAACTGATTGCTGAGATTTGAGACCCAAAGAGGGATACGAGAAATCTTCCCATAATCTTACTGCTGAAGAAAACCTTTATCTTACTGATTGTTTTCTTAACAAACTACTGTTAAAACACAGCTTCATTTCTTAAGAACATGTGCAACACATGCTGTCTTTCAACAGATCATTTCTCATATATCATATTCGAAACACATACTGAAAATCCTATTTGTCATTATTCTACATCCAGTGGAGTAATTGAACACAACACACATGATTCAGCTGAGGATTGGGCTTGTTATACTCTTCCTGACTGTGTTACAGAGGTAATTCAGGCATAATAACAGCTCCCTTCTTAAAATAGTCCATAATACATTGACTAGAAAGATCAAGGAGGAGGAGTTCAAGCATTTGCTTTGACTTCTCCATAATAAGAACCATTGTACTGCTCAAAGATTAATTAGATTTAATAGTATTACTTGAAGGAAGGGTGTTTCCTCCCTCCACAGAAACTGCCTTGTGAATCTGTACAGAAATGTCCCATTCTTCTACCAGTGAACCGAGGCTTTGGTTAAGATCAATTTCAGTGGTGCATTTTAGGAATGAAAAAAGCACATTTTTATGCTGCTGAGCACACTGGGAAAATTTTTCTGAAAAATCTTTTTTTTTTACAGTACTTCTGTAGCTGAACATGAAAGTCAAGTCTTAATAAAACGTGTTATTTATCAACTCCTATTTTGAAATAGATGAGATTTGGGACCAACATACTGATTTAATAAACGATAGAAGGAGGCGTACTTAGATAGGCTCATATTACTTAATTGTGATTGAAGTGTAGATAATGTAATCATGAAGGCAACATACATGATACAGAAAGAGTACGCTAAAAGTGCATTTAAATGAATATCTAACTCATCACAAGTATTAGTCAGAGAGTAGGTAGAGACAGCTTATTAAAAACAAAAGCAATCTTCAAAGAAGAGTGGGACCCTAAGGCATGTGAGACACGTCTGAAATATTACAGACAGTTAATTTTGAGGTGAGAAACTGGAAGTGTATATAAATAGTTGTCTAGATTGGAAAGACGTACTACAGGAGCATGTTGATGCTTAATATAATGGAAGTCACACCTACGAAATGGAAGGACAACCAGTTCTAAATGTAGGAATGTGAAATTGTCTTTTTTTCCATAATATTATCCTCTGACATTCACAACTGAAGATATTTTTGCAGTCAAGAGCTGACAAGAATTTAGTATATCTTATTTATCTAAAAAAAAAAATCATATAAAGAGAGGCAAACTTCATGCTATAAATCAGCAGCTAAGAACAGGGGTGATTAGTTAGTAGTTGTGTTTTTCATACACAAGTTATCTTACTCCTTCCTCTGCAGCATTTGTACCTAGTCCCTCACAGAGGAGGTTGTTGGACATGAAAGGACACCTGACTTGGTCTGTGTCCATTCCTATTGTCTTCTTCCTGAAAAGTGAACAGCGGATACAGAACACTTTGGAGTAGAAAAAAAGAGCCAAGATCACTTAGAAATGTTGGCCTGCTGTATGTGTGAGATATAAATATTCCCTTATCATGGATGGAGGTTTGGGAGGCTTCAGACTGACTGGAGACATCATGTTGTCATACGCCAGCCCATTGGAAAGCAGCTGGAAAGTCACCACAGAACAAATTACTATTCACAAGACAAATCCCTAAAACAATGCCTGTCCTTCAAGTCCTGGTGGATCAGCAGGACATAGCACAGTTTAGGACACTGGGGCATCAGCTGCACAGCCAAAGGACCTTGGTGGCCCGTTGCCAAGAGGCTAATGGCTGTGTCCCATTTGCATGTGCACAGTCAGATGTTAAGCAGTGTTCATTGAACACATTTGGAGCCCCGCAAGTAACCACAGCGCTTCATCAAACTCAGAGGGAGGAGGGTTTGCACTGTGGTTTGAGAAGCAAGGGGATGAGATATATCAAATAAGAGACGATCATAGCAACCGCGCTCTGAAACCAAGGCTTTATTTTTGACACAATGCACGGTGTTTTCAAACTGTTAAATGATCATCTTTCCCGGGCTTGTGCAGACCTGTAATAGGAAATGCCTGCTCACAGGTGTATAAGTATTTCCAAAGAGCCCTGTACAAACAACAGCTCTTATGTGCAACCGTCACCAACTAAGCAACTATACAAATTCACTGTGCTTTCTTGGCAATCTGGACTATGGCACAACTATTTGATCAGTTCTACATCAGCTTTCATTTCATCTTCTTCCAAGATCATCCCAAGATGAGATGCATAGGAGAATGGGAATGGTGAGGACAGCAGCACTACTTGCAGCCTCCCCTTTTTAAAACCAGGGAGCAGATAGGAGAGGAAAGACATAAATCTCTTATGTTTCCAGGATTGGAAAGATGTAGCCAAGACTGTGAGGTGTCCTGCCTGCTTGTCTTGCAAGTAAGCAACAGAGACTCCATGTGCTTTAATAGTCCCACCTTCTGAGCTAAGAAACCCCATGCTTTCCTGTTGATTTGGGCTTTATTTCTGCACAGAGTACCTGAACCTTCCTAGCTTGATGCTTGCATGTCAGTGACGTAGTGTAAATGAGATAACAGGCATGTTGTTTCTTCTGGCACATGCAAGGCGTAATGAAGATGGCAACAGACCTATAGCAGCAGCAATACGGCTTGCAGAAATAAGAGTGTGAGTCACTTCTTTAGAATCTTCTGTTCTGCACACTCATAGACTGACAAAGAGAGGTGCCTTCAGCAGACATCTGAATGTGCGTTCAGGATTATTCAAGAGAGCAGAGAGTATATCCTGGATGGTTCTCTTTGCCTTCTATACAAGTAGACAGGGGAAGAAATAGTCATATTCCCATGGCATGGCTAAGCTCTATAGGCATAATAAAAAATATCAAACAGGATGTTATCTAGATTTCCTGCCTTTTTCATGCATGTTGCTGCAGGAGAAGATTCAATGTTTCTCTACAATAAACTAACAAGGAATATATAGACAAAGATATCCAAGGATCAAATATAATAGTGCAGGATCTTGGAGCAGGCATGGATCTCTTCTCTATTGTCCCGGTGGGGAAGACCAGATACTGAAGAGACAGACATTCCTGCAGTGGGTGTGTTGAGGAAAAAATTGGCTGTCAGACACATTCAGCTGATGGAGTTACATGTCACACCCAAACTGCAACACTGCCCAGTGCTTGCCTCGAGGTCTCCTACAGTATAAAGTCTCCTGTTTGTATTTCTTATGTACTATGGAAGAGGCAGAAGAGTCCTTTGGGACTGAGCACATCTATTCTACCTGCACTCTGGCAGACAACTCCAGCCCCAGGGAACCCAGGAGGTCTCATACTTGGTGATGTTCCCTCACCGCAGTAACTCTACAAGTTGTTTGGAGACCAGCAACCTATGGGGTAGATGCAGCCTCTGGCATGCCTTCTCCTCATTAACCTGCATAGGGTTTGCAAAGAACTTGAACAGCTGAAAGGCCATCATCTAGTAAGAAAGATATAAAACTATTTCATTCTTGATCCTGAATTTATATACTGAGTTAATTTAGATACAGTATTGGGTAGATATGTAGGATCAGAATTGCTCCTAATGTTCAGAATGTCAACAGATCAGTTCTTCTCACATACGTATCAGAATGCTGATAGATATACTGTACTAGTTAAAATCTGGTACCTAAGGTAGTCACATGGTTCTATCAGTAAGTCTTTCAGAGATAGTTTGATCCTTCCCATTTCTCCAAAACTGAATGCCTAAAGAGAGCTGCATTGTTGCTGTGAATGGAGACATGTGTATTTGTTTCTCCATGTGCTTTACAGGGAAAAGTGACAATAAGAGAAACCAAAGGGAATGAATATTTGACATTGTCCTTGTCACTTGAAGTGACATGAAACCATTCACTGGGACGTGGAGAAGTCCCTGTACACCCTTGTTTTTTTCACAGGAGACATCTGTAACAAAACTGCGAACTCTGATTTATTCATATTCTGTAAGTCAGCACTGACCAACTGGTTACTGAGTCACCGTTTCTACATAGACAGAGCCACATGCTCTTCAAGTACTTTAACTTTTCTTACTATTTCACTGGAAAAAATGTTGATGAGATGAAATAATCAGTAATTTTGTCTTACTAAAGACAAGACAAATGACTGCAGCATCTTAGCATGAGATTTGCTGTTGCTGTGGAATCACTGCGGCCACTGATTTGTTGCTTCAGTTGACACTTTCTGACCTTCAGCAAATAATACACTATTTCAGTCTAGCTTCAAAGCAGCATGGTGATCTGCTATTGCTGCAGCAAGTTTTCTGATTATCAATCTTGAAGTATGCATACAAGTTATCATTGCTTTCATTATTATAGTTTCTCATCCCCACTGGTGGTTGCTCCACTTGAAAACAAGATTTTCTTGACCGACTTTAATTTATGACCTAGCTACATTCATTTTAAGCTTGCTCGACTTCCTTCGAGGCAGTCACTTAACATTACTGTCACAGGTAACTCTTCTTTCCTAAGCGTGTTAACTTGGAAGATTTTATGGAGACTTCTTCCTGCATAATTTAAAACTCGTGAAAAATGAAAAAGGTATAGGCTAAAAACAGGACATGGAAAGCGCAGAGTGCATTCTTGTGCATGGGAAGTCTAGGGGAAGCTCCAAAAGTCTGCGGGAGTGCCACAGTTAATACAGAAGTTTAGTTACAGTCTGTGCTTCCTAGGAGTGAAGGGGACTCTCAGGACTCCATGCAGCATGGCAGCAACATGGGAGAAAAGGGCTACAGCGCAGAATGCCCTAGAAAAACAAGAAAATGCTCTGAAGCAGCACGTAAGGGAAACAGAGCTTCTAAAGGAGGATGTAGAAAGAACAGACAGGGAATGTGATCCCTCCAGCAGCCTATGTGGATGGAAATCCTTGGGTCTCTCCACACATAGCATCTTCTCTGGTTCTTATTCACTCTCAGAAGTTTTCCCTGTTCCTTCTTCACTGCCTCAGCATCACACCAAGAGGATTATAGTTACTAAGAGAAGAAACCACTCCAAGAAGAGCCTCTTTAGTATCAAACACAGACAGAGACAGAATGTGTCCTGTGATCGCAGGTGGCTTTTTGGCACCTCCTCCCAGGGCTTCCTTTTCACAAGTGACCATGGATAGGATCTACCTTCCACACACAGCTGAAGATCCTGTGGCATTCCTGGTGTATGGGAGAGGACAGGGAAGCCCCATCTGCAGGGAGGTTTCCACTTCTGTTGTCTTCTCCCTGTCTTTGCCCATGAGTACAGAACTCATAGATCCTCTTGCTCTAACCAGAGACCTTGTGGAGCTGTTTCCCAGCACCTCTTTCCACTGATTTTTTGTCCTGTAAGCCTAGTTTATATTTGCATCCAGGTACATCATCTTACAGTTGGCTTTTCTGAAATGCATATTGCTTTTCCATGGGGCCACCCAGATCTCTCCGTATCACCATCTGTCTCTCTTCTAATTCTTCCTCTTTATGTTGATTAGAAGTTCTTTTTGCAATACTGATACCATTTTATCAGGCCAGTGATCAAATCATAAAATGTCATAAGGCTCAGTAAAAGTACACTTAACTGGTAAATGCTCATATGCAATTTCATTTGTGACAAACTGGAGTACTTAATCTATTTAATGCTTTGATGGGCTATTGACACTTAAACACAAACACCGTTTGAAAACAAATAAAATGCCTCTTTATATCAGCACCTACACTATAAACATACAACAAGCAACCTCAAAAACAAACAAACAAACAAACAAAAAAACATAAAACAGCCTACCTTGGAAAGATGTATTTACAGCAGTTCTTTGTATATTGGCTTAAATTATATTACCTAGACTTACTTGTCTGTTTTATACTTTTAATTAGCTCATCTATAGCACTAACCCTCTTCTTTGGAATTTTTCCAGTTCTCCAGAAGACATTAAAAGTCAGTGGTGTTTATTTACAAGTTTTGTTTGTTTGTTTTTGCTTTTGTTTTGTTTTAAATGTTCAGATATAAATTGTCTTGATTTACTCATTTACTAAAGGCTTCTTAACATATTCACTTCTGTATTATTTTCTAAGATATTTCAAGAAAGACTATTTCACTGCTATTATCAAGCATGATTTTTTATAGAAAAAATATGTACCTATCATTTGTTATATTCCATAACAATTATTGACAGTTTCTCTATTTCAAAACACAGTTTTATCAGTTACTTATGTTCCTGTATATCTGCTGCTACCACATCAGGCTCTTTCTTGTGCTCTTTTCCTTTCCCTGATAGTATTTTACAGCATATTGGTCTCATAGTTACATATGCGTTGTGATCATTTTTTTCTCCTTTTCTTGGAATTTTGTATTTTTTTATATTTCATTTACCCATTGGTTTTAAAATGAATGTGAATTTCTGTTTTGATCACAGATTGCTGTTTTTAACCTACAGATGTTTGTTAATGTCTCAGTTCTTTGACAGTTTTCTATCAACAAAATATCTTCTCAATGGTTTGCTTTACAATTATTTTCAAGTTTTAAAAATAGTTCTCTGAAAAGTTCATATATAAGTATGTATTTGTTTATATATGCACAGTGTAACACATACACCTGGATTTGCTTATACACAGTGACAAAACCATGTATTCTGATCACATAAGAATAAATAACCACTAACTCACAACTTTGTCATTTTTTCTTACCTCATAATATGAGAGGTCTAACATAGAATTTCCTGGTCTGGATACACGTTTTCCTGAGGCATCCTTAAAATTCCAGGGACTCAGAAACACAGTCAGCATGAGACCAACAAAAAGTGACGTAGAGTTCACTGAACTCTATGGCACAGGACAAATGAATAATTTATCATTGTCCTTTTCTTTAGTGGAATTTGATCAGTTCTGGAAATGGTCCTGGTTGGAGAAGTTGATAGGCATGCATTTAATGTTCAAGATAAGGTGAAGTACTTCACAGAGTAAGCCTGAATTGAAGCACATCTTCAAATGATTCCCTGGTTCCTTTAGCATCCATCTGAAAAAAAGAAGTTAGAAAAACATATTGCTATTATCAGGTATTCAGACATTTAAAATTAGGCAAATATTTAACATCATTCCTGCACTGTAGTAGGTGACACCATTACACCATTACTGTTTAGCCTGCAAGTTGTTGCACATTTATTGTGTAGCATCTCTGAGCTTTAGAGGTCAAATCTAACTGCATCTCATAGGGTTCACATCTGATAGCGTGCAATGAAATGTTTGTGGCCTGCTCTCCACAGCCGTTATCCAGCAGTGAGCATTGGGATCTTCAGCAAGTAAATGATCACACCAAATCACAAGGCTGCAGCTATGTTTGAAGGCCTTACTGATTTGGGACTATAAATAGAAGAGCAACATCCAAATTTCCATCACTGAAACCTGCCATCGCTCTTCCTGAATCAACATCTGTCAGAACTCATCAGTGTCCTGGCCAGCACATCTACAACTGCTTAGCACTCTCACAACTAAACACGGTAATTCCCTGAAAGTGTGTCCTTGCTGAAATCAAAAATAGTGGCAAACCATCTCCAGCAATAAATGCTCTTCATCTCCTGGAAGGAGTTTTTGGGGAAAGGAAATACAAAAAGAGTGCGCACACAAGTCCTGCTGCAGAACCATGGATATGCTGATCTTTACCTAGAGAGAAAAAATCATCCCACTGTGTGATTGATTTAGTGCCAAGGGCAAAACTCCTTTCTTTTGGCCCAATGAATATTTAATTACTTACATAGTATGAAGCAACTGCAGCAGGAGGAGGTCCTGCCTGAATAAATGCCCAGAACGAATCAAATGGAGAAAGGATTTAAACCTGTCTCCAGTACTCTAAAAGAGTGCTTGGCATGAAAGTGAGTTACACCACTGCAGTTGATGGGGACCAAATAAAAGTTTTGGCTTCCATTTCTGGATAAAGAAGGAAAAACAGTGAAAACAGCATTAAGTTTAGAATTTCAGACTTATAAATATCATGCGCTGTAGCCCCTCTGTTGCAGAACTATAGAAGAACTAAGTGGATATGAACTCTTGGAGAATGTGGAAGTAAAAAGCAGAATGGAGAAGAACTTATTGAAAAGCTGAAGCAGATGTAACCCTGACTGAAGTAGTGAAACTGAGCATGCAACCACACCGCGGGTTCACCACTATTACTTGTGCTCACAACCCCAGAGCTCTGCCCACAATTACAGAGCTCTCCTCCTCAGATCAATTGCATCCTTGCTCAAAGCAAGAAGGGAAAGAAAGAGCTAGCAGTACTTCTCCCTTACTCTTCTGTTCCTTGGCCTGCTTTAGATAAACAAAACAAAACCTGTGGAAGGAATGATGAGTTGTTGGTATTCTTGCTGGATTTGCTTGGCCTCAAAAACAAAAATAAAAGCCAGGGTCATACAATCCATGAAGAGTGAAGTTTACTTGGATGAGGGAACACACCCTGACTCCCTGCTGATCGTGTTGCAGTGATGGTACCTCACATACAGATATGTCTGCTATTAATGTGTCCAAGTCCTGTTGTTCTACATGTTCTTGAAGAAGTTCTCCATCTTTAAATTGCTAAAACTTCAGTCCAAGATGCTTATGTAGAAAATAGCAAAGCCTGAGAATGTTTAAAAGCAGCTTTGAGGAATAGTGTTTTCGGCTTTCTGTCCCTAGACAATGCATATATTAAGACCTGTTAATGCAGGAACTAATCAGTACATTAGGTTGCTTAATGAAATATGGAGATATGGAGATATTCAAGACCCATGTGAATGCCTATGTGTGCAACTTATTGTAGGGTACTGGCTTTAGCAGGGGGTTGGACTTGATGATCTCTTGAGGTCCCTTCCAAAACCTGCAATTCTCTGATTCAGTGAAACAAAGTTAAAAACTGATTTGTACTGTCCTGTTGAAATACGTAGCAATATACTCCTGTTGCACTCATGAACCAACCTTTCAAGCAGGGCCACTTCTGACCAGTGTGCTGGGGCACATTCAGCAACGATGGCCCTGGAATGCTGCACTCCTTCTGCTCTGTTTTCCCAGTTGTCAGTTCTGTTTATAAATTGTCCATTTATAGCAAATCCAGCACCTGCTATGGACACCTCAAGCTGCCAAATGCTTGAGTACATCCCAATGTGAGCCACTCCGCACTTTAACTAACTGTGCTCAACCTTTTATCAGTGCTATGTTTAAAAGAGTTTCCCAGGATTTCTGAGGGCAGGTTTGGGCTGTTGTGAACAAACCGGACAAGCCACTCAAGATGATTATGGCAGACTTAGAGTGTACAGTATTTCTTCTCAGAATAAAACAGCAGATCTGCCGGGCCTTCCACATACAGCACCATCTTCTGTGAGTCCAATACTCTTATACTTCATGTTACACATTGAAGATGATTCTGGACTAATTTTTTTTTAAATCCCATTGCATTTTCTACTGTTTAGTTCAACTGATTTGCAAGCTTTATATTACTGTAATATGATGATTATTCATGAATAACTCCCAGGTGGAAAACATCAGATGCCTGGCTCTGTTCAAACTTGTCCATCTCTTTGTTTAACCACCCTCCCTCACCCTAGAGGAGCAAACAACAAGAAGCAAATGCAGTAGCAGAAAATGCAAAAGGGATATGTCAGCACAGTGCTCAGCTGGCCCAAGCACAGCCCCAAACACGGGCTCTCTGTGCAGGGGTGAACACATCCAGCTCTGGCTACAAAATCAAAGCAATCCCATGGGAAACTCTAGCTGCCAGTCTGCAAAGACAGTCCCAGGGGCGCTGATAACTATCCAAGGGAGGAGGGAGGGGGGGCTGGGGCTGGTGCATCTTCAGCCAAGGGAGGGATCTTGGGAGGCTGCAAGGTTCTTCAGTTGTGGAATTCACTCCTCCTCTCCATGGCCAGAATTAGCTCTGCATTCTTGACCTTCAGGCATAGTATAATCAGCCCATTTATTAGTCTGGGCTTTTGGGGAGGCTTCAGAAGTACGAGGGGTGACTTGGCTCAGAGATTAATGATTTTGTTGGAGTGGTTGCTTTTCACTGGAGCTAGTGATTTGCTTCTGCATTTCTCACATTTTATGGGGCGTAACTGGAATAACTGTCAGAGTATGACACAGGCTTTCTTCATGTGTAGAACTGAAACAAAGGTGAATGATATGTGACCTTGAATGCCTTGAGTGTTATAGAATTCTGATTCACTCTAGACCGTTAATCCCATTTGCTCCAGTGCAAAGTGATCCCAAAATGCTACTGAGTACTCCTCCAGAAGAGTAAACTTTTACTCAGCTTGGGCTGGCTGCAAAACTCACCAGTAAAAATGTCCTATGAGCAACGCAGTGCTTCCTGCTTGCAGCTGGACTACACTTGCAAAGGAAGGGTCTTCACATCCTGAACGTGGTGATACCAGTGGTCTCCTTTCACAGAGGCTGACATCCAGAGAAGTTGAAGAGCAACAGTTTAGAAATACTTTGTTAATCCGGAAGCTTGGTGTCCCTAGATAAAAGGAGGTCCAGTGCTCAATAGGAGTCCAAATGGGTTAGCTTCTGTGCTGCTCCCAGAAGTTTCCAACAGTACTTGACAGTCACAGATGGTAGCAGAGAAATCTTTACATTTGAAGGCATTTTCAAGCTCTCCCTCAAGTTAAGAACAAAAGAGACAAAAACATTGTTTGACTTCTCAGTAGCATTCGATGAATCCTAGTAAATGAGAAAAAGTTGACAAGAGGTACACAACTGCCATATGACCATTCCTAAGTGCCTGTCAGGTGTTGCACACCCCAACTTGCCAAGAGCTATGCACAGAGGAGGTGAATTCCATTGTGGCTATACAGCGAGTGCTTGTCACTGCTGCTCTCATGCCTGATTCAGCACGGTTTTCCTTACGGGGCAGTTCCTGTCTCAGTTCCTGTCTCTTAGCCACAGTCACCACTGATCCCAGAAATGCAATGAGTATCTAATGGAGAGCTCCCAATAGAAAGGATTCAGAAATTTTGAGCTCAATTGGTTGAGAAGGTGCCAGCAAAACACGAAGGCAGAGGTTTGGCTGAATGAAACTCAGCACAACATGGATGTGGTAGGCTAGCTCAACCAGTAGCAGCAGCCCTGAGTGCCCGCACTTCACGGGAGTCAGCAGCTGCATTCTGGCCCTCGTACTGGTGCTGAAGGAGGGACAGGAGTCAGGAGCTGCTCCCAAATCAGTACATATCTACCAGCACAGCCCTGCCCACAGCCCCACACTCAGACGTACATCCTGTGGGGAGCTTTGAATTTTCCCTAAAGCATTACCATGATCTGAAATCCATTGGTGTGGATTGTGTTATTACAGGCTTATTCCCCCAGTCCTCTGAAATCAAATGAATTTGTATGTAGCATGGGGAAGATATGCAAAGATGACAAAATTTGTCAGGTTTCCCAAATATTACTTAAAACACTGAGATAATATTGTTTTAAACATATGACCCAGACCTTAACACACAGTTTTGAAATATGCTTCTTTCCTCCATATTTATTATGCAGAAGAAATCTAAAAATAAATTCAGAGCTGAAATAGACTTGAAGACCCTTCATGCTCTGAACTGTCCCATGTCTAATTTTCTTACAATTAATTATAAAAAAGCTTTAAATTGAGAACATTGTCTCTACTTTTAATATTATTCACTTTTGCAATTATGTTTCCAAATCAAGACATGGTTGAAACAGTAACAAGCTCACTGGCAGTCCAAATATACACACAAATCTGACTTTCAGACTTCAAAAGTCCTTCTGAAGAACTTAGAGAGGTCTAAAAATGCATTACTTTTTCCGAGTGTGGATTAGCAGTCCAGAGAGATTATGCAGATCTAAATCGGTGTTCTGCTGCCAAATACAGGAAAGCAGCAATTTTTTTAATTCCAAGATGAGCTAAGTATAACTGTAAGTAAAGAGATGGAGCCGCATGGATGGGAAGAAACTTCAAAATAACACTTAGATTGACTACTCTAGTTAGAGTACTTCCACATGTGTGGATCAGCTCATATGAATCACTTTCTTTTGTTATAGAATCAGTAAATATAATGTCTTTCTCAATGAAATCCTGAAATGCAGTGTACATCCGTACAGTGGTATCAAATCCAACATGTCATCAAAGAAGCTCAGAAAATGCCCGTTGAGGAATGCTGGTACAGGTAAAAATGTTTACAAGCGATCTGTAAAACCTTCTAAAACTGTTTTCAAACCAGGTTATCTCTCACATGCACATTAACATTTCCTCACAGATCTTCAGGACAAACTCAGGAGACAGAAAGTTATGTGCTGGGAGAATTTTTTATGGAACGTGGCCATCACCTCCATGCAGAGATGGCTGAGTGAATGTTTTTTGAAGTTCTAGAAGGCTGCATATAGGAAAATATGACCCGCTTTAAAAATTTGGCCCATTGCAATAGGGAGAACAGAAAATGCAGTGACTGTCGAAGGGTGCATGTAGACATCAAGCAATACATTTTTACAGAGACTACTGCAAACATTCACTGTCCCGGAAGTCATTACACAGGGATGAATTCTGTTATATCTACCTGGTTGTTGGTGAAATGTGCAGTGTACAATGCACAGTGGGTATCTACTCACAGAGAAAAGGTTTATTTTGCCAGACTTGAGAACATTGAGATTCTCAAGGTTAAACTTTTCCAGCATTTTGGATGTGTGATAGGATGCAGGTTCACTTGTCACACTGTACTGACATGACAGGTACCTGTACTCGTGCCACACAGCTTGTGCTGGCATGTAGTCCTTACAAGAGTCTGCAGCTTTTGGCTCCAATCAATAGTACGTGCATCATGACACATTACTTTTGTTTAGGATCTTGCTGAGAGCCTAACCTTTGGGTCACTGAGTCAACACCACACAGAAGATATTTTCCTGTATTTGGTAACTCCAGTTTTTCTCATAAACATGCAAACAGTGCTAGATATACACTTCATTTTTTCTATTCTGTAATTCCATATGTACATCTCCATGGAAGGCATTGCATATCATCTATAAATATTGACATGCAATGGCTCCTAATAGCTACTCAGTGCCACTGATAAGGAATTTACTGATGAACATCTATAACTGTCCCTTGGTACTCTCCTTCACTCAGTAGTGATATTGCTGTGCAATTGGTCTTATGGTGTTGCTAAACATGTTTTAGATTATGCTTTGGAATAAATAGCCGTGCTCTTTAAACCACTCCTGGAATTCAGAAGTGTTTATGTCTGTGAGAACTGACATCCTCATTACCATAACTTTTTTCCACTTATATTTCTGTAACCAAGTTTCCACACTGTATGATATTATCTTTTTGAGACTATATGGGAATGTTCTTTCTAATAACCTAAGACATACTTGATTTCTACTTTTCTTGAATGCAACAGAAAAAAAAAAATGCCTGGGTTGCCCATAGAGATCAGAGATGGCCAAACTTTTAGCAGTGTAATTTAAGCAATACAGAACAAAACAAAACACAGCAGGAACAATTCCCATACAGCCAAATGGCTCTTTTTAAATTGACAGTGCAATACATGTACAAAGCAGAAGTCTACAGCTGCTTGCCTTCTGTGCAGTGAGTGCTCAGCTTGAAAACAGAAAGAAACATCACAAAAACCACTCTTGCTGTCTGAAATCAGGGAACAGCTTGTGACACCAGGTCATGTGTAACAGGCTAAATCCTACCATACTAATTCACCTTCATGAGTTTTGGGGTGCACCTGAATAAATCTGAGTTTTCTTCACATCTACTGTGGTTAGTATCCTGTTGGTCTTCTTCAGACAAAGCACTTTAGTTGCCCAAATTTCTGTTTCACCATCTCTGTAATAGGGCTAACAATTACTCTTCTTAGAGATGAAGATCAGCTGCTGAGAAGAGATATTTTAGGATGACTTAGTTAAAAACATCTGTCAGTGCAGTGGGAGTTTTACAGAAATAAGCAGAAGATGGGTGTTTTCCCTGAAGTACCCACTGCAGGATGTGATTTTCCCTGAGGTATAGAAATACCGTTGGTAGGGAACAGATCTCCAGCTCCCCATGATGCCTGTGCATCCATGTCTACTACTCATGACCACACAAAACCTCTCTGGACACCTTGTTCCCTACTAATGCCATGCTGCAAGACCACTTGCCTTGGAGCTGAGACCCCAACCAAAGCCTAGCAGGAGCAAAACAAGAGTGAAAATAATTCTCTACTTAGGTGACCTAAAGGCACAATCAGCTCTCATCTGAGCAAAATGGGTGTGGATGTCTTTCCCAAAAAGCCAGTGGTAGAAAAACTTCTGTAACCAGAAGGCTGGGAGAGAAGGTGGGCCTCTCAGTTCTACGTATAAGTGCTCTCTCAACTGAATCACTATGTATTTTGGAGTGAGTTTAAATGGTCTGTAACTGAAAGCTTATAGCAAAATGCTGAGATGTGAAGCACAGAGGGTAGGGTTTCATCTGAAAGAGAACAATTTTGCACAAAACCATGCAGTTCAGAGAAAGCCACCAGCCACCAGCCACATTTAGTTTTCCAAAGCAGAACATGCAAAATGTTCAGGATACCCACCTCAACCAGCTGGAAGGCGGATTTGAACTGCAGCTTGCCAAGTCTTGGCTGCCCTCAACTGTCTATCATGTTTTGATGGTGGGCTGCCAAGAAAAGAAAGGAAAGAAGGGAAATGAAGCAAGGAAAGAAGGAAGCAGGTAAGTGGGGAGAGAGAGAGAGGGAGGAAGGGAGGGAGGCAAGGGAGAGAGAGGGAGGGAGGGAGGGAGGGAGGGGAGAGAGAAGGAGGGAGGCAGGGAGGGAGGGAGGGGAGAGAAAGGGAGGGAGGGAGGCAGGAAGGCAGGCAGGCAGGCAGGAAGGCAGTAAGGCAGGCAGGAAGGCAGGAAGGCAGGCAGGAAGGCAGGAAGGCAGGCAGGAAGGCAGGTAGGAAGGCAGGCAGGCAGGCAGGCAGGCAGGAAGGCAGGAAGGCAGGAAGGCAGGCAGGCAGGCAGGAAGGCAGGAAGGCAGGCAGGAAGGCAGGCAGGAAGGCAGGCAGGCAGGCAGGAAGGAAGGCAGGAAGGCAGGAAGGCAGGCAGGCAGGAAGGAAGGCATGAAGGCAGGAAGGCAGGCAGGCAGGAAGGAAGGCAGGAAGGAAGGCAGGCAGGTAGGAAGGCGGGAAGGCAGGCAGGCAGGAAGGAAGGCAGGAAGGCAGGCAGGAAGGCGGGAAGGAAGGCGGGAAGGAAGGAAGGCGAGAAGGAGGGAAGGAGGGAGGGAGGGAAGGAAGGAGGGAAGGAGGGAAGGAGGGAAGGAGGGAAGGAAGGGAGGGAAGGAAGGGAGGGAAGGAAGGGAGGGAGGGAGGGAAGGAAGGAGGGAAGGAGGGAAGGAGGGAAGGAGGGAAGGAGGGAAGGAAGGGAGGGAAGGGAGGGAGGGAGGAAGGAAGGAAGGAAGGAAGGAAGGAAGGAAGGAAGGAAGGAAGGAAGGAAGGAAGGAAGGAAGGAAGGAAGGAAGGAAGGAAGGAAGGAAGGAAGGAAGGAAGGAAGGAAGGAAGGAAGGAAGGAAGGAAGGGAGGGAGGGAGGGAGGGAGGGAGGGAGGGAGGGAGGGAGGGAGGGAGGGAAGGAAAGGAAGGAAGGAAGGAAGGAAGGAAGGAAGGAAGGAAGGAAGGAAGGAAGGAAGGAAGGAAGGAAGGAAGGAAGGAAGGAAGGAAGGAAGGAAGGAAGGAAGGAAGGAAGGAAGGAAGGAAGGAAGGAAGGAAGGAAGGAAGGAAGGAAGGAAGGAAGGAAGGAAGGAAGGAAGGAAGGAAGGAAGGAAGGAAGGAAGGAAGGAAGGAAGGAAGGAGGGAAGGAGGGAGGGAGGGAAGGAAGGAGGGAAGGAGGGAAGGAGGAAAGGAGGGAAGGAGGGAAGGAAGGGAGGGAAGGAAGGGAGGGAGGGAGGGAGGGAGGGAAGGAAGGAGGGAAGGAGGGAAGGAGGGAAGGAGGGAAGGAAGGGAGGGAAGGAAGGGAGGGAAGGAAGGGAGGGAGGAAGGAAGGAGGGAAGGAGGGAAGGAAGGGAGGGAAGGAAGGGAGGGAGGGAGGGAGGAAGGAAGGAAGGAAGGAAGGAAGGAAGGAAGGAAGGAAGGAAGGAAGGAAGGAAGGCAGGAAGGAAGGCAGGAAGGAAGGCAGGAAGGAAGGAAGGAAGGCGGGAAGGAAGGCGGGAAGGAAGGAAGGCGGGAAGGAGGGAAGGAGGGAGGGAGGGAAGGAAGGAGGGAAGGAGGGAAGGAGGGAAGGAGGGAAGGAAGGGAGGGAAGGAAGGGAGGGAGGGAGGGAAGGAAGGAGGGAAGGAGGGAAGGAGGGAAGGAAGGGAGGGAAGGAAGGGAGGGAGGGAGGGAGGAAGGAAGGAAGGAAGGAAGGAAGGCAGGAAGGAAGGCAGGAAGGAAGGCAGGAAGGAAGGCAGGAAGGAAGGAAGGAAGGAAGGAAGGAAGGAAGGAAGGAAGGAAGGAAGGAAGGAAGGAAGGAAGGAAGGAAGGAAGGAAGGAAGGAAGGAAGGAAGGAAGGAAGGAAGGAAGGAAGGAAGGAAGGAAGGAAGGAAGGAAGGAAGGAAGGAAGGAAGGAAGGAAGGAAGGAAGGAAGGAAGGAAGGAAGGAAGGAAGGAAGGAAGGAAGGAAGGAAGGAAGGAAGGAAGGAAGGAAGGAAGGAAGGAAGGAAGGAAGGAAGGAAGGAAGGAAGGAAGGAAGGAAGGAAGGAAGGAAGGAAGGAAGGAAGGAAGGAAGGAAGGAAGGAAGGAAGGGATGCGGCATCCACAGCCTCCTTGGGCAACCTGTTCCAGTGTGTCACCACCCTCTGTGTGAGAAACTTCCTCCTAACATCTAGCCTAAGCCTCCTCTGTCTCAGTTTAAAGCCATTCCCCCTTGTCCTATCACAGTCCATCCTTGTAAACAGACACTGCCCTCCTGTTTATATGCTCCCTTCAAGTACTGGAAGGCCACAATGAGGTCTCCCCAGAGCCTTCTCTTCTCCAACTTAAACAAGCCCAGTTCCCTTAACCTTTCATCATAGGAGAGGTGCTCCAGCCCTCTGATCATCTTAGTGACCCTCCTCTGGACTCCAAGACCTTTGCCTCTTTTTTGTGCTGGGGACCCCAGGCCTGGACGCAGTACTCCAGATGCAGCCTCACAATTGCTGAGCAGAGGGGAACAATCACCTCCCTCTCCCTGCTGGCTACCCCTTTTTAATGAAGCCCAGAACACAGTTGGTCTTCGGGGCTGCAAGCACACACTGATGGCTCATGTCCAGCTTCTTGTCCACCAGGACCCCCAAATCCTTGTCCACAGGATTTCTTTCAAGAAGTTCTTCCCCCAGATTATAGAAATACCTGGGATTGCCCCAGCCCAAGTGCAATATCTTGCACTTGGTCTTGTTGAACCTCATTAGGTTCTCACATGCCCACTTTTCCAGCCTGTCCAGGTTCCTCTGGATGGTTTCCCTTTTCTCCAATCTATGGACTCACTGCTCAGCTTGGTGCCATCTGCAAACTTGCTGAGGATGCATTCAGTGCCATTGTCTGCGTCACTGATAAAGATGTTGAAGAGCACTGGTCCCAAGACTTACTACTTGCAACCAGCCTCTACCCTGACACAGAACCACTGATCACAACCCTTTGGCTGCATTCAGCCAGCCAATTCCTAATCCATCAAACAGTCCATCTTTCAAATCCACACCACTCCAAAGGTGTGAGAAGGATGTGGTGATGGACCATGTCAAAGGCTTTGCAGAGGTCTAGCAAGATGATATTCACTGCCCTTTCCCCATCCACTGAAGCTGTACTCCATCATAAGAAAGCCACCAGATTGGTCAGGCAAGATCTGCCCTTGGTGAAACCATGCTGGTTGTCTTGGATCACCTCTTTATTTCATATGTGCCTTAACTTGGTAACCAGGAGGATCTGCTCCATGATCTTCCAGGCTCATCAACCTGTAGTTCCCTAAGTCTTCTTTTTTCCCTTTCTTAAAAATGGGAGTAATGTTTCCCTTTTTTCATTCACTGGGAATTTCACCCAACAGCCATGATTTTTCAAATATGACAGAGTGTGACTCGGCCACAACATCAGCCATATCTCCCAGAACCCTAGATGGATATCATCCAGACCCATGGACTTATATACATTCAGTTTCATGAGGATGTCTCAGACTTGTTCCACTGCGACAGTGGGATGGAATTCACTCCCCACACCCTCACCTAGAGGTTCGGGGTCCTGGCAGACACACGGAGGAGCCTTACCACCAGTGAAGACTGAGGAAAAGCTCATACTGAGCACCTCAGTTTTTCCATGTCTGATGAAGCCAGTCCTTTGTCCACATTTATCAGAGGGGGAGAACTCTCTTAGACCTGTCTCCTCCTGCTTATGTACTTGTAGAATCCCTTCTTGTTATCTTTAACATCCCTCGCCAAGATTCAGCTCCATCTGTGCCTTGACTTTCCTGATCTTATCTCTACACATGTGGACGACATCCCTTATTATTCCCAGGCTACACCACCCTGTTTCTGCTTCCTGTACATTTGTCTCTTATCCCCCAGTTTAAGCTGCAGGTCCTTGCTCAGCCATGCTGATCACCCACCTCCTCTGCTCGATTTATTCTGCTGGGTGATGGAGAGATCTCATGCTCATGAAAGGGTGTACTTCAGGAGCTGCCAGCTCTGTTCTGTTCCTAAGTCCTTAAGGAGAGTTTCCCAGGAGATCATCCAGCAATTCCTTGAGCAGCCAGAAGTTTGCTCTCCTGAAGTGCAGGGTCCTGACTGCTTTTTGCCAGGCCTGCATTCCTCCAGATCACAAACTCCACCAGGGCATGATCACTGCAGCCTCCAATCTTAGCCTCTCTAATGCTCTCCTCTGCATTGGTGAGCACCAGGTACAGTAAGGCTTCAGCTTGGATCAGTCCATCTAATACCTGGACTGGGAAGTTGTTCTCAACAGACTCCAGGAATCTCCTGGATTGTCTGCCATCTGCCATGCTGCATTCCAAGAAGATATCTGGGTGGTTGAAATCCCCCATCAGGACAAGAGCCTGCAAGTACAGCACCTCCT
The DNA here is from genome assembly GCF_951394365.1 of Tetrao urogallus. Lineage (NCBI taxonomy): Eukaryota > Metazoa > Chordata > Aves > Galliformes > Phasianidae > Tetrao > Tetrao urogallus. The sequence continues at coordinate 57,882,319 of NC_136816.1, read as the reverse complement.
GCAGTTGAAGCAAGAAGGCCTCGTCAACAGGATCCACCAGAAAGGAAGATGGGAAGGAAGAAAATAAAAGAAAAAAAGACTACCTGTGCAGTCACACATATGAAGATAGATTTTTTAAATTTTTTTACAAATTCCTCAGCTTTCTGTCTCCTCTTACAGGAGAGAGTTGCTATAGTTAAAACCTCCACATAACTTTAAAAATGCTTCAGTTATGAAATTGTTCTTGGTGAGTCCTGGTTACTTGTGGGAAAAGGAAAACAATGTTATGTCTCACAGCATTTCTGAGTAGAACTACTATAAAAGCAAATACTAAAAATTGCTATATGTAAACCTCAAGGTATTCACCAGAACATTTTCTGGCATTTTACTTTAATAAAATTGTTGTTTTCTTTCCCTTACATACAGAGAGTACACTTTTTTCCCAGCATACCTTCCTAAGGGGATGAGTATTTGTGAGGGGATTTAGAGTTTAAAATTAGGCTTATTTATTTATTTTGGATAGATACATGACTGCCACTTGTTTGCATTATTTCCTCCAATAGTAAGCAATCAACGTTTTTTCTTTTTTTCTATAGTATTTCAAACTTCTTTCAGGGGAGTCAGACAGTAGTTAAAATGTATCAATACCAGCAAGCTTCAGCATATCCTGAAATAAACTCACTGATAAAGCACAAGCTACTTCTTGGTCTCCTTTTGATTACAATTAAAGGTTCAGTAAAAACTTTCCTACAAGGAAACTTAACCTCAAGCAAACTGCTTTAATGCTGTAAGAACAAACAAACTCTTAGGCAAAGCTAAACACAGCTCACTGTAAATTACAGAGCAGACTTTCCCTGGATATGAGAGGATATATGCAGACTAAACTGAGTCTCTCCTCTCTCACAAATGAGGAAAAACGTGGCAGAAAGACTAGCATTGGTCTAATGCTGAAATAAAGGTATCTAAGGTAATGTTATGATGACAATATCATTTCTCTATTTTATGCATTAGCCTGAGCTTGTCCTTGAAGACAGATCTCACACATGCAAGTAAAGGAGACAGAAAGCTCACTTATAAAAACACCTGCCATAAAAGACTAAAGAACACGAAAAATTAAGGAGTGATGAAAAGCTTATCTGCAACAGACCTAACAGAAGGCAGGACTGTGAAAAACCTGTAGAATGACCAGCATTAAATCTAGCAAGGAAAACAGATCCCATAGGGCAATTACATTTTCTATAAACAGCCACTGTTGTGCCCCAACCTCTGGGACCAAGAAGATATTGTTGTTTAAGGTCACAGAATAAATGGAAGAGATGAACATGGCCTGGCATATTCTGAAGGAAAAATGCTCAAATACATAGAGACAGACAGATTGCCTAACTGGCTGTGGAAAGCTAACTCTGCTAGTGAGGCTGGATGTAAACTGGTCAACTTCTGAAGAGCTTTCCTATTTAGTGTTCAGGTACAAGATAGTTAACCAGGCTGAAATCACATGCATTTCATTAATGGAAGTTGTTACTAAAATGAAACTAATTTCCTGCATTCTTTTCAATAAAGCTTCCAAAAATAGCCTCAGACCACTGCCTGAAAAGTGAATGCAGTCCAAATTCCCATGGAAAGTATCAGTGTGTGGTATTTTCTTCAGCTGGTATGTGATTACTGCCCAGATGAAATGTCATGCATCTCACCTGGAGCCCAGGAGCCACTGCCATGATCCATAGAAAGCAGATTGTACAGCATGATACTCCCTTCATCGTATGGGTGTTGAAAGGAAAATTCGTATAATTATGGGGCATTTGAGGCATCATTGCCTTAGCAGGGTGATTAAACGTAACAGATAGTAAATACACACTTGTAAAATATCTGTCAATGGCTCTACATCAAGACTAGGATGGCTAGCAAGAGTACGTGTAAAATCAATCAAATAACATACATTACCAGGTCAAAAAGCCTAATATTGATTCTCGTTAGACATTCATTAGGAAAAAAAGTAAAACCAAGTTTTTCACATGTTTTTAACTGACCTCAGATTACAGTTATGTCACACTAGCTAAATTGTGAAAATTTCCACTTGATTTTCAACATATCCTAGGATATGTGATCCTAGGATGCTTTGGATGAATCTTAGAGTTTCTACAAAAAGTAGAGCTTGAGGTTAAACTTGTACACTTGGAAATCTCTGGGAAGTGGAGCAGCAAGTTGGGCAGTGCTGTTAGATTTTAACTTCAGTGTCTTCCGTGAGCTTTTTGTGAGACTCATCTCTGTGTTTTCTTTGAAATAAGACAAGATCAATATTGTTTCGATCATGATTTGATTCTCTTTTTCAGCAACATCTATAAGAAACTCTCATCCTTAAAACTATTGAACTGCAATATAACATTGTTCATTGTGGCAGGAAGCAGGAAACACTGAAAACTGAGGACAGTTAATGTCAGAAGAATGTTAATTATGCAGTGGGAAATTAGCTGGAGCAAATGCTTTTGAATTTCTTTCTGTTTGGAAACCCCTAAAAATTTGCTAGTGGGTGAAAACTGCACTTCAGAAAAAAAAATTTCCTGCTCTTTTCCTGCTCTTTCCTGTACTTGTGTTTGAGTTGTCTTCTGTGAACCCTTCAGAGGAGTAACTGTTAAGCTTGGACATTGATATAAGGCTCCCTTATATAAAAGATGCCACAGGCTCTTCATGATGTGCTATCATGAGAACACAATATACCAAGATTTTAACCATTCAAAAGATATTTTTTTTAGCAAGAACATGCTCAAGCATAATCCTTGTTTAAGCTGTTGCAAAGAAAAGCAATATTTGTATTTTCTGACTTTATTTGGGTTTTTCATGGGTAATTTTTGTATTAATATTTGGATTTTTCTTAGGTAATTTGTGTACAGCTTTAATAATACTTTGATATTTCCTGTGACTATGGACTGAGATGAGGTACTTCAGACAGAGTCTTTCTTAATTCTTAGTAACAGCTTGCATTAGTTCTGGTGCTCAATAATGCTGCATAATGTGATTTGTTGAACGCTTTCTTTCTCAGATCACTTATTAGTTCATTTTTTTAAATGTAAGCAATAAATATTGTGAAAATTTACCTCCTTTTATCTCCTCAAAATGTACCTGGTAGAGGTCTTTTCTACATGTCATCCCATTTGTAGATAAGAGAAAAAAGGCCTCCCCTCTGTGACAACACAGATAATAATCAAGATATCAACGTATGCATAATCTGCCCCTACTCAAAAACTAGCCTTAAGCAGTTTGTTTCTCTTCTAATTTTTTCTTGGAGGATTAGACATGTGGGATCATTACGTAACCTTTTAGAGGGATTTTAGGCTTCAGTATTATTTCCTATTTAAATATAAAAAGCGTCAGTACTGTAGGTGTTATTTCTTCTGCAAATATTCTGCAAAGATTCATTTCATGCAAATGTTCTTTTTCTGTGAGCTTCAAGAAATTGTAATTTCTTTCCAGGGTGAATCATAGTAAGTTTCTTGCTAAACTGAAAAGCCTCTGGCCTTCAGCATTAGTAATCAAGACTGGTCACTGAAATACTTGCTTATTTTTGATTAATAAGAACTTTTGAAATTACATGTGAAAGTAATTTTTTTCCATCTTCCTGTGTCTTGATATTCTTACATTTTTCATTAGTAGTGCATCAACACTGCACAGAGAAAATGCACGGAAAAGTTGGAGTGGTTTTAGTATGTAGCCATTTTATAGTATAAAGATACTTTGATGCATCATTTGAGAAATTAAAACACCTGGTGTGCAAAAGTGATGCATAATTTCTAGTGGTCTGAAATCTGCATCCATTAAGCCCATTCTGGACTTTCCAAATACAGTTATTTCCAAATAAAGTTATTTACTCTTATTCAAAAACAAAAACAAAAACTATAAAAAATTGGCAATTTATATATATGTGTGTATATATGTATACTCTTTACAACATATAAACACTTTAATGCTCAATTACATGTCTTCAGGTTTAAACGTGCCTGCATGCACTATCCACTTTTGGATTGGAGTTAGTCTGTCCCAGAATTCCTTATTATTCTTTCAGCTCGTAGGAAGGGATTGCCAAACATTTTGTTTTGACTATACACATAAGCTTGTGTCTTGAAAGTTTTCGATTTCTAACAGAAAAAAAAGATACATTTTCACTTCCAATCACTGTTAAGTTTGGGTATCCAGAATGATTTCAGTAGGATGAGAACATGCAATAGAGATGTCCAAGGTAATAAGGCAATGGACTAAAGTATTTGTTGCAAATTAAGGTCTCCTCTTTTGAGCCCAGATTATGAGATGATGGGTTTTGTTCTGACAAGAAACTGGTAAAAGGCTTGTCTTGATTTATGATGGACAGATGTCAGTGTTGTCATGTTGATGATCTGGGATATGAACTGAGTCGACAAATGGGGAGTGAGGAGTTACAAGACCTTCCTTCAAGTGGGAAAGGTGGTGTCTAATGAAATGGCTCCAGAAAGAAAGAAAGAAAAAAAGGCTGAATTTGAACATGTCTGGAGAAATAACTAACCAACAACACAGCTAATGAAATGAATGAGTTATGTAAAGACTGAGATAAGAAACGTAATTTCTTAGAGGAAGAAAAGATTAGAGATCACACATTTTAGAAGACAAATTGTGTTCAGAAAATCAGTGAGAAAGAAACAATCCTGAACTCTTTAGACAGTGGAGATTTTGATCACAGAGTGCTGAAGCCAAGCTTATAGAAAACGTAAAAGTTGTTGTTTATGTATTTTCTTTAGTATGTCATTTGAATTTGTCATTTGAAGTTTGTCTGCAGGGGTAAAGCAGTGAAATGAAGCACTCATATGATCAGACTCCTACAAAACCTGGACTGCAGAGATGAGGCATGGTCCCTGAGTTATGGGGCACCCAGACCATGGAGCCCTGTTAACTAGCCAGGAATTAAAGAATATTCAGAAAAATTCAGCTCAGGAGTCCCATGAGTCATGGGGAACACAGATTGTCACAATCCTTGCGGCCTTGCCATTTGACATTGTGAGTAAGCAAATGAATTGGGGCAGGTAGTGCCTCACTGGCTTTGGATAGCACAGTAGGTCCCACATCTCAGCTGGAGACTTCAAGCACCACAAAAAAGGCAAATAAAGAAAATTACTTCCTGTACAGTTACAGAATCCCTGACTCTCTTCCAAGGAAGGCACCAGGATTATTAGTTCCTGGCTGGGCAACAAGTACAAACTTTCATCATTTCTTGTGCTCTCCTTTTATTTGTTTATTTTATTTTATCTAGTTATTTTTAAATATAAAGCTGGTCTGTTTTCAGTTAACTAAAATAAACTTCATTGTATTGAAGAACTTTTATGCAAGTAAGTATTGAGTGGAGCTTTTATTAAGAATGAATTAACTAAATCTATCTTTACCTCAGTTATAAACGAATTTATTCAAGGTCAAAAATTCTAAATAACAAAACTCGGCACTTTTTTTATGAACAGAGAAATGCAAATGACAATCTAGCTGCACATGCCTGAGTGAGGACTGAGCAGACTATTCTGTATCAACATTTTAAGCTATCTGAATCAAAGTGGTTTATCGGCTTACATCCAAGTAAGGGTTGTCATGGATTTTAATGTTATGCACAATTCCTTTTAGTGCTTTAATTTGGAAAGCAATCTGTAGATATTTTTGAAACAGTTATTTTAAAAAGCAGTCTCTTCTTCTGAAGATATGCAGCTTATGGGCTACTAACTGTTAGCACTATAAAGATAAATGAACTCATTTCTGAAAATTGGGCTATTTATTAAATATCTAAATACGGACTTTGGTGTATGAATGTAAACACACATTTCAAAATCCTAAGCCATTTAGCCTTTTCAGATGCAGATTCAGTTATGTCACATGCTTCAATTAAATTCAGCACTACATTTGGGCTTAAATGATCCAGTGTGTACATGGGGAGGGAGGAGAGAGGCTGCACAGGCCTTCATACCTTGTGTCATAATCTTGTTTCCTGTTAGACTGAGTTGCAAAACTGCAATTAATTCTGTGACTGGGCACGCTTGGAGACTATCTGTGGACCTGCCAGTATGACAGTTAAATGCTTCTGAATGGAATCATAGACCTGTAGAACTGAGTTGGAAGAAATCTTTAGAGGTCATCTAATCCAATCCCTCTGCAATGAACAGGGACACCTACAGTTACATCAGCTTGCTCAGAGCTCCGTTCACCCTCACTTTGAATGTCTCCAAGGACAGGGCATTCACCACCTCTGTGGTCAACCTGCTCCAGTGCCTCACCACCTTTGTCACGGAAACTTCTTGCTTATCTAAATCCCTCATCTTTTAGTTTGAAACCATTTCCTCTGTGCTATTACAACAGACCCTGCTAGAGACTCTGTCCCCCTCTTTCTTCCCTCTAGATACCGAAAGACCACTTTCAGGTCTCCCTGGAGCCTTCTCTCCTCTGGGCTGAGCAGCCCCAGCTCTCTAAGCCTTTCCTTGCAGGTTGATGTTCAATCCCTTGGTTCATTTTCTGTGGCCGTCCTCTGGTCGTGCTCCAACAGCTCTGTGTCTCTCCTGTACTAGGAGAGTACTTCAGATGAGGTCTCACCAGTTCAGAGTAGAGTGGCAGCATCGCCTCCCTCACCCTGCTGGCCACATATCTTTTGATGCAGCCCAAGGTACGGTTAGCTTTCCGGGCTGCAAGGGCACATCATTGGCTCATGTCCAGCATGTTATCCACCAGTACTCCTATGTCATTTTTGGAAGGGCTATGCTTTATTCTTTTGTTCCCAGCTTGTACTAATAGTGGGGGTTGCCACAACCCACATGCAAGACCTCACATTTGGCTTTTATGGACATCAAGATGCTTGCTTGGATTAGCTGCCTGAGTCTGTCTATTTCTTTGTACAGCATCCCATCACTTGGTTTTGTTGACTGCACCATTTGTTTGCAGCTTGGTGTCACCTGCAAACGTGCTGAGAGTGCACTTGATCCACTGTCAGTGTCACTGGTGAAGACATTGGAGAGCATTGGTCCCAGTACTGATTTCATAGAATTGCTCAGGTTGGAAAAGACCTTAAAGATGTGAGTACTCATCACTGATTTCCATCTGAATCACAGAGCCACTGGCCACCACTCTCTGAGTAGTCATCCATTCATTTTCTCCACCATCAAGCAGTCCACTGTCGATTTCATTTCTTCCCAATACAGAAAAAAATTTTAAGTAGGGGACTATGTCATAGATCTTACTAAAGTCCCTAGAGATCATATCAGTGGCCCTTCCCATGTCCATTGATGCAGGTTGGTCAGGCAGGACTGGCCTTGGTGAAACCTACAGACCTATAAGTCTCACCTCAGTGCCAGAGAAGGTTATGGAATGGATAATCTTGGGAGCCTCCATGCATCAATAAAGGGTCAACCAAGGGATCAGGCCTAGTCAGCATGGGTTCATGAATAGCAGATCCTGTTTGACAAACCTGACTGTGTTCTAGGACAAGGTGACCCGCTTAGTGGATGAAGGTAAGGCTGTCAGTGTGATCTACCCGGATTTCAATAAAGCCTTTGATACTGCTCCCAACATAGAGAAGCTGGCTGCCTGTGGTCTGGATGGGCGTATGCTCTGCTGGGTGAAACACTGGCTGGATGACTGGATCCAAAGAGTTGTGGTCAGTGGAATTAAATCCAGTTGATGCTGGTCACAGGCAGTGTTCTCCAAGGCTCAGACTGAATAGACTGGATTGATGGGCCAGGGTAAACTGTATGAATTTCAATAGGGCCAAGTGTTGATTCCTACATTTGGTCACAAGAACCACAGGCAGCCCTACAGGCCTGGGGAGGAGCGACTGGCACAAAGGGACCTTGGTGTACTGATGGACAGTCAGCTGAATATGAGCCAGCAGTGTGCCCAGATGGCCAAGAAGGCCAATGGCATCCTGGTTTGTATCAGGAATGGTGTGGTGAGCAGGACTAGGGAAGTAATCCTGCCCCTGTATTCAGCATTGATGAGACATCACCTCGAGTACTGTGTTCAGATTTGGGCACCTCTGTACAGAAGGGACACTGAGGTGCTGGAGCAGGTCCAAAGAAGGGCAACAAGACTTGTGAAGGACTTGGAGAACGTGGCCTCCGAGGAGGGACTGAAGGAACTAGGGCTGTTTAGTCTGGGGAAAAGGAGGCTGAGGGAGACCTTATTGCTCTCTTCCAGTATCTGAAAGGTGCTTACACTGATAGCTGGGTTGGTCTCTTCTCACAAGTGACAGGATGAGGAGAAATGGTTCAAGTTGTGCCGGGGAGGTTTAGGTTGGATATCAAGAAAACTTCTTTGCAAGAAAGGTTGTTAAGCAGTGGCATAGGCTCCCCAGGGATGTGGTTGAGCCACCATCCCTGGATGTGTTTAAAAACAGTTTGGATGTGGTGCTCAGGGACATGATTTAGTGGAGGGTTGTTAGAGTTAAGTAGTGTCTTAAGTAACAGTCTTCTGCTATAAGAATTCAAATGTGCTGCACTGTTGCCAGCACATCTCTGGGTGGCAGGTTGAGAACCCACTAGCAATTTGTCCCTTTTGCCATGATGCCATGGGTGTGATTTTGGTGTGATTTATTCTCATGTCATTCCTCATTCCTTAGGACATATCGGAGAATGAACACTTCAGCATCCAGTGCTCTTAAATTCAGAGAGCTGCAAAGCCAGTTTTTCTCAAATCATAAATCCAAGAGATAGAAATAGATATTTGCTATTGGGTGCATCTCACTGACAATTTCCAGTTGTCAGAACATCTAGCTGTTGTCTGAAAAACTGCTGTTAAGATGATACCTTTTTGAACTAATATAAAGCTTTCAATATTTTTCTGTGGGTGGGGAATTAAAGATGACATTTTGAAAGCCACAACACTGTCTCTATTTTTCATCCTGTGAAAGCTGGAAAGTTGCTTTTTGATGTGCACAAAATAGTAACTCATGGTGACTTTTCAGCAACATGTCTTTTCTATTACTGGTCGAGCGGTATTATTTTATCCCATTTACTTTTCAAGCACTTGATTTAAGTACTCAGGATGAGTGTAAACTCTGTTTCATGTTTCAAGGCACACAAATACTCTTGGAGAAGAGAAACACAAGGCTGTCTTCATTTTGTGGAGTAGGTTGGCTTGTAGACTTTTAAAGAAATAGTTTTTAAGTTATAATTTACATCATTACAGAATTATTGCTGCAGGTTCTTGTAGCATCAGTGGGCCCTGAATTAATGTAAAGATGCAGAAAGACTGGCTTGAGGAAACCCAGATATGTACCTAAAATTTCCACTGCCAATCACTGCAACTGGAGAAAATTCCTTCATAACATAGACTGTAAAATTTCTTGCTGTAAGTAGATCATTCCTGTCAAAGGAGCTGGACTTAAGTGAAAAGAACAAACATAAAAATCTTTCATGTTTTGACATCCATGGTAGATTACATTGCTTTCTTATATAATAAAGCATTTAAAATTAATCATAAGAATTGCTTATGGCATGGTTTGTAGTTGTTAAGACTTTTACTACAGGAGCTCTTGTATGACAAGATTCTGACAGCACTTACATTTTTAAAAAGGCCTTGTGTGCGTTCTGACCGCAGTTTGAAATAATGCTCATTGCTCAATTTTTTTACTAAATTCAGAGAGAGAAAATGTTTAACAGTTTTAACAACATTCTCTGACCAATCAAAAGATGCAAACCTCCAATGGGTATGAATAAAATACACTCTTACATCACTGTCACTTTTCTGTTTTGTTGGGGTTCAAATTTGCTCTCCAAAATGTGGGCAAGAACATCCCAAATTTGGTAAACCTGTGTTTGTGATCAGAGCAAACAAGTATGCAGAAGTGATGCATGTAGTCTTATGAAAGGTAAGAATCGAACCTTGAATTTGCCTGCCTTCTGTCTCCAACTGTATATTTTTGTTTAGCTATCTTGGTATTTTGTAATCTCAAAGTCTGCGCTATTTGTGCTGTGTTCTCTCCTTTTCTTTCTCCCCTACATTTTGATTTCACAGAATAGCTTAGGGAGTTGAATGCCTGCAGGTAACTTCTTGTCTAAAGGGAGTATAAGATGAATAGCAGAGCACAGCACAATCACACAATCCTGCAGCTCAACATAAGCCCCTAGTTTGGAAGGCTAACCTATTTTGTCTGTAATTAGTGCACAATATCCTACCACTGATCATGATGCTCTTGCATCAGCCTTGCATCTACAGTATCATACAAGTGCATAATCTTGCACATCTTGCACCAGATTTTCTCATGTTCAGGTTCGCAATTCCACAAGAATTTAATCTGAAGTGTAATTTTGTAGTAGATCAAATTGAATGTGCTTCTAGATAATTTTTCATTGCAGAAATTAGTTTTACTCCAAGTGAAATAAAGGGTTAATAATATTTCATCATTCATGCACATGACCCTAACCCTGAGAGCAACTCTGCTCCTCTTGGTTTACAGCTTCTAAAGAGCCTGTTACACATGGGGGCATATGAAGTCCTAAGCTGTGCTTTCAGTGGAGCTTCAATCTGATGAGAGCGATGAGTTCCCTGAAAGACAAAATAGCTTTGAAATACCAGCTAACTAAGCAGCCTTCAAATCAAGTTAAAGAAATTCAGATGTAATGCATTCTGTAATCTTTCAGGACATGAAAATTTAAGTCCTAACACAGATTCATAGACAATTGTAAAGGTTTTTCAGGGTAATTAAACTCTGCATATGCCTATTTGTTAATTACTTCCTGCAAATAGGAACTTTCACAGCCAGCCAAGTAATCCATCCAATGTTCCTCACACAACAGGACATCAGATGGCATTCAAGTACAGATACGACTATCAGCACCAGCTGCTTTAGCTCTTTCCAATAAAACAAATTAGCGATGAGACCCGCTGTAAACTCCATCAGTATTTTACAAAGTGCATCTTGGGCAAGTGTCAGATTGTGAATTTTGCATTCTTTTTTTCAGCCAAGCAGGGTATGTTACATCTTGAACAATTACATTACTATGTAAAGGACTTCTACTTAGATTAAACACCTCTGCCTTCCCTTTGTCTATACTCACTCATTCCTTCATGTTTTTCAAGGAAAATTACCCACTCTCTGCCTTTAATGTGTCATAAAAATATGTTTTTACACTTGTTCCAATGCATATTTTATTCCAAAGTTTGTAATGAAAATGAATATCCCCTTACCCTTTGTCCATGCCCCAACTGTATCTGGTATATTGTGGAAGAGAAGGGCTGAAGCCAATATAGCCTTCCAATAGCACTCAGTCAAGGCACCTCATGCTGTGCCGCAGCAATACCCTGTAAGAACAGTCTGATCTTATACAAATTGTAAATTCCTTTCCCTAAACATAATGCTTTTTCGTTCATTAAACTGCTGCAAAAAGAAAGTGTTTTTGTGTTGCTCTGGAGAAAAAAAAAGTCCTTCTTTGATTGTTTTATTTTTCTAGACATGAAGATAATTATTCCCACAGTTTTTGGTTGGGGTAATTGTTACAATGAAAAAGAAGTTGAGAAGAAACAGGCATTAAGCCTGAAACATTCCCTGCTATATCAAAAAGCCATACATGGTTTGGCAGAAAATAAACCACTTAAATTAGGATCCAAGCCTCTTTTTCATAAAGTTGTTTCAGCCTTTAATAAAAGTACTCTGTTGTTGCTACAACTGGAGCAACTATGGCACTCCCTTATCTAAGTGGTACACAGCAGGTTAGATGACAGTAAGTACCAGTTTCTGAATACAGTGCTACTGATGATACCGCTTCCTGCACTCATGTCCCATATAGAAAGACTGCCTCTGCTCATGACCATTCCTTGGCCTCAGTCTGCCAGCTATATAGCAGCAGACTTGTAGATATTCATCCCTCAAGAAATGAAAGGTGTTGGGCATCTGGAAATCCCAGAAATTAGTTATTACTGTGATGTAGTCATAGAGTTGAACAAGAAAATCTTCTATTCATATGCTCTAGTGGTCTGCAAAAGGTTCAATACCTTTTACTTTGTATTTCCAGAAAATGTTATCACTGACTTTTCTCTAAAGTTTTACTTAATTGACCATCCATGTATGAAGATAAAAAAGAAGAACATCAATAGTTATTTAAATGAATCTATAAAATGCTTTTTAATAATTTTCCCTGTTTTTCTTACCTGTGTTATTCAGCATGTCTCTTTCATAGTTTCTGAATAGGTCATAAAAAAGTACAGAGCTTTGAATGCTGAAAATAAGTGAAATCAAAAGAAAACTCAGCCTTTGTATCAATAATCTTCCCTTTGGTTTTAGAGAAATGTGATGCTACAGACATGTTCTGATCAATGGCACAAGTTTCCTGGAGAGACGGATGGGCCTTGCATCCGCCAGCATTCAAGAAGCATGAATATACTCAACCTTATGAGGACAGGAAGCCAGATTTGGTGATCTCTGAAAGTCTCTTGCAACTGAACTATTCCATTCCATTCCATTCCATTCCATTCCATTCCATTCCACTCTACTCTACTCTACTCTACTCTACTCTACTCTACTCTACTCTACTCTAATTTTTCTTATGTTACAGGTTCTGAAAGCATATTGATGAATCATAACTGAAAGAATAATTGAACTCTGAGTGTCCAATTTGCATCTATGAAAGTCAAATCTTTGAGTGCTAGGTATGTGAAGCACTGCATCTATATGGTCATGATGTATCTTCTCTTTCTTCATCAGCTGTTGAGTCCCTGCCAAATTTCTCTGCTGGCAGTTTTACATTAAAAAAAGATTTGAAATAAGTATGTGGCTGGCAATAATCACAGAAATAAGTTAAAAGATCCCAGTGTATTATTTATTTTTAAATTGTATGGACAGTTTTCTTTCTCAAGTTAGTAGCAGAAATCTCCTGTTTTGTTCTTTGGGCTGAGCTTCATCCAACTGCTCTTTCATAACTACAGTTTCACAACATGGAGGCAACAAAGTAGTCTTTCTTGGTGACAGCTGTTGCTAACAGTTTACATTTCATTTTAAATACTGCTGGAAAATTAGAGTGGAAGGAGTTTGCTAAAAAATAAAAGAAAAATAGTATAATTATAGTATAATTAGTGTTGAGGTAGAGAGGAGACTAACACTTTGATAATATTGCAAGAAATTAGGACAAGTCATGATCAATAAAGGTTGGTGGTCTTCTAAACATTTTCTCCACAAATGCAGGAGATCGCCTTGTGGGTTGCAGGTGGGATAGATCAGGTGATGGGTGCAAGCTTTGCTGACAGTGGCCATATCATTAAGATGAAATTCCAAAGGAAGGCACGTGCTGCTGGAAAACACATATCCTCTTGCTGTTGTATCTGCCCTGCAAGTGGCTGCATTTGTCTCATGGTTTCCAGGAGCAGAAGGCCTGAGGTGGAGAGGTCACCTGTGATGTCAACAGGTACACATCTCAGTGTGCTATCAGTGCATTAAGTGAAAGGACTTGTCCATCATCTGCCTGCGCCCTGCTGTGAGCTATGCCAGCACTTCTGGCCTTGCTTCTTCTAAGGACAGCCATGCCTGTCTCCCCGGCACAAGCAGGTATGATGATCTGTCTGCAGACATTAAACTGTTTTCTCATTCTTTTTATTTGCAGATAGCAGCATTTTAAGTCACGGATATGAACAAAGCTGTGGTGACACTCATCTGTAGTGCCTTCCTAAAGTCTTTTTGATGTTTCACTCTCAGATAAATTAATTTCCTCCATGCAACATGTCTTCAAGTCAGTAAGACTCTGAACTACATTTAAATATGTGTAGTTGCAGCATTTATTTACGTGGTTCAGATGACAAGGAAAAAGCAACACTTCTGGTTTTGTAGGCTCTGGCACTGTACTACTGAAACTCTGTACATACAGTATGCACGTGACTGCTTCATAAAATGCAAGCAGATTCTGATTCTCAGTTTCTTAATCCTGTTTACTGGCTCTTGTGGTAGGCAGAAGTAGATTTAGAAGAGCTTGGGCAGAAATGATGTAACACCTCAGTGTCCCACTGCTCTCTTGCAGGGTGAACTGGGCTGGGCCCAGACCTTCTGCCAGCCAGTGTTGGCTTATGTCTCCACAGAAGCAATAGGCATGGGTACTTAACATGCTCCATGAGAGCACACTCTGCCCACCCAGATTTCCACAGCATGGCAGCCACAGCTGACAGAGCTGGGAATCAACATTTTGAGCTACAGTCTCCCCTGTGAGCATGAAGGCTCACCCTGATGATTTCCTACTGGGCTCCACTGGAATGTGGTTGTGTCAGGGTCTCTTGCATGTATGCCATCCTTTGCACATGTGTGCTGTGGGCCACAATGAGGCTTTCATTGCACAGATCACCCCTGGAGGCTGGAAATGCTTTGTAAAGACCATCTCACTAAAGGTTATATTATCAGGTTTAGGACAACTAGGTATATCTCCCTGTAGATAGCAATGATTGAGTATGCACATTGGCAATAAATGGCCAAAGAAGTGAGCAGTTGTGATAGAGTGGAGCTGTGGCTATACATCAGGATCTTGTCAAGAGAGAATGCGGCTTTAGAGGTTATCAGGCTATGCCCACTTGTTGCTGCCTCCTGGGCTAGAAGCTGCTATCTCCTCTGTCATGCCAGTAGCTGTTGCTGCAGTTGCTTTTTAAAATTAGCATGCTTATGATCTTGCACAGAAAGAGCAAACAAATAAAAAGAATGACCTTTAAAAAGGTTCTGATTCAAAAAGGGGAAAAGGCATGCCTAAGGACAGCTGACCAGATGATTATTGAAAATTTTATTTGTTCATTCCCCAGATGCAGGCATGGCTGAGATGTACAGCTGAGGTGCTAAACCAGCGTTATTTACAGCAAAATGCAAAGGTAAATGTCACAGTGTAATCTGCAGTTCTTCAGCAACTGACCTGTGAGCAGCTCAGCTTCTGTGCGTGCAGAGAAGTGCTCTGAGTCACAAGCCTCAGCCATGCCCTGTGTGCTCAGGTGTCGGCACTTTGGCAGAAGCTGTAAGGATTAAAAACAGGGTCACTGCACAGCTTTAGTTTAGGCAAAGCATAGAAGATATGGAAAAGACACAATTGTGGGGACAGAAACTTTTTGGATATCAAGACCAAGCTGCTTGGCTCATAAGTTTGGTATTGTTTTGAATGAGTCTGCTCCCAGCAGTGTAGTCTTCTGTAATGCAAATCCAGTTTGCACACAGAAAGTGTGGGATCCAAATGTGACACAGCCTGCAACTCAGAAGGATAAAAAACAGGAAAGTATATGTGTTCTCCAGTGCCACTGTTTGGATCTTTATTCTTGCCAAATTCTGTTGTGGTTAGTTGTGTTTTTTGTGTTGTTCTTTTTTTTTTTTTTTTTTAATGAAGAGAAAAAAATATTACTGTTCATAAAAAAAGGAAAAAAAAAAAAAGAAAAAAAGCCTTATAAGGTTTATTTTCATTTCTGGTACTGCATTCTTCTTTAAATAGACATTGTCACATAACCTGTACATCTTTATTCCTTCTGAAATTATTTTGATGTATCTTTCAGAATTTTTAACAAAAATAAGATTATTGAACTTGTAACACAATGTCTGTTTTTCTGGAAGCATCAAGCCCTGTCAGCTGCAGGAACTAACAGTTTGCCAGCTATTCTTCATTTGAGGGTACTACATGTAATTACAAAAATTAGCAGGACCCTTAGGGTTTACAGCCTTAAAAAATGCCTAACACATATCTGTTGCTAGATACTTAATTTTATTTTTCAGCACAAAAGTAAAATAACTTTGTGTATGCTTTCTTGTTAACATCTTGCTACTTTTCTATCTGATGTAATATCTTCTAGAGCTGTAAAATAACCTTAATGATTCCACGTTTGAGAAGAACAGCAAAGCAGGCAAGTTGAGGCTGTCTGCTTGTGACTTTCTGTTGATGTATGCATATTTCTTCCAGTAAGATATTCTTCTGTGAATGAGCTTATCAGGAGACACTGAATAAATACTATCGGCTTTCACTTTAAGCAAAATAACTTTGATAGCTTTGATAAATGTCTATCCTAATTTGGCTTTATTTTTGCTCCAGAAACTGTTCATCATGCTGACTAAAATTCTCTGGGAAAACTGAGCAACACACAAAGATTGTTTGCAGTTGTACAGCAACAGATAGAAATGTTTGAAACCCAATATATTTTGGGTGTCTCCAAATAAGTATGCTATTTGCTTAAAAAAAAAAACAAAAATTCTCCCATACGCTATGATTATGTTCAAAGTAAAAACTCCCAGTGACTTAAAGGGAGATGAAATTCCTCATCTGTAGGTGATCTCCAGATGCTTGTGCATGTAACAGATATGAAAAAAGGAATTCTGTCTGGAGGAGGATTTATTTCTTCACTTCAAAATCAGGCTCCCTTATGACTTGGATTTTTTTTTTAAGTGAAAAATCTAAGGAAAAAATTCAGCTGTAATCAACACAAACAATTTTTTCAGAGGAACGTTTTATTTCAAGGGTAATTTCCATGTGACCAGTTTACATACTGTATAGTAACATAGTTCAAAATGCGCCGGAAAAAAAATTCAGAAAACAGTAGTACGTTTAGACATTTAGACCCTATCACAACCCATGTAGATCTGCTTCACTCAAAAAAAAAAAAAAAAACCAAAACCAAAAACAAAAAAAGAACAATGAAGTATCTCTATGCTAGACATTGATTTGGATGTGATTATACTTCTGGGTAGAAAATGGTTCCCTTAATTATTTCTGCCTGGCCCTAGTTAGCATAAAGCATGTATTTATGTAAAAATGTTAGCATCATATTAGCCATGCCCTACATAGTATGTAAGATGGATGTTTGTACATTTCTCTTGATCTAGCTTTTCCCTATGACCAAACAGAACAAAAAAAAAAAAAAAAAAGTCTTCCCAGTTCCAGTAAAGGTATTGATAATAAAACGAGTCCAAGGTTTCTTTCTCATCTCAGGCTCCTTTTGTCAAGCTAGTACTCTTCAAAAGTCCTGGACAAAGGATAAGATAAAGAGTTACAGATCACAGTGCCTGTGCTTATCTGCAATTTTCCCTCAGTTCTTTTCTTTTTTCCTAAGGGAAAGAAGAATGCCAAAATCCAGAAAAGGACTATTATTTGTAACAAGAACACAAATTGTTCATCTGTAAAACTGGGTTAATGACTGTGACCTGTTCATGAACTGCTTCAGCATCTCCTTCTACATAATATTGGAGTTAGCAAATATGAAAAACTGAATGATTTGCCTCCTAATATAACAGACAGCAAACCATAATAAATTAAGTGTTTCTATTTAACCAAGATCAAGAATTTTACTAACTTGGCAATCATGCAGATCATCCACTCTCAGCCTTTTTCAGACACAAGAAGCCAATCCAAATGTAACACTACTTGCATGCACACCAATTCTAACATTGTAGGACTGTTGTTTGGAGGGTTCTCTTGAGGTTTTCTCATCCAACCTCCTGCTCGCAGCACGACACTTGAAAGCATTAAGCCTGGTCAGCTGTCTGTCTTGCTGTCCTGAAGGATGGAAATTTCAGTGGACCATGCCCTGTTCCAGTGACAAAGAGGGTTTAACAGAAAAAAATATATACCTGCTAGAAGCCCACTGCCTGATAGTTCAGAGTTGGGACTAAAAGTAAACTAAACCTGTCTCTGGAACGGAAGCATTCCTATATATTCATTTTTATTGTTTCTTGTTAAATCTCATTCAATTTGTTGTATGCTCACTCTTTTGTTGATTTATATGCTATTACAGTGCTGTAGTTTGGCTTTTAGATGTTTATTCATCATCTGAACATAACTTCAGGGTGAATTTTCTGTGGCCTGAATATGGTGTAGGGAGAGAAGCTCTGGGCAGATGCATCCAATACTTGTTACACTGGCAAAAAATAAGTTCTGAGAGATGGAGGCTTTATTAGGAGCCATTGTATAAAAACACTTAAAAGTCCACTAGATAAGACCTATTACGCTGTGTGTGGCTTTTTATTTTCTGAGTTGATTCTGACTGCTACAAAATTGCTGGTACATCATTACAAGGTTAGCCAAAATGTGATCCTCAAAGCACATCCACAGCAGGGAAGCTTGGAAACCCCACGTGGCTTTGTGGCTGAAGCACTGAAGTGGGGAGAGACAGGTCTTTATTCCCAGCTTTTGCCCACAGTAGGCAAACTATTTCATCTGTTCCCCATCTGCAAACCAGAGTAAATGGCAGTGACCTACTTTATAAAGTGCTTTGAGATCCACTGATGGAAAAAAAAAAAATAAGCAAGAGACTTTGCAAATGCTAAATAAAAGGGTTTATTTCTGGGAAATTCTTGTGCTTCAAGTGTTCATACAAAAGATCGCTCTGATTTAAATATGTCCCTTTAGAAGCCAATTCAGTTAAATCAATGAAACTTTTGGGTACACACAAGCCTAAAGAAAAAGTCTGAAGCAGTAAGTACAGGGAAAAGGGAATGTACTTGTAGGCAGAACCTGCAGAGCAGAGTAAAATCCTCTGAAGTTAGGTTACACGGGCTTTGACCTCCCCATTTAACATTGGATCATGGTAGAGAAATGACTGGAATAGCAAATGAGAGCCAGTCTTTTTACCTGGAGCTCACCCACATTATCCTGTGCTGTACTTGTAACTTTACTCTGTAGACTGTGTGGCCATGGAGGACAAACAACAAGAACTGAGGAACAACCCACGTCAGACATGGACTTCCTAGCATACTTTAAAGTAGGGATGTTTCTTTTTGGCAGCAGTCCAAAGCCTGCAGGGAACTCAGCCTGAAGGATGGTGCTGTTGTTGTCATACTTCCTCATAGTTCCGTCTGGAACAGCTTAAGTGCCTTTTCAGGAGAGCATGCTGAATCAACTCATTTTTGGCCAGTTCAGTTTGGTTTTTGCTGAGCCGAGTGCTGGCAGAGGAGGGTGTGACCACTACAGCCTCTTTATTCTGCAGATTGCCTACCCCCTTTTTCATGGTTTCTACTTACCTGGATCCAGCTCAAATTGAGCTAGATTCATTGTCCAATGTGTACTGTACTGGAATTGTAATTTCTGTGTGGGTTCTTGAAGGCTATGTGATTCATTGTGACACAGTCACAAAACTTCTTCTGTAATCATGCTATCAAAAATTATTAGAGCTTAAAACAGGAAGTAAGTGAAGTAGAAATTGATGGACTAGACAAATTAATTTAGTCCTGGGTGATTTTTCTATTAATTTTGGGGGAAAGTACACATATTTGCAGAAAAGGGAGTTAAACACACTCTTCATTACATGAATCTAAAAAAAACTTCAGCAAGATTGTCTCAGCGCTTGAATCCAAGAGTAAAATATTTAACCAATCTACCTTAATTGTAATCAATGGCATTTTGACCTAAGAAGCACTGCCTAAAACATTAGATCTCTCTCTTCAAAACACTCATCATGAGGGCAAAGAGGCAGCCCATGCCACAGCATGGAAGCCCCATCTTTTCTGTCTGCACAAGGGGACATGCATGTGTCTGCTGACCAGAGCAGAAGGTCTCACGCTATGCTGAGCTTAGGCCAAAGATTTTCTGTGTGATAGTAAGTTGTTTTGTTTGGTTGTGCTTTAGGAATTGTAGTTGTCCATATAAAGCCTGAATATTCAAAGAATAACAGTATTAAAGTTGTGAGGGCAAACTTAATGCTTTTCCTTAAAATGAATATTTTGCTTCAGTAGGTCTTCACAACAGTACTAATATGTAGGCTGCTCTGAAAGTTATGCCTCCTATTTTATTATGTTGATCCATGGTGTTAAAGGGTGGCTTGGCAGTAGGGATTGAACAGCCTCTATCAATTACGTGTTGTTGCTGTGTGACAGATAGCAGCAGAGGGACACTGACAGAACAGTGCCTGAGGTGGAAGTGGGTATGAAGCAAAAATGTTTCACTGAATTCTGGAAGAATAGCAGCCATCGACATGGTGCTTAACATTGGTGGAGCCCAGTCAGTGGATGTGAGCACAGTGAGGTGGTGGGTGGTGTGTTTCAGCACTGGTTAAAATGACATGAAAGACAAGTCACATTCCAGACAGTCATGCAGATTTTTTACACTTGTAGCATGAAGGCTTCTGTTCATTACTGGTGAAAATCCACTGCTAATGGTGGTGGTGATGCTGAAAAATATTGTATTGAAAAACTGAGAATTTGCTCTATCAAATAGCATCATTGTGTTCTCTGTATTTGTTGCAGTCTCCATAGAAGTAAGGTGTTACATTTGAAGCAAACTAGATACAATATGCCACGTGCCCTTCACTAGGAGCATGGAATGAAACACAATATTTTGAGTTATCCTGGCCTCATTAGGAAAAATAACTTCCATTTTTGAAGAGGCTTCCCTAAACTTGAACTTACCAAAGGGACGAAATCCAGAACACTTAAATGTGGGGTCTGAGAAAGAGAGAGCTTTAGGGAGATGTTGCTATCAGTGGTCCCAGGGACTTCAGCAACAAAGGTAGAAGCATTCTTCCCCAAGCATCTGGATCATCAGCTTAGCTGAAGGAGCGCTAAGTAGAACTGGACAGACTTTCTCTCTTCTCTGTAATTGCAAAGCCTTCATCTGTCTTTCTCTAAACCAATGAAAGCCAAAATAAATCATACAGCAGACTTAGGCTTACTACCAAAATTTTCATTCATGCTTTCCCATCTTCTGCAGCTAGACTAGAATGTGAGACATCACTGGAATTCAGACCTATGACCTTCCAAATATTCACAATAAAGCTGCTTTGAAAGCATCATACGCTTCAATCTCAGGACAGCTTTTGTTGTCTTTGGTGTGGTGCAATTACTAAAATAATGTGGTCAGAAAGCCCTTCCATGTACCCTTCCATAGACCACAAACAGTCTTGTGTACTTCTGTAAATTTGACAACAAATCCACTTTTGTCTATAGTTTTAATAGAAAATAATTTACTGGCTTGTAAAGGTAGTCTAAATTTCATATATAAACCTTCATTTTTCTAAGTAGCAGCTACTTACCTCATGCTTTATTAGGAGCTGGAGAAATAGAAAGCTTTGCTATTCATAACTACAACTTTGGCTTTCATAACATCATCAAATGAAATTTGGCTCCTCTTCTTTCAGTATATTAAAAAAAAAAAAAAAAGGAAGGAGGAAGAAAACTGGAGTTTATGTTATGTATCATTCAAATATGCCATCATTAGTAATAGATTTAGAATAAAAAGTAAGAACTAAAAATCATTTTAAGGCAGAACAAAAAACAACAACAAAAAACCCCATACAAATATACTGCTCACACAAGTGAGAGAAATACATGTTTTATTTTACTTGCTTTACCCATTCATATTAGGGTAAATGCTAGGTTTAGAAAGCAGGATCTTTGTTTTCTGTGGGCACTTCCAATTGATCATGCATTTCCTTTGCAGTTTTTCTGAAGTGTTACTTTTCTGCATCTTGCTTCATACACTGAATAGGATGGAAAAATATCAGCTGTGATGTTCTGGGGTATATTTATTACGCAAACCTTTTAGTATAATAAGAGAAAGAAGCTTCACGTGCACACATGTAGTGGTATTGCAGAAGCATGCGTCTGCCCAGCGTTTGAGGCCGAAGATTTTCCTAACCAAAGTTGAGGATTGAAAATCTCAGGAGGTTTTTGGAAATGAATAAGAATTGAGACTCCACTAGTCAGGGAGCTAAGAAAAACGGCTGTTGATTAATGATGCAATGAGTGGCAATCTATTAAAATCTAACTAGTATAATAAAAAAGGATTAAACTGAACTACGAGACTGCTCCAATACACAAATATAAAAGTATCTTCCCTTAGGACATAGGGAGTTTAATGACTGTCTGTAGCTTAACTGATATGAGAGCTGAGCTTTCCTGACACTGAAAATAAAATACTGTCTCAATTTTAGGTGAGTGCTTTTACTGAACTAAAGCCAAATAAATATGACTTAACTGCAGTAAAAGGGTGAAGGAATATATACTGCTACAACTGATAGTAAACATAAGCAGTTATAATATACTAAGGACTTTGGGAATAAATCAGTTCTTTTAGGAAACTGAAAAAAAGAGGAGATGCTATTTTCTTTATTTAACTTCTTTACACCGTATTTTATTTTTACAATTGATATTTTTTCCTTTTTTAAAATGCACATGGGCATGACCCACAGGGTGCAAGAAGTTATTTGAAGAAGTCCTGCATTGGTTCTCACTGTAGGTTCAAAGGTATGTTATTGTCATGAGCAGGATCATTTGTTCTGGTTAAAACAAGCAGTTTTAGAAATTAAAAGGCAGATGGTTCATGCAGCTTTCTGATTAAGATGTTGGAGACTACATCACGAGGTTAGTATAATGAAATTGGTGTTAACATCAGTAAATAAAATCACCTCCAGATTTCATGTCTACAGGATGAGAACCTAAAAGTGGCAGCTCAGTTGCATTCATTTGCTAACAAAGCTCAAGAGAAAGTAGTGCCATGTATTTTTTAAATGATCCAACTCACACTGTCCATCAGTAATATGCATGATAAACTTGATTAGGGAGCCATTCTTGAAAAGCTCTTACATAACTCACAGGAAGTGGTTTGCATGCTCAATACATTCAACAGTAAACTATTACATTCTTTGCAAGCTTTTGTTCATAACTTGAGAAGTTCTGGTTTAAACCACAAGGAATGTAGAAGAGAGGCAGTGAGTAAAAGATGTATCCCCCTGTGTCATGAGCTAAATGAACGCCCTCCCCCACATTCACACAAACAGTATCTATCAAGGTCATTCCAGGCTTTTCAAGGCCCTTCCATAGACAAAAATATGCAGAAAGTGAAGTCAGCTCAGTTTTATACTCTGACAGTGTTCTTAGGTTTTATCAGCAGGATGAAATGAAATTAAAAGAATTAAAACTGTAAAGTATAAAATGATCTATCAGAGAAGTATATATTACACATGTATTTATATAGACTTACATATATATACATACATTTACAATACGTATCCGTATTTCCCTCATACGCCAGCTACCTCTGTGGATGTCAAAGATGATCAACTAGTACAACATCTATTTTCTGTGATTTTGAAAGCAAAGTGGATTTATTTACTTAGCATTTATTGATAGGTGAAATTCATTAGTTCCTATAATTAGAAAAAATGTAGATGAACTGAGTATAACAAAGGAAGCTATAGCATAGAATGGCAGGAGCCCAAAGAATGATAAATGAATTGTATGAACAGCAAAAAAATTCAGAAATTAGGCTTAAACTGTGCAATCACTGAATCATAGAATGGGTTAGGTTGGAATACACATTATATTTTTTGAAACATCTTTTTATCAATAAATCAGATCTCAAAATTCATTTGTCCTGCGAAGATATATTTCATTACGTTATATTTATTTTGGAGGTAGCTACTCATTCAATGAAAAGATGTTTCATTTTAATAACAATGAAACAAATTCTTCAAAATTCTTTAATGCATATTTCTTCTTCCAGAAACTTCCTGGGAAATTTTTCATGACTTCTGGGCTGTTGCCTTAGAATAGGCAAATGCCTACAACTCATGTCCAGATCACCTTCGGCTTTCAAGGATGTTTAATATAGATAATAGCTTGGGACACATAATAAAGTGGTGTTGAAAACATTCTCAGGACTGCACCTGGCACAAAAGCAAGAAAGTAGTCTTGGACCTACTATAACTGCAGGAGGGAATACCTTAATTAATAGCTTGAGATAAATACCAAGCTGCTTTTTTTCTAAAAAAGGGGCAGTAATAAAGATTTGGCTGTTCAGACATAACAGATCCCATAACTATTTTTAAGGTCTGTAGACTCCCTGACACCATCAAAGCAAAAGGCTGTTTGATTTGATTTTGCCAGTGCCAGAAAATGGACAGGCTTGGCAGGAAAGGATCACATGATGAACCAGGCACTAGTGTCACTGCTGAGTTTTGTTATTCTCTCTGACAGCTTTGAGGACCTTGGCAAAGCATGCCTGCTGGATTTAAGAGGAACAGCACTGCCATCATGCTAGGCATCATGAATGAAAGCATACAGATAGCATTACTAGAGGGGCTGGATGGAATGGACAGAAATAAATAGGAGGAAAATAATGTTTCAGGCAGGATGCCATTCCTGTACCCAGAAATGATTATTCAAGTTATGCCCTGGCTCTGGAGAAAGCAAGTAAGGTACTCTACGGAGAGTGTTCTTGCCAATTCCTTCCCTGTCTGGTGATTATTAAAGAAGGCAACTACCCAGACAGAAGGTAGCTGTCAAGCTGTGTCTCTCCAGTCTGCTTCTCTTCTACAGCTGATCCTTGAACAGCTTTTGTGGTATGTGCTGAATATTCCCATCATGCTAGACTGTTGGTTTGCAGCCCACATTCTGCAACACACTCATTTCTGTTTTTGCCAGTAGTTGGATGTTTTTCCTGTTGTCCTGTTACTGTCCTTTAGTAACTGCAGCTTACTGTTGGTGCTGTACAATTATGCTGTTGGCAGAAGAAAGATGAAAGAGCTGCAGGCAGAGAGGAAGAATAACCATGGGGTCCTCTTTGGTAGGAGTGAGGAAGCGGTCTTTCTTCTATCCTGACCCTTCACACTCCCTTTCAGTAGGTAGCTATATTGATCTTAAAGAGAAAAACAAGAGTGAAGCTCTTGCAACTATTGCCTTAAAATTCTGAAATCTATAGCTTCCAATAGAGAACAGCTTTTTTGGTAAATTAGTAGCTGTGTTTATTCTCTGTGCCTTTGTGTTACAGAAGAGAACAGTAAGGAATTAGACTGGAAGCGATGTAACCACCAATAGCAGCAGTAGGGTAAAGAAAAACTAAGCTATTGCCAGTCTCCTGAGTCTAAAATGATACATTTGCTCTACTCTATGGAGGAAATTGATAGTGGTGCTTAAAAGAGATGTAAGTGCTGATTAGGGTGAGAGTTACATTGTCAATTCAGTGGTAGGGAAAAAATATAAGAAAAGGAGCTGCTGGCTGCAATGATTTTGGTAGTTTTACTCAAGTGATGTATGAGGTTTAACAGGTGTTGCCTATTTCATTGCTGTATTTCCTTAGAGCAAAGAATCACCTGGAAACTCTGTAATAATCCCTCACCCTTTTGTCAGGTAGATGAATGTTCTTGTTAGTCTCTTATAGTTGGGGAAAAAAATATAGCCATTGAAGGATAATGATTTAAGGTCAAAAAATATCCTCAGTAGCACAACCAAAAAGAACATCCAAATCAGGTGTCAAATTGTTAATATTTCAAAAACTATTTGAGATGACAAACTGATTTTAGTAAAAGGTACAAACTAGTGACAAAAAAGGTGTACAAAGCAACAGACAGACTACAGCTGCATGAAGACAGCAATCTAGCTTGCTGATTACTCCATTTCTTGTCTGCCTTTCACACTCAAATTGAACACACTTTATGAACAGTTCTCCTTTTTACTTTGGACTGCATGGTTCACAAACTAAAAAGTGCACTTGATCATGACTACAACTATAGGAAGAAAATAAATAATTGTGATGAATGTGACTAGACACTACAGAGCAAAATATCCTTATTAATTCATCAAAAGAAACAGGGAATTGTGAATATGTACTTTGACAGAAAAGAAAGGCTGTATGTACAGCTATTTTCTTATATAATGTGTGTGGCACCTAGGTCAAGATGTAATCTTAGGTTTTGTGGATCCAAAGTACATTTTTAACAGTTGTTTCTGAGCTAAAATGTGACACAAAATCTTTAAACACATTTTTGCACAGAAATCAATGTGGAAATTACACACATTGTAATTACATCGTGTAATTACATGTGTAAACTACACATAAAAATAACAGTAAGGCTAGATATTCTTGCTGTTCAAAATAAAGCCAGACATGCCTACAACAGATTCTGTTTCTCCTCAGCTTTCTCTCACTTGAAAAGTGATATAGCGTCCTGATCAAGAGGTAGAATTAGTTCTAAAAAGCACACTTGTTACACTCTGAAGTAAAAGCTGAACATCTGCAAGATGGCAAAGATTTCTAAAGGCAACAGAGATGCCAGCAGATTCTCAGCAGGTCCATGGAAACAATGGAAAGGACATCAGCCTCCATGTCCTCATTTAGTTGCTTGACTTCTCCATTACACATAGAAGTAAACAGAAAAGGATTGCAGCTTGGGAGCAGGTTTGCTTTCTCTTTCTTGCAGTGGGAAGAATGAATGGAAGACTGAGGTAGCAATATGTTTTTTCTAAACAGAAGAATAATGCAGGTACTACAGCACTTTTTGCGTGTTTAGTCAAGACCAGAAGCTATGGACTGTGTTATCTTTCAGATTAATTTTGTTTGTGGATGACTATGCCTACTTTATACATTCAGAGGCATGGAAGATTCCTATCTCTAGCATGTTGAAAATTGTTGGTTATTCATGACACAGTTACAGGTTTTGTGCAACAAGGAAACTCCTTGGCTTGCAAAAACTTAGTGCATTCCCAAACAGAACTTTCTTTGTGTTCAACAGTTGATGTTCCAAATGTTGCACGATGCTAATTCGAGGCCAAAGGCTTCTGTTTCATAACAAACACTGAGTGCCACTACTTACAGCTGAGGGCAAACTGGCTCACTGAAAACTGTTACGAGTCTCATATTACCCTCCAGAACTGTATTTTCAACTGGAACACTGAAACTCAGCAGTTTGATGAACTGAGAAAGAATATGTGCAAGAGGTAACTCAACAACTCTCTTGGTTCCTCACTAAGTTTTATGTTTTTTACAGTCAGGTCAATTGGTGTTCTTAAATATAAAAGGGTATTTAAGAGCTGATCACAAGAAAACACAGACCGCTGAATATTCAATCAATGATTTCAGAATTTAAAGGCTTCTAAGAGAGCCTTTGCCATGCAGTGTCTCTGTCTTGTGCATAAATCCACATTGCATACAGGCACACCATTATCTAGCACTCTCGGATGAGGCATGGCAAGTGTCTTCTCATTTGCTGCCGTATCCCTCTGGTTAAGGCAGAGTGAAGAGACATGCATTTGCAACAGCTGGTAAATGTAAGTATAATTGGCAACAAGCATTTCATTAATTAGATTTAACCATAATAAGGGGATAAACCCTTATAAGGCAAGACATGTATTGATGAGTAAATAGTAAGCTTCCCATCTTAACCAAAAAGTAATTCAAAATCTTGCTGGTGCAGACCTTCCTCAAATGGCAAAGCAATGCCTGAAGAGGGATAGTGACAGCACTTGGCCACACACTGGTGGCTTCCGCTGCCTCTTATTTCATGTTTTGCCCTGTTTTTCCTAGCTGCTTTCCAGAAACTGTTTCACCTCACTGCACATGCACATTCCTCAGCACCTCATGACCACTCTGACATTTTGCCTCAGGTTTCCTCCTCCTTTAAGCCATGTTGGAGCTTTGGCACTCTGGGAGAACTGTCCCTTCAGATTCTGTCAGAACAAAAGGATGTGCGTTGCACTGTTACCTCCTAGATTTAGTGCTATCAGAAATTTACTCTTTTCCTTTTCCACGTTCCTTTCTAACAAAGAGATTACTATTCAAGGCTGTTATTCTTCTTGTGATGAATGTTTAGTAAATTCATAAAGCTGTTTTGCTTTTTCCTTTTCAGAACACCGTAAAATCAGAAGACTTTTTTGTCAATGTGATTTTATGGCACAGAGGAATACATAGGTATAATTAGGAACTGTTCTTTTTTTATGTTGAAGAGTAGAGCACATGCAGGTCATAATACCAACAACTGGTAATAATTTGGGTTCATTTCAATCGCCTGCTTCAAAATTTACATGCAGCTAAACACCTGCTTCTGCAAAACAAATTCTGTTCTCTGTTCTTTACCACACTCACTGACACTCTCCTCAGTTCGATAATAAGGCTTCATTTAGGAATCTCACAGAAAACTGTTCCTCCTTTACGTACAATTGAGACTTTAAATAAGAGAAGTGTCAAATATTGTATTTATAAAATGCAGAATGATTTTCTCTTTACCTGTACATTTCTAAGTTGTACATTATTTAGGACATTTAGATGAACATTCATCCTTGTGAGAAGTGCCCTGCTTAAAAGTTGACAGTGAATGCTGTTAGCTTTCTCACGGTATCTTTCACTGGAAAATTTTCACGCAGATGGTGTGGCATCTTGGTGGACCATCTAAGTGACTCACATAGCGTGACCTTGAGGCCATGATCGTGTTGATACTATGTTGCAATTACATGAAGTACCATTTGAAACTTTTTCTTGGGGTTGTCCTTCTGCAAGTCTAAATAGAAGTAATTTCCAATTTGTCCATCGTGTCGTTAAGTAACGACTCAGTTAGGTCAGCATCCAATCATAGACATTAAGGAAGGGAAGAGCATGTTTCTGTTAGAGGGTGTTTCTCATTCTACTGGTACTTCAGTGTAAAGCAACAATCCAAGCAAAATGACCATACAAAATACCACTGTCAAGCTGCATGGTGTGATATTTGGAGGATGCACAGCAAATTCTGTGAAGCAAGTCTAAGATGCTCAGCTATGAAAAACTGGTTAAAATTTGGCCCAGTGGGCTCAGCAGAACCTGAACCATTTGTTGAACCATGAGATTCAACAAATCCAAGCACAAGGTCTTGTACCTGGGTCACGGCAACCCCCAATATCAACACAAGCTGGAGGATGTAAGGATATAGCATGGCCCTGCTGAAAAGCACTAGGGGTTGTTGTGGATACTGGTGGATGGGAAGGTAAACATGAGCTAGCAGTGAGCTCTTGCAGTCCAACTGTATCCTGGGCTGCACCAAAGAAAGCATGGCCAGCATGGTGAAGGTAATCCTTCCCTCTGCTCTGCACTGGTGAAGCCTTACCTGAAGCAATGTGTTCAGATGTGGAACCCTCACTATAGGATGGACACAGACCTGTTGGAGCACATCCAGAGGGGGGACACAAAAGTAATCCAAGGGATGGAACACCTCTCCTTCAAGGACAGGCTGAGAGAGCTGGGGTTGCTCAGCCTGGAGAAGAGAATGCTCTGGAGAGACCTTTGAGCAGCCCTTCAGTATCTAAAGGGAGGCTGTAAGAAAGAATGGCACAGGGCCTGTTGTAATAGGACAAGGGAAAATTGTTTCAAACTAAAAGGGGAGATTTATATTGGATATAAGAAAAAAGTTATTAATGATAAAATTGATGAGGCACTGGAACAGGTTGCCCAGAGTTAATGGGTGTCCAATCACTGGAGATGCTCAAGGCCAGGCTAGGTGAGGCTCTGAGCAACCCGATCGACCTGTAGGTGATGCTGTTCATTGCAGGAGTTGAACGAGGTGACCTTTAAAGGTGCCTTCCAACTCAGGCAATTCTATGATTCAATGAAATTGTACGTCCTGCTTTATCCAAAATGACAGCAAACTGAAAATGGCCAGGTATGCACAGTGACATTCAGGTTTCCTTTCCTCATCTCAGATTATATCAGCACCCTGACAGGCAGGAGTGCTTAATGACAGAAAATAGCACGTTTGTGAGAGCGATGCATGCCATTCCGACCTTGCAAAACTTGAGTCCCCGCTGCACAGCTCGGAGGCTGAAAGAAAAAAGCTTCCAATGGTGGCGGAGGCATCCGAGACCAGGCTGGATTTGCTCGGGCCTCCCCAGGCACGCACGGCCCATGTGATGCCTGCCGCCCGCCTGCCCCGTCCCACCCCTGGGAGCCGCGGCAGGAGGTGCGCGGGGCGGGCTGCGGCGCAGCGCATGGGCGGGCGAGCGAGCACATGGAGGCGGGTGCGCCGCCAGCCTCTCAGTAGCTGCGGACATGGAGTGGATGGGTGAGGCGGCGCCCGCCGCGTGAGGCGGCACGCAGGACGCTGACATCCCGCCGCGCGTTGGACTGCGGAGAACGAGCAGGTAAACGGGGCGGGCTGGGGCACCGGGCACACGCCGCGGTGCGGCGGCTTTCTCCTCCCCTGCCGCTCGCGGACAGCTGCACGGCGCGGCTCGGAGGGAACGAGGGGCTCCGCGCCCCTCAGCTTCTCCCAGCGGGGCGGCTCCCGCTCCCGAGGAGGGCCGCCTGGGGGCGGGGACGCCCTCACGCCCGCGCCTCTGGGGCGCGGCCCCCTCGGCTCTCCGAAGCGCGGGCGGGAGGCCGTACCCTGCCTCTCGTTCTGCCCGGCCCCGCCGGGCAGGCGCGGTCCTCCAACGGCCGACACCTGCGCGGGGGCGGGCGGGCGGGGCGGGACGGCGGCGGGCCCCGCCCCGCCGCACCTACAGGCGCTTGTCCCGCCCCACGCCGCCCGTTCCTCCAATGGGCGCCCGCCGCCCGTCCCCCTCCCTACGCCGTTTGCGCAGGCAGCGCCGTTTCCGCAGCGGGCGGGAGAGCCGGCTCCCTCCTTCTTCCCTCCCTCCGCCCCCGCCCGAGTCCCGGGAGCCCGATGTGACCCGCCAGAGAAAATGGCGGCGGCGGCGGGGAATCGCACCTCGTCGTCGGGATTATCCTCGGGCGGTGGCGCGGAAGGGGCCGCCGCCGCCGCATGCGGGAGCCCGAAGGGCGGCGCGGGCGAGGGAAGCGGCGCCGGGAGCGGCGGGCTGCTGCGGGAGGCGGGCGGCGGCGTCCGGGAGCAGCGCTCCGACTGGCGGCGGAAGCAGCTGCGCAAAGTGCGGAGCGTGGAGCTGGACCGGCTGCCAGAGGCGCCCCTCTTCCTCGCAGCCACCCCGGCCGCCACCTCCTCCTCGTCGTCCTCCTCCCCTTCGCCGGAGCCCCCCGAGGCGCTGCTGCTGCACTACCTGCCCGGACCCCGCTCCGGCCCCGCCAGCCCCGCCGCCTCCCCCGGCCGCGGCGCCGAGCTCCTGGAGCTGCCGGTGGGCAGCCCCGCGGCCGCCGACCCCGCCGCCGAGAGGAGGATGGAGCCGTCCCCTGCCGTGAGGTGAGCGCGACGCTGCCGCGGGACCGGGGCAGCTGTCAGCGCGGGGCCGGGAGCGCCGCGGGGCGCAGGAAGCGCGCTGCCTGCGGGACTGGGAGCGGGCGGGCCGGGCGGCTGCGGGCTTCTTGGGCTGGGGCTGTCCCTGCCTTGCTCCAGGGCGGCCGGGCATCCCGCAGCTTCCCGTGCTGTCCCGGCTGCGCCGAGCTTTTATTTGTTTGTTTTATTTTTATTACAAAAAAAAAAAAAAAAAAAAGTCTTGTGTAGCCGGTTCCGGTCTGCACTGTTCACGGTACTGCAGAATGCGTTTCTCTCGTTCTCATTGAGAGAGGAGAGAATGGCTCTGGAGCGGAAATGTTCGATCTCTTGTTTCAGAGAGAAATCAAAGTTGTTCTGTAGTGGTTACTGTAGGTAATACATCTGAGTGACTTCATTTAGCCCCTGTGAGCTTGTAGCTTTGGCTTGCTGTCTCAGTGCTTGGATTGGTAAATCCAGTATATTGAGGTGTTATAGTACTGCTCACATGCATGTTTCGCCGATTTATGTGCAGACTTTCTGAGTGCAAGCAGTTTAATTGCCTCCGACTTACGCTGGGTAGGGTGGTACACGGAGCATTGCAGTGTGCGGGCAGGAGGGCACAGCAGTGCCGGGATGATGTGCAACTGAGCTCCTGCGGGTATCTGACTGTGCAGGGAAGTGCATCTGCACTTCTCCTTTAATGCTGCCTCTCTGTTTATTTGGCTAATTGAACCTTCTGAGAGATCTGTTCCCTGTTTAAGAGGTGACGTGCATGATTTTTAGCTGTGCCCTATGCCAGTTAAACCTCACTGATTCTGTTTTCAACTTTAGCTTACCTTGGGAGTACTGTGTTGAGAGTTGGCTTCTAAAGCTGTGTCCTGTTTGTGTGAGTTCTGAGAAATCGTAATGGGTTTGGGGCTGTTTCTAGGGCAGTGCAGAGACACTTGAGATGGTCTGGTCCCAGCAGATAAGAAATCCTCTGTTAGTTACAGAAGGATTAGCAGAAATCTGAAGTATTCAGGAAGGGAAGAAGATCATATGGGTTATAAATTCTCTGACTCTTAGCACCATCATCTCTGTCAACCAGGAAAGTGCAATGTGCTGTGTCTTTTAATGCAACTGTAGCTAGACCCGTAGCTTTCAAAGAAAATGAAGAATTAGTGTCAGAACACAGAATAGGCTGGTGTCTCATGATGTCTGATATGAATGATGCTGAAGCACTGACTGTCCATGCTGGCCTGTCCCACGGCAGCAATGACAGAGCAGCTATGGAATTTTTTCCCTTTACATGGACAGATTGCTTACTTGTTAAGTACCTGCACTCACAAGTTACTGTTCTGAGTGCGTGTATGGGTTAAAGCCCTTCTGCCCCCCACAAATTCTTTCTGGTAAATGAACACAAAATGTTCACAAATAATGGAGAAAGTTATGTGGCAACTGCTCATCTCCTCACTGTATCACTATGATGAACTCTAAATAGCCTATCATGAAGTATCTGGCAGCTTTAATTGTAACTGTCCTTTGGAAATACTCTAGCATATCTCAGCAATTCTGCATGTCCTGTTACTAGTTAGCAGATGTGGTCTAGCAGAGGAATAGATATCCAACATCAAGAAACATCTCTTCTGTCACTGTGATAATAACTTTCTCTAGCGGGAGGGAGTTCTTTGTACTTGAGTAGCAGTGAGCATGTTATATGTTAAATATTAAGTCATTGTGTGGAGTTGTTGCCCAGACGTTTATTAAAAAGCAGGCTGAAGGATGCAATATGCAGAGTTTTTCTTTTTTGTTCTTAAACAGAGTAGTTATGCTTTCCCATAAGATCTACTACTCATTAAACGGTACTGTACTTGCTCCAAAGTCCCCCTGTCAGTCTCCTTGGTATTACAGTCTCTCTCTAAACAGACCTTCTATTTATGCTGGAAGACATGCACAAGCTTTAGAATGAAGCTGTAAAGTGATTTTGACTCTTCTGTGAAGTTGTAAATATCACCCTTTTCATTTACTCTTTTAAGCATTGTACTTGTCACAGGAGCAGATAACGTTTTTGCTAAAAGCTGTGACACTTTTATCTCTTTTTATAACACTGTAAGGGAAGGGAGTTGTGCTACTGGGAAATACAGCTGTGGCATAAAACACTTCAGACTTTTTATTCCTTCTCTGTACTGACTGTATATCAATTTGGTTTATATCAAAAGATCATAGCACTGAGGTCAGTGGGACTGTATTATGATTTCTTCTTGTTGTACTGTAACATCTGATTTGGGCAGAAATCCACAACAGGAATATGCACCTCTTTTAACAAAGTTTTAAAACACTGAAAGTTTAAGTGATGTTTGTGTCTGAAATCGGTGTGGCTAACGTACTGCATTCCTGACTGCAGAATGAGTTGTACTGCCATAACTCCTCTTTTAAAGAAACAAGCAGGAAGTGCTCTGATTTGTCTGCTCTGTATACAGTGACGTATGACGTGCATGAAAATGCAGCGTTCCAATTTAAAAATGAGTGTGCAAATACAGCAAACGTGTCAGTTCAGCTGCAGGAAAACCAGTGAAGGTATCTGTACTGTTTTCTGCAATTCCTCTTTGGCGCCTGCTAGAGACAGTAAAAACACACTGTGAAACCTGAGTTCTGACTACGTACATGTGAGTACTTGATAAAGTTTGTTAGTTTGGGATCTGCTTGTAAATTCTAGCACCTTTGGTGACTTCTAAATGAGTGCATGACTACATTAACAATCTGGATTTGGGGCAGTGGACTGGGGACAGCGAGAGCATGTACAGTTACAACACAGCCGTCTGACTTGTGGTTTTTTCTTTCCTCTGAAATGACAACATTCTTGTTTCATATTCTCGAAATGTACCTTCAGTAAATATATATATATATATATAGATAGATATATATATATATATAGAGAGAGAGAGAGAGAGAGAGAGAGATAGAGAAAGAGAGACCGAGAGAGAGCTTTTTTTAACTTGACTATTTTCAACTAAGGTGAAATAAAATTATGTGTGTTTAACTGCAGTTCGTAGTGCTAGGTATTTTTCACTGTTTGCTTAAGTAAGCCAGCACGTTCTCTGCTTCTGATTTAAGCTGAATCATACAGTGAGTGGAATTTCACCTACTATCTCTACAGCTCTGAGCTTGAAAGTATTTCGGGAAGAGGGTCACCCTCACCCATGTCTGATTTTTATCACTCTTAGTTATTGCAAGTGGTGGGGTTCTGCTTAAATGGCTTGATCTGCTATGGCAGTTTCTTTGTTCCTATGCAAAGTAAATAGATTGTAACTAACTAATCTGGAGCTTTCTGTCTAGTTGGATTTAGTGATGCTGTAGGTTCAGTCTTTGCTGTCATTGGCGGAGTCCAGGTACTGTTACGGAGATACTTGAGTGTAGATGTATGCACCTCACCTGAAGTTTCAACACCCCAATAATCCCTTTTTTTTTTTGCAGATGAAGATCTGACTGTGCTGAAATAATTGTTTTGTTTGAGGTCAGAGTGAAGGCGGCAATGCAGCTGTGCCGGAGCATATCCTGGCGTGTGGAGGTGGAAGTGAGCAGCTGGGGTGGGGTGGTGCTAGGAAGGCTGCTGTTAGCCTTTGCTGCCTTCCAGTATCTGTGAAATTTGGCTCCAGTTTGTTTAAAATAGAAATTATACATTGCCACGTAATTGCCCTTCAAACAAGCTTTCAAAGCTTGTACTTAGCAGTGATGATAAGAGAATGGATCTGCTGTGAGCTCTGGAGTTCCTAATGCTAATATTGGTGTTCTCAGAGAGCTCTCTGTGAAAACCCAAGGGTCATCTTATTTTACTTCGTCGACTCTGCTCTCACTCGAAACTGAAATTACAGTTTATTCATCTGCTTGAGGCATAGTGGACAGAAACCCTTTAAGGAGGGCTTCATTACTTGTCTCTAGGTGACTGGGAAAAGGCTGTTAAATGGTACATCGTTTCCTGTTGCTTCCGTCCCATTTCATCTCAAACTTAGCATCTGCATATTGCCTCAAATGCTTCCTAGTTCCTGCCTGATCAGAACTTGAAAACCCTGCTCTGTGGTGAATCTTCTTGTTGGGCTTTTTTCCCGTAAGATAAGCTTGAGGATTCTCTGGGGTTTTGGGTATGTAGTGTTTCATTTTTTTTGGTTTTTGAAAGATCTGTTCTGTTAGATCTTGACTGAAAAATGTCCTAAACCCTACCCAGTATCTCTAATGGTTAAGAATCATCTTGAAATTGGTATTTTTTTTTACCCTTTGTCCGGGGTCTGAAAGAACTTTTGAATTGTTTTAATAACAGGTATTTTTTGCAGAAACATTTTCTCATTTTTCAGTGCTGCTTATCATCTGACTTCAAGGTGTCTGCAAAATGTTTTTTCCTCCTTTTTCTATGAACTTAGAGTGTCACTGAGTATTTCCATTTTTTTGCTATGAGGTGAAACAGGAATAGCAGTATGAGTATGAGGTGAAACACGAATTACCGTGTTTCGTAGTATCTGAGCATATCTTTTGTGAAGTGTGAACTGTTTGCATAATTCATGTATATTTTTCATCTGCCTTGTCCTAATATTCTGGATTGTAATGGAATGGCCATTACTGCACCAGGGGACTTCAGTTCGTTCCTAGTGCCTCACCCATGTTTTGTGCAGCTTTTATTACTGACCTTCTGCTGTTGATGCCTGACCCACCTGCCCCTTAACATATTGGGGTCATTGCAGAAGGTGGCACTGGAGCACTGGAGAGGTGCATTGTCTCCTAGACTGGACTGACATCAGACCAAATCTGATGTCTTGTTTTCTGAGCTCTCCTCATCCTTTTTTGAACATCCTGTCATTTTTCTTTTGAGCAAACTGAACTGATCCTTTGCTCAGCTGTCAGCAGTGATGATGAGGGCCCTTTGTGAGCTGTTAGTTAAAGCTCAAAGGAATGCAACTAATATTCCTCACTTTAACCACAAATATGCATTGCATCTCACTAGTCATTTCTGTCAAATACTCTCTTACGCCCTGAGGGCTTTTTTTTGAATATCCTATATGACCATCATGCTTTGTCTGCAAGATTTTTCCTCTTGGATACTGAAAGGAATTGGAAGTACTGAAGGAAATAAATCAAAATTGTGAAAATAGTATTTTGAGAAATGAATTTATTGAGTTTTAAAACAAATTATTAGTGCTACCTCCCATTCTGCTAATAATAAATGTGTATAGAATTTTGTTTTCATAGTTCTTTAAACATGGAACTTCATAAGCTACTGAATAATACAGTCTCCCCAGTACCTTCAGGTAATATTTGAGTCTGAAGAGTCATAAAATGCAAATATCTGCAGTGTGTGATGATTCGTGCCGTGACCTCCCATTTGTGGTTCATATAGAGTTTAGTGACCTTGTCAGATTAATACACTGTAGCAGGCAAGTGTTTGTTTATTGTCATGGCCAAGACAATATTCTAATTGCTTTGAATCATGACAGAGTAATTTCTGTTCACTAAATGTTGTACTTTGAAAGCTCATTTGTAGTCAGGGACAGTTCTATCAATGTATTACACTATTCTTTTGTAATTTTTTCCTGTTTTTAGACTGCTGAGTTGTAATGTCTGGCACTAATATTCAATTTTTTTTTTTCTCTTGTTGCAAGTTAAGTTTGCCACCAGATATGTAATCAGAATTGTAAATGTTCCTGTTAAAATACATCTGAAATGTTTTTTCACTAAAGTAAATATTGATACAGATGCCTAGCTCCTGACTAAGGATTTGTTTGCTTGATCTGTGAAAATATTGCAGTTGTGATTAGCGTGGAAATTCACTTTAATAGTGTTAATGTGTTCTTAAAAATTTGGGAAGTATATCTGCCATCTTAAGGATCTGTAGTTCTTGCAAATTATGCTGGTTTTTGATAGAAATAAAATGTGTGATGGTGCCTATGATTGTGTGAGGTTCTTTCTGAGGAATTTCGATCCTGAGATGGAAATGCGAACAACTGGCTTTTAAACAGCGGGCCTGGATGGAGTTTTTCTTAGAACTCTAATGTAAATATGAATATGCGTAAGTTAATTTTTAAAAAGCTCTATCAACAGCATCTTGTAGTTCTGGAAAACAAGCCTTTCTGTGCGGAGCAGGCATGACATTGCTGTGGTATATTTAGCTGTAAGCCGTGCATTCATTTGCAGTGAATGGTTCGATGCACGCTGCACTCTGTGGGAACACCAGGTGCCCCAGCCTGCAGGGAGCGCAGGGCTTCCAACCAAAGTGTGGAAACATGTTCTTCCATCCTGCAGAGCTGCCTGCCCTGCAGCTGTGCCTGCTGGAACATGCTGAGCAGGCTTTCTCTTCATCTTAAGGCTCTTCCTCTCCCACTTCTCCTACTCCATGTTGCCTTGTTCACGCCACCAGGCCTCTTCCTAAAATTAACTGGGATCTCCTGTGGTCCCCTGACAAAAACTTGTTCAGAGCTAGAGCTGTGTGTTTCCTGTTCCTGAAGAACAAGGGTATGGTAGGAAGAAGTCTTGAAGCCACACAGATTGTTTTCTGTATTTGTTTTAAATCAGCATTACAGGAAGGAGGGGAAGGAGCTCTCTCCCCGCCTTGTGTATGAAAGCACAAGACCAATCTCCTTAAGCCACGCAGATCTCTGGCAGACAGTAGTGTAGATAATCCGCAGGGTTGTCATTGTAGGAATGTGTTGTGCCAAAACTGATACAGAAAAGATGGAATGACTGATGGTTTTCAGTTCTCTCACTGTGAAATTTGATATGCAGACAGACACTGAAACTGCCCTTTTTTTTGGGGGGGGGAGGGGGAAAAGCAGACACTCGGTCCATATCAGTGAATTGAGTAGTAAAACATTTTAGATTAAACTAAGAAGCCTCCCATCTGTGCAAAGTTGGAAAGTGCCTTCATGTAGGAATGTGTTAAGTATTGTAAACAGACATTCACTGACATCCTTAGCTTGCTGAGGGGAGAGAAATTTTAAGGACTGGCAAAGTGTTTAGTTCAGGTGACACAGATTCAGAATTGGTGCTGTGCCTGGTCATCTGGCTTCTGCTGGAGGTTGATGTTCCTTTCTGTGAGGGAACAGCAGGTCAGATGGAAGAGGATCAGCAGGTATTAAGGAAGCTCTCCTCTTCTAACTCTACTTGGAAATTCTATCGTCTGGTTGCTGTCTCAGATGCCAGAGAACTTCTTGGCTCCACTGAAAAATGTTACTGCTCATTTCAGCTTTACTGTTTGCAGTGAAAGATTTGATTCCTAGCAGAAGAAAACTTTTTCCTTGTACAGGTATTACAAGGGCAGATATGTCCAAGTGACTGTCTTGGAACTGGAGAGCATGGCAGAAGAATTCAGAGGGAGCAGAGAAGTAATAAACAGGAGCTAGTTCCACGCACCTGAGACCCATACTACTTTATGCCAAGTTTTTTTTTCTGTCCAAATGAGAAGTAAGTCAAGGTTTGCTGACTGCAGTCCTAATCTATCCTTCCAATCCTGTTCCACCACCTCAGAGGGAGATACACTTCCCTTTCTGAAAGGAAACAGAAATGTGAAAGCTTTTAGCTGAAAGCTGCCCAATGAGATGTCTGTGACAGAGGTCTTGATGCCATCTTGTTCAAGTGCTTGCTCTTTGTACTCTCATACTGATGCTAGTGATTTTCCCTGCCCATTATTCTGTATATAAAGCAGTTTTAGTAAGAATGTTATGGGCCTTTAGGAAGGCTGGTGTTCCTCAAAAGGGCACTGTCTTTACACAGATCTGTTCTATTTTCTCAAATTAAATGAAATGAAACTAATTACGTTGTTTGATAGTCATCTTTGTAAACTCATTTGAGGTATAATTACACTTGGCCTTGAAATTACCAAATATAATTGGTAATTTACATTGCAAAATTCTGAAGTATAGATTAGCTCTGTACAGTATGCCTGCATATTATAAGAAGAGCAGGATTGCTGAATCTTCACTCATCTCTTCTATGCATGTAGCTTAGTTCCTGCATGTTCAGGTACAATGGTAAACCGTCTTGTCCCAGCAAATATGCTGAAGCATATCATTCCCCTTAGTACCTCAGCAGAAAATTAGTATGCTGTGCTGTTTGCTTGTTCTGACTTGTGTGTGTGTGATGGTATTTTAGTTCTGCTACCAGTAAAGGTGCTCAGTGAAGCCAAGTGGGGAAAAACAATGGCTTCAGTATTTTGAAATCAGCTATGTATGAATTGCATTGATATATTTTAAAAGTTACTGCAAATGGAATAAATATCCAGTGCCAGGGCAGGCCACTTGCAGACCCTGGGAATCAAGACTGCTGGGAAGAGCACAGTCAGAGATTTTAGGCTTTTGGCTTCCTTTCAGCCCACAAAGTAGACTGCTGAGAAGCTAGAAAGGGTGACCAGCAGGAAATCTGCCAGCCTCTGCCATGTCAACTAAGTTCCTATGGAACTTCATCAAATTGGATATCTGACTTTTTTGTTACTTGATAAGTATCTTTTTAAAAAGGAAGTATTTCTTTCCAGGCTGCAACTTAGCTGTTCTCATAAGTATTTCCATTGCCTTTAGCAATACTCACGAATGTAGAAATATATTAAGAGCTAAATAACTGTATGCAGCTGGGACTTGAAGAAAAATGCAGGTTTTTATCTTATGATCAACCTCCTAGTTAAACCCCGATGCAATTGTGGTGCCCTAGAGGCCCATGGGGGATTCATTGTAAGCAAGCGTCCTTGTGTTGTGTATCTAACTGGTTTGTGATACTGGTGCACTAGGCAGAGGTAAAGCAGTGTTTGTCACAAAGTAGGTGATGCTTCTTTAATCTGGGTTTCACTCAAAACTTGAATCCCAACTCAGGGAAACCAGGACCCAGGTTATCACCGTGTCCACCATGGAGTTGCATTTGATGCTTGCAGTGCTCTAAGTGAAACTTCTCCGCTCATCAGCGCCATCAAGCTACTGTCAGCAGGGCTCTGCTAGCATGACGCTTATTGTGTTTGCAGTAACCGCTGTTCATGTTGTGCTCCCCAGCTGCATAAAAGCTTTGTATGGAGTTTATAAGATTTATCAGAGGTGCCTTTTTATGGCTTATCAGAGGTGACAGAACTTTGATGCTTCAGGTGTCTTTCAGATGTTTCTTGGTGGCTGCTATCTGAAGGTGAGAACTTACGGTGGTAAGAGCTTTGTGTGCTCTGTCTGTGGTTCAGACAAGAATAACTCCAAAGAGCAGAGAAGCAAAGGCTTGAGTACAGAAGCGTGCCTGAAAGAAAATGAAAGGAAGTGGAGGAGGTAACACATCAGTTAATGGGATACTAGCATGAAGAAAAAAAGGGACTGAAAAAAGAGAAGCTGTTAACTGAAAGCCAGGGAATAAAGGAGTGTATAAGTAAGCTGAAAAACAGCAAAGTAGTGAGTTAGAGAGAGGTGGCAGTAGGACAGTTGGTTATCCTGACAGGAACTGAAAGTGGAGGAAAGGAGCTAGAGGATATGGAGTGAAGGCTTAAGGACTGAGAACACAACTCCACAGAGTCTTAGAGGAAATGGAAGTACACACAAAGCCTTGTGCATCTGTGACTGGGGAGCTGGGAGAGTTTTCAAAGGGTGCTTGAAATAAGAAAATCTGAGAGGAAAGCACCTATAGAGCTTGAAGGAAGTAAGGATGCAAGATGTTGCTGCAGCATGTGTTACGAAAGCAAGCCCTCCTTGTCTAGCAGAATCTCTGTGAGTAAATGAGTATTTAAATTTGAGTGTATTTAGCACTTACAGATGGCTGTCTAGTTTTTGTTAGTAGTGTTTGGATACATGGTGATTTGAGAACAATCTGTAAATTGTGTATTTGTATCACAGTTAAAAACCTGA
Source organism: Tetrao urogallus (assembly GCF_951394365.1). Classification (NCBI taxonomy): domain Eukaryota; kingdom Metazoa; phylum Chordata; class Aves; order Galliformes; family Phasianidae; genus Tetrao; species Tetrao urogallus. The sequence continues at coordinate 57,841,697 of NC_136816.1, read as the reverse complement.
ATTCAAAAGATACAACAAAAGAAGAATATGATTTTCTTTTTTTCAGTTTGATATGCCTACAACTTCTTTAACTACTAGTAATTATACTTTAGGAGTCATAGGATTTTTGAGAAAACACTGCTTGCTTTGGCTTGTTAGGAAATTGCTCTATTCCAGTTCAGGACTGTAAGGGAAAGACCACTGAACACACTAATTTTCCCCTGTTTACTGTTTTTACAAAATATACACTGAGTTTCTCTGATCTTAAAGCTGAAGCACCTACATGTCTCTTTGATTTGCACATCTGGTGAATTGGCTTAAAACAAAGCCGGAAATAGCTGGGAGCCCAATATAAGCAAGTGCTGCATGTTCAGGTCAGAGAAACCGTCTAGGCAGAAGAGCTGTGCTGGTTCTACTAGTGGGACCAGCTGAGCTTTGTCTCCCCTCCGTGGGGAGAATACAGCTCATGTTACAGGAGCTGGTACTTCAACAGGGCATGCCTTTTTAATTTCTGTTTAATCTTTGGGACAGAAGATGCCATTGTCTCTGGATTTCAAAATACTTTTATGTAGCCACTGCGATGACAAATTTATGACTTGATGGAGGCACAAAGCAGGCCGATGGATCTTGCCCTGAAGAAATGCTTAAAACTAGATTTTCTTGTTTGAAGCCGCAAGTATCTAGCAGGTAAGCATAAATGCAGTTGAATTTCTCATTGCAGTTATTATTAGCCAATTTAGATGGTTATTTTGCTGTTTTTCAGGGACAGTTTGTCTGTCCAATCTTTTTGTTCTTTACAAACAGTTTTAGATAATAGAACAATCATGGATGTGGCTCTGGGCAGCCCGGTTTAATGGTTGGCGATCCTGCACATGGCAGGGTGATTGAAACTAGATGATCTTTGAGATCCTTTTCAACCTGGGCCATTCTATGATTCTGTGAAGATTTGGTCTTTCTTTCTTGTGAGCTCCCTTTGGAGAGCCAATATGTCACTTTTGCTCCTGAATGTTCACTGTCTGCTTTGTTGCATTTCTGAGCCTTATTGTGGTGAGGTTGGCATTTTGATACCTAAGAGGAAGTAGAAAGTGATACAATCTAGGTCTAGCACTGTTACTCCTTTCCACGTTCAAATAGATGGCATGTTTTTATAACTGGGAGGGGAGAAATTTGGCTCTTAAGAAGGAAGTGGCCAGTATAAATAGTTCTTACCATTTCAGTTTTTGATAAGGATTTGTTGGGTTACTGTATGTTTCTTTGCAGTCACTAAAGTAATCTGTAATTATGTGATTTACAGCGCTTAACTCTTCTGGTTTCAGAAGTTATGAATGGACAGTCGGTATAAGTTGTGAGGACTGTGCTATTCTGTAATCATATGGTATCTTGCATTAATTTTTTTGTAGATGAGTGGCTAGCTGGCTAATGTTTAATCCAGACATCCTCAGCAAGTAGATGGGAAAGCCCTCTTTTGAAGGTGTTGGCCTTTCCTGTTTGCAGTGGTCAGAGATGCAGCTTGGGTCTTGTTTGTTGTTAGAAATATAACTTAAGTTGTCTGTGCTGTTGTTTTCCAGCACATAATTGTTTGACAATGCAACCTTCATTTTTTTTGTATGATCTGGACTGGTCAGCCTCGCTCCAGTTCAGTTTCAAAGACTACTTCTTCCTTCTGGTATCTGAGTGGGCTTGGGGTCAGTCACATTAGTCTTAGATTTAGTGTAGCAGTTAATCCAGTCGGTGACATCAGTCTTCAGCTTCTAGCTCACGGTCAGGCCACTTTCAGCAACTAGTGTAAGATTAACCTTTGGAGGAAAGGTATTTCTGTAAACAATCTACTGTCGAGACACCGGAGCATGACTTTGCTTCATGCACAGACTTCCCCAACTCTGGTTCCAGTAGTATTTCCTGGAAACTAGCTTTTATTTCTGCTCTTATATATGTGGTGTAGTTTTGCATTGATCTGGAAAGTTCTTCTGCACCTGTTAAGAGAAATGAGCCTGCTGCTTTCTCAATTATTATCCCATTTTTGAGAGGCTGCTGTTGTGGTACAAGTCCTCAAGATAAGAAGTAAAGTGAGTTAAAGCTGTCTTTAGTCATAAGAATGGTTGCATTAGCTTTGAAATCTTTACTAAATCCTAATAAGTAATCTACTTTGTATCAAAGAAATGTTTTTGTATCTTTTTTTGTACACTTTTCTCATTTAAATGTCTTTCAGAATAGTATGCTTTTGAGTGATTGTATTATCAGCATATTTCAAAGGTGCTTTGGTGACAGTAAATGTTTCCATGTTCTATTCATGCATTGATTTATCAAAATTCTTCCTGTAGTTGCTTAATACTAAAGCACCTTCCAAAGTTGTAAGAGATGTTTATTTTTTGCACTTCTTTTAACTTCTGATATAGAACCTTTATTTTGTAGCGAAGTATAGAAAATGAGTAATGACATTCTAATAAGAGCCTTGGACAAATTGATGGGGTAAATTTCTTGATATATCATGATAACATGAGTTGCTTTTTTAACTCTAAGTATGAAAGTCCTTTCAGAAGAGTCATAACACAGCAGGGTGGTCACAGACAGAACTACAGTAATAGAGCTGCGAACATCCCAGAGCGCTCCGTAATCCAATGTTTGGTTTGTTGCTTCTTTATCCTTTCATATGCTGAAGCACAGCTGAGTAAAAGCTGTCTTTGTGGCACCTCTGGAAATTACTTCAGGTTCAGTTGTTGGTATTAATTTCTTTCTTTGTCTCCCCCAAAAATCTGATAGTATACTTCATAATTGTAAAAGCAGAGAAGGACCATCTGCGTAACGTCTCATAGTCTTTTACACTGTTTCCACAGGTAATGAGCAATTCATGCTTAAAATTTTTGTTCTCTGTTCCCAGGTTAATTTGTTATGTACCTGTGGCACCACTGAAAATCATGGCAAAACCGCTGGTGATCTCCCTCTGTTTGGAAAACTTGCCCCAAAGAATGATATTAATAGCCAGTTTGATTTCAGTGGAACATGAAGCAGTATCGCATTTAAAAAAATAATTTAAATGCTCCACAACGGGTAACTTCGGAATGAGAACAGCTACAATAGATTTTTCATCTTTGCTATGTTTTCTTTTAGAGTGGTTGCACTGAAGCTAGTTTAAGGTTTTAGTTGATGTTTATTAAGGAAATGTAATAGAGAACTACCTAAGAAGTCTTCTCCTATATTGTGGAAGTGTCTGTGTGACATATTAAAGAAACTTTCTGGCTAACTTCTAATCTTCAGTCTGCTACTGATTTTTACATGGGTTCTCACATAGATTGTCCAAGAGTGGGCAACATGCTATGCACTGAGATACTTCAGTTCTGTTCCCTCAAGAAATGCTTATGAAACTTCTGGAGGAAAGCTTGTAAGGCAAATCTGAAAACTTAATCTTTCCAAACAAGAGTGCATGTTCTTGAAAATAAGTAGCTTCTATCTCCATTTTCCTGAAGTAAAATAGCTATGGCTGTTTGCTGCTGGCCACTAAAATCTGGGTGTTGACTTAAGGGTAGAGTGAGCTGGATGTTGTGAAAGATAATTTTTTGTAACAGATTTGTTGTTTTGGTAATGGTGGAGGTCCACAGTATTTCTTCTCCCTAAGAAGTGGTAAAAATGTTTTGCTTTCACATTACTCCCTAATAAATATAACTTCTATGAGTTAATGCTCCTTGTTTCATTTTATTCATATCCAGTTGGATTTTTATGCACTGTAATGTCATTTACTCAGTATCTCAGCTTTTTGCCAAGTAACTGTCATGTTCTCCCCCACATTAGTACTGTCATTTTTAAAGGTGGGTGTCATCCTGGAAGATGACAGTCAAGGATAAAAAATAAATTGCTCAATTTACCTTTGGTTTGAACTTAGGTTTATAGTTCTGCAGTTCTATTGCTGATAATTGAGCTATACGTTTTTCTCGAGATGAATGAATTTTCCAATGTTTTCTTTTTTGAGCACTATTTAGAATTGCTTATGCAGAAGGTGAAGGTTAAGATTTCAAGTACATCTGAATGGTACAGTTAGTTACTTAAACCTGATAGAGATTTCAAAAGCTGTTGGTGCTGCTGAGGGTTCCATTGAAGTGACACAGGTTATTCTGGATTTTTGTGCACTCAACTCTAAGAAAATTAATGTGCTTGCACTGAATTTGAAGTTGGAAGTGATTAAGAGCCTTCCAAGAATAATGCCAGAATTGTACTTGTCTCAAAATGCGTAACTTGCTTGAGATGCCTTCTGCTAACCTTCTGTATTTGGAAAGGGACTAGATAGCTTTTTGTTCACATGCCAGATTATTAAAAAGTTATGACATGGCTTTGAACAGACATACAAGATTCAATCAGCATTAGTTTAATTTCTGTTAGACCACTGAATTAAGATTAATCAGAGTAATTTCAGAAGGCAGACTAAGACACACTTAGAAGCACAGATTTCAGTCTTTCTAGTTTTATGATACCATGATGTTTAAACTACTAGGAGTTTTGATGATAATTTGTTATTAAATGGAAGCAGGAACGTACTGCAGGAGCATATGCACTAGCTTCAGAAAATCCTCTTAAGACAGCAGTACAGAAAATGAATTATTTCATGAGTTTTATGTTGTGAAGTGGTTGAGGAACTCTTTCAGCATACTAACAAAGTGAAATGTCAAAATCTACAAATTACCAGGCTTCTGTACTTCCTGTATGAGATAGTGGTTTCACAGACAGCCTCTGAACTTATACTATGCAGTTATGCGTTTGTTTCTGACAGCAGGATGTGGAGAGAGAAAGAAAAAGGTCTTGGCTTTACTGAAACTCTGGAGCTAGATCAGCATTGTCCTTTATGCTCTATTCTCTTTTTGCCTTTATTGTAGGCACACATTTCAAGTGTGTTCCATCTGTTATTCTTCATTATGTGAAACAGTAGGGTGAAAGTTGAGGGTAGATATTTCTGTAATTGGGATCTGTATTAGATTTTCAGAGGATAGTGTTTTTTCATGTTTTTTTTCCGTTTCCTTTTAACTGAAAGTACAGACCCTCAAAGAATACATTTTTTTAATTCTGTAGTTGCAAGATGTAATTAAATCTTATTTTGTGAATGCAGTCAAAATAAACTGAAAACTTCCTTCTAATAAATGAAGCCCCTAGATGGAACCCATCTTTATTATTTTGAAATGTGAGATTTAAAAAAAAAAAAAATTTCTTCCTTAATTCTATTAATTTCTAGGCTTAGTACCTGTCATTTTTAATCCCTTACCCTTGAAAATATTTTTAATAGTATCTGCTGCCAGGAGATGTTATAAAGTATCTGGGTTTATTTTCGGGGGTGAGTTCTTAAATTTTTAGAGTTGAAAAAATTGCAGGATCATAGTTTGCTTTCATTATAGATGTAGAACTGTTAGTCTCCAGGTTGCTGTGTGCCTTTGATCAGATACCATTTGCACTGTATTTCATGTCTGAGTTAGAAGGGTGTCCTGGCTATACAAGCATGAAAACACAGCATTTGCCATTAAGTGAAAATTCTAGCGGCCACTTTTAAAGAGTAAAGGTTAAAAAGAAAAGTGGGAAAGAAAAACAGTTTTTAATTTCCATTGCTCAGTGGATTCAGCATTGTAGTTCCTCTTTTTTTTTTAATCTTTGAGAAGTTTAATTGCAATCAGAATGGCTAGAGAGGAATCAGAGTGGATCTCTTGTTCCTGAGCAGTGACACAGTTGATATCTATCAAGAAAATTTCAGGCTCAGTTAAGTAAGGATTGTCTTTTAAACCTGTGGAGTAGGCTGTTCTCACGAGTGGTTCAGCTCCAGCTCAGGGGAGTGAATGAAGTTGTAAGAATGATGATAGGGTGGCATACTAGCCTGTATTGGCAATTAACTTCACACCAAAAAAAGCTTCTATGCTTCTGTCTCCTACCTCAGCTTATTTCATTGCGTTATTAACAAGCACGAAGCTTACCGTCCAGCTTGGGCATGCATCGCTATGGAACTAGTGACAGTAACAAGATAGTTCAATAATTTGAAGACCATTTATTGTAACCTAATATAAGTTAGAAAGTGTGGGTGCACTTTCATGGAATAACATGCAGGGGAAGAATCTGTATAGGATTTTGAACAAAAATTCAAATGCTGGACTGATTTCCTTTAACTTTCTCTGGTATTTTTCCATATTTAGTGTTAATTGCTTAGAAAATTGCGTAATTGCTTTGCGGGGCATATTAGGATAGCTCTGTCTTTTGATTTCATTACAAGTCCTATATATGTTTTATATTAGAAGACTTGCTTTTGATGAAGAAAGCGGTTTGTGAAGTGCTGAAGGAAACGATAATTAATTTATCGTATTGATCACTGTTTTTGTTGCTTTGGCTAAATTTCATCCTGCTTTGTTTGTGATAATATTGAATTTAAGTTGATGCTGTTACGTAGATGTGAATGCTTCTGTTTGCTTATGGGGTCTTGGAATGAGGATGGGGAGCTGGAGATCAGTGTGTGTAGTTTGCTCTGCATGTGATGTCCAATGAACCTAAAGGTGGTGGTTAGCACATGGAAGCCTGCTGCTCCTTGCACTGTAACTCGCATCTCTCAGATTAGGTAGTGTTTTCCTTTGCCATTTTTGTCTGGATGCTTTGGACACTAGATTTCTTCTGTAAAGAGGATAATTTTGTAAGGTAAATGTTTGCATTTTATGAACAGTGAAATAAGTCATCCTTCTCCACTGAAAAAAAAAGCAGATCTGAATTTCTTGTTCCTAAATGAGCTATTAAGAAAAAAAAAAAAAAAAACACAAACACTCTAAGTCTCACAAGATAAACTACAGACAAGAAGTGCCTTGTACTTTGAGCTCTCCTCATGCAGCTGAATCTTTTAGTTCCTGTTGAGTTTGCCATGGAGTTGATGCAAGGGGACTGAAGGCTTACTGTAAAGAACACTTTCCTATGAATGTACTCTGTGAGAGAAAACAAAGTGCGGATCTCCATCCTAATATTTCCTGCTGTTTTCTTAATATCTCTGCTCTAGTAAACTGTTCATCACTTAAGCAGGTCTTCAAGGAGAAGCTGGAGTGCAACAGATTGTGGCATATAGCAAAACACAGGTCTGTGCTGATCATATTTATTAACTTTATTAAACTGGTTTGTACTTCGAGTCAGCTGTGTACTGTGCAGTTCATAACAATTCAGTGTAAAAGTCACGTAATGCTGTTTGTCACACACATTTCCCTTCATATAGTTGTTAAAGCAAACAGCTGTATTTCTGCATTGTCCAAACCAACCACTTTGTTGTTTTGTTTTCTGTTGTTGTAGTTTGAATGTAAGAATCCATAGAAAGGGCATTGCTGTGTAAAATGTGCTCAGGCATCAAGGCAGCCGATAAAAATAATGACTGTTTCCCAGATTTCTGCCTCCCATGAGCTGAGGTCTTGTGTTACACAGGAATGAGAGGGGGGTTTTCTTAGTCAGGAGAATCTGAATGAGTGCAGCTGACTCCTGCACAGTGAGCTTTCATTTCCCACTTCCACAAGGTGGGAATTCCTTCTGAAGCCTTCATTAACTTCCACTAGTACATTTGTCTTCATGCTTTCTGTATCTGAAGTACAACTTTCGTAGGTCTATCAAACCTTCTGCATTTGTCCTTTCGATATTTATGTTTCACAGAGAGAATTGACATTCACCAGGAAAGATGCATTTAATCTATTCTGTTCAGGCCTTGGGAACAGACTGCTTTTTGTTATTTATGCTTTCAGGAATTTGGGTTATGTTTTTGATTATCTTTAATTCTGATGTACACTTTCCTTCATAATTGTGGTACCATTTTCAGGGTGATAATGAAACAATATCAACATCCAGGTACATTAATCTATTCCTGTCAGCCTATTACATGTTGAGAAAGTGACTTAATAGTTTAGATAGTTTTGCAAGGCAGGAAATTACAGGGCTCTTATGCTTTGTCAGTAACTTCAATGCCTACAGCAGGAAGAATTGCTAAGATCCCTAAGAATGTGTTCCAAGGGAAAAACACATGGTGTCTCTCTTCTAGTTTCAACACTTGTAAGGAAACTGGTTTAAGTGGCTTAAAAATGCAGTAAACTTAGCAACTCCTGTAAGCTGTCAAAAATACACATCTTCTGATTAGTTCAGGTATGATGTCTTTTCAGAAGCCATGGAGCAATCAAACCTTCTTTTGAAGACTACATTGCTATAGTATAGTTACCATAGAGAAAAGCCTTCATGAACTAAAATTTGCGTTCCTTGCTCTGCTGTTTGGAGCTGTACATATTTGCTCCCCAAAAAGTAAGGAGAATTCCTCACTGCGAGTTTGATCTGTTGAGTGAAACATTCATTGGATTCATAATATATGAGATGCCCTAACTGTAAGTACTGTGTGTCTCTTCATCCACCTCTGCTTTACAGGGAAAAAAACTTGGAGGAAAACTAAGGTGGTCAGATATGTGTGTGTGTGTGTGTGTGTGTGTGTGTGTGTGTGTGTGTGCGCGTATATATATATATATATATATATATATATATATATATATATACACACATGTGTATATATATATGTGTGTATATACATATATATATATATATATATATACACACACACATATTTCTGGGTAGTGCTGTCTGTGTGGCTTCTGGTAATATAGTGTGGAGGACTACCAACTCCAATGAGTTAACTATGTTGTGGGTTGGTTTTATTTGTTATTTTGGGGTAGTTGGTTCTTTGTTTTTTTTTTTTTGTTTTTTTTTTGTTTTTTTTTTTTGTAGTTTTAATGTATTTGTGCTTAATAGCTTTTCTGAGCATTGAGGAAAGCAGAGCCTGTACCTTATGTTTTCCTCCCCAGATCTATTTGGGAGCTAAGCTGTATGTGTCTGTGGGAATTCTTCAAAGTTACTGCATCTGCAGATCTCCTGTTTTCTGTCTGTGGGGTTTTGTTCTCCAGCCTTCACTTAAATGCAAACCATTGTGTAAACTGCGTGAAATAATAAACAGTGTGCATATGTATCTAACATATCTTTATGTACTACAATTAATCTTGGCTAAGAGCAATCTTTGTGTTCTATGGTGTGTGAAGTAAACTTTTTTTTTTTTCCCCCTGAGGTCAGCTTAATCTTTTAACATCTTGAGTCACCACATGTGATGTGCTGTGGGTTTTTAGCATACAGCCTACATACAGACAAGGAGGTGAAAGTTTGTAGCAGAGATCAACCGGGCAAACTCATGCAGAGGCATCCTCCTCTGATTCCCCTCTGGAGCCACCAATTGTTGGTAAAGGGGGCGATTGCTCCAAATTTTTGTGATGTTAGCATGCTGTGCACAGATAGCTGCTCTTTGATGTAGGATATTAGGCTGAGGGACTTCGTTGGCTCTTATAGAATAGTTTTAGTAAAAATGCTGTCATGGGAGGCCCTGTGAAGTCACAGGCTGCAGCTGTAAGCCCTGTGAATTTGCAGTAACTGTAATTGCATGTAAGCAGATTCCTATGTTTGTCTTTAGATCATACTATCATGCTTCCTTTCTGCCCTGAGAAGGAGTTCTTCCTACAGTTCTTCCCTTGCATGGAGCAAAGAAAAGAGATATTTTTAGGGGTGATCTCTTGAATAGAAATGTAAGAAATAAATAAATAATAAAATATATTTTAAAAATATCTGCTTTCAGAATGTTTTTCACACTTCGGGGCCTCAGTGTCTTTCTTGTATTATTGCCTTAGAATACACCTAACTTCCTGACTGCAGGTTGCAATCCTGCTGTCTTGTGCAATAAAGACAGGCTGAAAGACCAGTTTTTGGGAGGGGCTGTTATATCTGTTTTTACAGTTTCTCTGTTGTAATAAAACTTTCTCCATCCAATGAGAAGAGTGTTCTCCAATTTGCTGAATTCAGTTGCTGTGTTTGGGGCATGTTATCTACTAGAAAGAGCATCACGGTGTGTACATACTATGTGAAAACAGAAGAGTAAGAGATTGTATCTGCAGGTATAACTGAAGCTTGTTGATCGGGAACAACATTGTTTGTCTTCCTGGGAAATACTTACAGGTAAATTACTTGGGAGAGTAAATCATGTTCAATGCTATACATTTTTCCTTTTCCCACTCCATCTTCAAGTTTGAATGTTTTTTAAAGTCTTATCCACAGCAGTGGAAAGGAATATAAATGAATAATTGAGATGGGGAGCAGGAAGTGCTTAAACTGATATTGCTGTTGAGAAGATGGTGTAAGATTGGTCATCATAAGTTACCTGCCCATGTTAGGACAGCTTCAGACCCCTTCTTCCTCTGTTTATTCTGAGCCTAGGTATTTAATTACCTGGTATGTTTCCATGGTTATTATCACTCTCATTCTGACTTTGGTACTTGATTTAAGTATTCTGGCAGATACACAAGCAGCAAATTTCTAGCAGCAAAGATACTATTTATGTACGGTATTTTATGGACACTCTACTGTTTGATCTTTAAAAAAAATACTCTTGTTGCTTTTTGTATTTAAAAGCTTCTTAAACACTAAGTTTTGTAGATTGTGGCTGACATTGAGATCTGTAACGAAACTGAAAAACCTGGAGTACCCATAGCAACAGTGCATTTTCTTTAGTGGATATGGTATTGCAGATAGGGGAGTGATAAAAGATGAAATGTAAGTCCCTTGGTTAGGATATTAAAGTGAGATGAAATAAAATCAAATCCAAGATGAAGCAGACTTGATGGAATTGATCTTGCTATTTGAGTCTGCCAATAACATTTCACTACAAATGAGAATTTACCAGTCCAGATCATCTCAGTCCCCAGTGGTGCATGCAGCCACTAAATGCATGTTTTGTTTAAGCCATTTCTGTTTAAAGGTCATAACTGACTTATTTTGTTCATCTGCTGAAGTACAGATAGACTTGTCTGACATCCCTTTTGTTGTAACAGCCATTAGGATTATATGGCAAATAATGTTTGCTTTATTTTAGAGGCAGAGTTAAAATTCAGTATTTCTATTCAGCTATTTTTGTATTTTCTAATGTGCTGAGTAGGGAAAATATTACATCTTTGGTTAAGCTATGAATGGCAGATTTCTTGAAACGTGTGTTATACAGAGATTCTTCTTTAACTGTACATTAATATTTTCTTAATAAATTGATCTTTATGAAATCAAATTTAAAAACTGTCATCAGGAAAGTAGTTTTCTTGAACTGAACTGTGTAGAAAGCAGTTATCACTTGAAGATTCTCTTTGTAATCTACTTGCTTGTACTAAGCTGACTGCCTAAAATGTATCAGAGAGCCCCATACCTGGGAGGAACAGAGCACTCCTCATCCCTCTGAGTGCCTGATGGGCTCCACTGCAACTGTATTTTGTCATTTCATTAAGGCATTTCACAGAAGCAGGGACCCATAGCATTGGCAGCTTCTCTAAGAGGAGGTCATGCAAAGGCTGCAGTGGTATTTCCCTACAGACCACGTATGTGTGGCTGTAAGCAATACGCAATTTTCTTATCTTTTGTCCTTCTATAAATAGGATTTGTAGCATTGATTTGTGTGTATTCAAACTCCCTGAAATCCTGTGCGGTTGCAGTGTTGCAGCATTAAAGTTGAATATGTGGGCAATTCTATGAGCAGAGTGTATCTATTAGTGTGTTGTTCGTGTTAAAGTCTGTTCATCAGGAGGGATACACACAGTGTATGATGCTGCTTATGGCAGCATCTCTGATTCTTCTGTCTTTTTGGGGAGCTTGCAGAGTAAGGGGCAGAGTAAGAAAATATTGGCCTTTACACTGAATTTTGTGTAGCAGGCATGCTTCTTCATGATCCCCGGGTGAACGAAACGTGCATCGTACAGAGACTGACATTGTCAGCTTACTCACTGCATATAGCTTTAACTTGGCCTGTAAGCTGCTGCTTTAAAAACAGAAAGTAAAAAAAATCAAAAAAGGCTGTGCATGTGAAACTGAAAGTCAAAGCTGATGCTTTATAAGGATAAAAGCATGCAGGGATAATTTGAATAAAATGTCAGGATCTAAGTTTCTCTAAAGCTTTTTAAGTGTAATACAAGAATATCTGTATTTTGGTTTTACGTCTTTATCACATGATTCCACAGAGACAGTAATTGAGAAGGCTGTTTTTTAGGGAGGCACAATGAGAAATGGGAAAAAATTATAATAGGAATGAAGATGTGCTTCCAGTTGTGTGTTGTTAACAGTGGACATCTGTGCTGAAGGCTTCAAATGTCAAATACAAATGAGCAAAATGAACCACAGAAGCAAAACTCCTGCTATTAGTGTACTAACCTACTTACTGATGGAAAATGCCTTTTTTTTTTTCTTTCTTTTTTTTCAGATAAAGGATAGATGTGAGGTAGGGAGAGCTTTGTGTAGGAGCTGTTTAAAAATCTGAAAGCACATCTGTGTTCATACCTTTTCTTTGATGCTGTGGACTTCGCTACTTCACTGAATGCTGCTGCTGTCACAGCTGAAGTAATGTTTGAGGACGCTGTGTGGTTTATAGCTATTTCTTATCCAAACCTTATCGTGGGTTGGCTGCATGGCCATTCTTAAAACAATTTTGTTTTCCCGATAATGTCACTGGTCTTAAATGATAATTGATAATTAAGCAATAACATATTGGATATTAGCTTGAATGCTGATAAGTATCTGACTAAGTATAAGAATTCTGACTAAGTATCTTTGCAATATATTCTTTAAACATGGATGCTTTCTCAATTCAGTGTGAAGCCTTGGTATTATGTTCACAGTTGTGAACTGTTGAACCATGCACATAAAACACAGGAAGTAATAAATCCACTGGATAGCTGACAATATTTCAGAATGGACAAAGAAAATACATTCCCAAAAGATGTTCTGCAGAGGTATAAGTGGTGATTTGGGAAATTCTGAATAGGGAAGTTTTATTTTACTGCTGTATCAGAAGTTTGGGTTTGCTCCTTTACGTTTCTGTGGGAGTATGAATGGGGCTCTAGTAGGCAGCCTTGCTTACGATGTCTCCATGTGTGTCTACCAGCACTGGAGGCTGTCATCAGCCCATGGCAGCATGAATGGGAAAGGAAGCACATTTATTGGATTCTCCCAGTTTACCCCTATCTAATATCCTTCTTTTACTTGCCAGTTAAAATTGATTTTGTATTGTTAATTGTCCAAAACAAACTATCTGTTCTATTGAAGTTATGTGACTGCATCATAAATACAAGTACAGGTATGAAGTAGTACACGTTATGAGGAGAGAAGGTAAATGTAATAAAAAGCTGACAAAGGCAATTATAATGAAAGCATTTATGCATTTGTAGTTGAAGCCAAAGATATGTGACAGTACAGCAGCAAAATGGATAAAAAGTAATGCTGGAGACAGATATACAGTCATCACTTGCCCTGAATATCTTTTCTAGTACTAATGAATCAAGATCTCCTGAAATTTAAGATATGGGGTTTCATTATAAGATGGAATAATGCTCTGTGAATCTTAAAATATGAGGTTGCTTACAGAATGATTGAAAACAGTCTATCATACTCTATATATGAGTTTATGGGCAGGTAATTTGAGGTAAGAATCTCACAAATATTTCTGTACCAGTGCTCCAAATGTCTTATACACTTGGTGTGCATCTCACTGAAAATACCCTTGCTGCTTATCTTATAAACAGTTCTCTCAATAAGCAAGTAAATGCTTCTTTTTTTTTTTTTTTTTTTTTTTTTTTTTTTTTTTTTAAGTTATACATGGATGTAGTTTCAGCTTCTTTTTCTAAGACTGAACAGTCATTTCTTTTTTTCAGTTGTGGGTTAGGCTGTATGAAAAAGCTTCCATATAAGTCACTTTACTGCTGTAAATTAGTATCAGATTCAAAAAAACTACCTGAATGCTGCAGGTGAAATAAGTGTTTTTGAGATTTCTGTCAAAAATATTACTTGCAATTATTTGACTGTTTTCCAGTTACACAGTTTTCTGAACACTCTTGTATGTCCAGAGAACCTATGTTCTTTGCTTGCCTGCTTGTTTAAAAACTTCATTTTTTTCACAACTCTTTTTTTTTGAATCAGTAAAAAGGTAACATCTGTAAATTCAGCTACTCTGATTTTATTTAACAGTAAAGTATCTGAAAGTTTGAGTCACTGCCAATACTCTCCAGTTCTGAAATACTTTCCTCCATTCCTATTCAAAGAGTTTTTTGGGTAGCCATAAGAAATTGCTCATAGTTCTGCCAAATGTTTCTGCAGTGGTCACAATCTGAAGTTTATTACTCATTTTACAACAGTATTATTTTCAGTATATTTTATCGCCTTAAAATTCCAGATGAAATTAGGGACAGATCTGATCCAACTTTCGTGTAGGTAAATACACCAGAATATTTGGGTAATATAGCAGCTGGGAGGCAGCATTTTGCTCCACATCGTGGTTTGTGTTGTTGCACTGGTCATGTATATCTGTACTTCCTTAGATACAGAATTGTTTTCAATGTTCGGAATAGTGTGGTGGTTTAATCAGAGTGGTGATCCTTCACAAGATCTTACAAAATGAACACTGCTCACTGTTGATGGAAAGATTTCTTGTAGCTGGAAAGCATGGAAATCTTGAAAAAGCCATCTTTAAATTAGAAATTGCTGTTTCAAAAAGCTTCAAAAAGAAAAGCAAGAAGTGAGAAGCAGCCAAAGTGTTTTCTGGTAGACAGACAGAACTAAAGATAGTACTGCACAGCTCAGATCATTGCTCGAGTCCAACCTGTTATCTGACTTCTTGCAGCACATGTGGGCTTGCTTTTTCTGTTTGTTTGCTTGTTTGTTTTGTTGTTGTTGTTGTTGTTGTTTTTCCCTCATGTATGACTTTCCCTGTATTGGTTCACAAGCCTTTGGTCTGGACAAACACAGAGTGTAGAGCCAGCATCAAGAACCATACCTCTACTGAGCAGAGAGTCAGGAAGCAAAGGGATGATGAGGCAATTGATTGCTCACAAGACTTCTTGAACGTTGGCAGTTATCCATTGGAAGTCACTGTCTTAACCCAAATCTGAAGGTAATGAGGGCATTTTTACTTACAGAAATTCGATTAATATCTTCTTTTAAACAAAGGCATGACACTTTCATGTCGAGTACTAATGCTTTGTCATGAATGTAGATGTAGTATACATTTTGCTAGATAAAGAAATTGTGCTTGCTTCATTTACTAATGTTGTGTCACAGCTAAGAAAAAAAAATTGCAGTCAGCTGACCGAATACCTCTGACTTCTTAAATCCTCTATCAATTTCTGTGAAAGTTTAATACTGTTTCTAGTTACTGTTGCATAGTATGTCTTCAGGGAGCTAGACTATTCTTCATCTGTTAGTGTGCTTTTCGTAAGTGCAGTGTATGTCTGGGCTCATGCATCTTTCTAGATGTATGTAATGTTACTTCCACAGCGAAGTGCCCGTCATTTGTGAAAGTTTTCCCAGGTGCTTAACTTGCAAGAAGATGTATTGTGTTTGGCATCCTGAAAGGGAGTGGCTTTTCTGAAAACTTCATATAGGGCCTTTCTGATCAGGTTTTCTTATATGGATCATTGCGTTGCTCCTCAAGTTGCTGGAACCATTGTAAAATGATGTTTCTATAGTGGTATGCTTTCATGCCACTTTATGAATGCTTTGGCAATTTTTTGTCAATTTTTAAGCAAGTCCTGAAGATACACATTTGTGCAAGCCTTTGTGGAAGGGATGTGAACTCACTGCATTTTTTAACTCTGACAGTATGTTATTTACTCTCAAGAGTTATATTTCTAAAGAAGTATGCATACAAAAAAAAAATTAAAAACATAAATACATTGCATTCCTATGCCATTTTAATAGCAAAGTTTCTAAATAAAAACCTCTGTCAGAAATGCACTGAGGATGAGAAAAGCAGTGTGTTTTTGGTAAGGAATGGTCCAAGTACTTGCTGTCTCATAGTTGACTTCCTTGGTTTATTGTCATAGGTGTATTTGGTTATTGCTCTTTTCTTTATTTCAGTTGCTTGAGTTAACCTTGCTAAGTATTCTCATCCATCATCTGGTAATATTCACGTTCTTATTTTATTTTTATATTCTGGATTTTAAAGAAGCTGAGGAGTTACGGAGACTATAACCATTTTTAGCCATAAGCCTGCAAAAGCTTTGAATGCCTTTTCCGGTCATTTTTTGTCATGCTCGCTTGTTGTTATCTTACCAAAATAAACATTTTTAATAGCAGCTGCCATTGTTAGAATGGGTGTAGTTACTGTGTGCTTGGCCTGTGTCTAGACTGGTTGACAGACATCCCCAAATTGTCCCTCCATGTTGCATAGCAAGGTAGTGCTCTTCTCATATAGCACATGGTATTTTGTAGAGCATGCAGGAGATTCAGAACTGAAGATCCTCAGTCTTCATGGCAGGAGCACATTTTACCTATGACTTTTTGCTGATCAGAAATAAGAGGTCTGTGATGGATTGAGCATAAGGATGTTTAGTTTCCACAGGCATGCCAGTGTTTCTTCACCTAACAGTTACCCAGAATAAACTGGCAGGGCATTTTGTAATTTACTTCTGTGCTCCAGGAAAGCTTTTTATGCCAGAGTCAGAAACATGTAGTACTGTCTAGTGTGCTTTAGATATTGGAGGAAAGTTCAGCGTATGCACAAGTCTTTGCAAGACAAGGACATTTGAGTAGCCTCTGATGGTGGGTGTCGGTAACACAGGCAGCTCTTGGCAAGTTTTAGAGCTTATTTAATAGAGATTAATACTGAATTCTTGTATGAAATAGAAATAAACTCAGTGATAGTAATTCCAGTGTAACTCATGTTTTTTCTTCTCTTTCGTATTTCTTGTCCCTATTCTACACAGACTAGAGCATAAGCTTGAAAAAGATGAATGTCAAGAAACGAAAGCAGACACAGGCAAGATATGTAAATAAGAAAGTAAACTGGGGCGATTAGCACAATGGAGTAGTTCTTCATGCCTCCCAAATACTGCTTTAGACCAACTAGTAGATAACGATTTGTTACGACTGCCAGGAGAATGTAACCATGAAACAAATATGACTGGATAGAAACCTCATTTTTGCTCTGGAATCGTGGAGTTCAGATTTTTCTTCATGGAAAAAAAACAAACAAGAGTGAACTTGTTTAAGTCTTTCAAAGTATATTGCCTCCTTCAGCAAGGCCTGGGTTAGGTTTTTTAACTTCATGAACTTAGCTTAAAGTCATTTGAAGATTTGTTGTTTTTCTTCGGTTCTCCATTTGCCTAGCTTACCATTCACAGCCTAACTAGTCATTAAGACTTATAAAAGTTAGACTGTTACATTTCTTTGCTAGATATAACATGTTTACATGTTTTTTGTTTTTTTTTTTAATTATTTGCTGTCTCACATGATTTATTTTTATGATCTTCTTTTGCTGAGAGAACCTTAAAATTCTCGTTGTAGCAAAATCTTGGAATAACTGATACCATCTGATAATTCTGCAGTGCCAGAATGGTCTGAATGCCCTTTCTTGTTTATAACTCCTCCAGAAATGATTTAATAGGTTATATCTTTGGAAAAATCTGTGCAGCTCATCCTATCCAAGTTACTTACACAAATGCTTTATTTTCCCAAAACATTTGGAGGTGGGAATGTATTATTTTCCTACCCCTATTATCTTAAGCTGATTCAAAGTATAGCTTTTCTTTAAAATGTCTGATTTTGCTGTCTGTTGGGGTAGGGATGCAAGGTTATCCACTAAACTTTGTACAGAATGCATGGGATAGCCATCAAACTCGCAATAAACAATCTCAGCTCCAAAGCAGGACCAGTATGGACTCAAAACAGAGTGAATGTTCCCATGAACTTCATATACAGACATGTAATAAATGATGTGTATCGAGAACTTTGATGTCTGTTTTCAGTTTTCGTACCTTTTGTGCCATCTTTCTGCTAATGATTTCAGACTTCTACATTAACAAGGACCACAAGGACTCTGACCTGATGTTTTCTATGTCCTAGCCAATTACATTTCACCAAATGCATTTCTTGGTTAGAATATGATGGATTTAAATAATTTGAAGCTGAAGTTCACTTTAGTGTTTAAGAGATTAAACTGTAACATGAGCAAATAACCTGATAGTCAAAAGTGGATTGGTGATGAGCAAATACTTGGTTGTATTCAGCAAGGGAGGCTCTGGAGGACCGACATAGGGGAGAATCCCTTTCTGATACTCTACGCTTGCAAACCTATAACTGTATATAGATGGGTCAATTGCATAGCTGACTGTAAACTTCGTATTATGATCTTTGTTCTCAATGTTTCTGCAGTTCCTGGAGTAATGCCTGCTAATACGTTGTGCAGGACTCACTCCAACCTAAACCATTCTATGATTTCATGATTCTCTTTTGCTGCCCCAATATGAACTAGGCATGAACTGGATCTTTCTTGCTGAGCATCTGGAGTTTGTTGTATAATTATGTCCAAATACATACTTTTAATTAAAGAATTAAACTGCACAATCTAGGGGCCTTGCATCTTGACCAGTATACATAATTGTGTGTTTCCCACTACAATTGTGTGTAGGTTCTAGAAATTGTGTTCAATCATGGAATAAGTTTTTTGTTGTAGAGACTAAATTTGCTCTGCAAACCCACTGGTATGAAAGCAAAAAGTTTTATAATGTAACAGAACTGCTATTTTTACATCTTGAAATTAGCATAGCATATACCTTTACGTGTCTGAGTTGGTATTGTGAGATTGAATAACTGCAGAAGGGATGAGAGACCTTTGAGCTTGTCATATTCACATCAGAAGTTGGTGGCTTTCTTAGGAAGCCTGCAGAAGAGGAGCCCATTTCATTATCTTTGTGGCAAGCGTCTGTTTGAGAGGCCAGTATTTCCTGGCTTGTTTTGTAGGATTTGTTTTCAGTGATTCTGAATAGTTCCTATGACTAGATGGCTTCAGAACATGCAGTCCAGCCATTATTTTTTTTTTTGTCCTCTCAACACATAGATTTGACTTTCTACAAGTTAGAAAATGTAGGCGGATAGCATACCTCCATAGCTTTAGACATCTGAAGATCTGAGTCTTCATCACTGATTCTTCTTGAAGAGGGCTTGTGAAACTCGGCTGAAGTTGATGGCTCAGCTGTAGAGTTCTGTTGCGAATAGTATCTTATTGGCAGTGAAATGTCTTCTTCAAGAGATGCGTGTTTTTGACATGTCAATCAGAGATATGTTTGGCTGTAGTTCCCTTTGAGGGCAAGTGGATTTGGGGGGGGGAGAAGATGAGGGTCTTGTTAAACTGAGTAAATCATGAGTATTGCCAGACTAGGGGAGGCTTAGCAAAATATTCATCAGTGATTCACACAAACAACAAGAAGAAGAGACATTCTTGCTAATGTGAGAGGAAGGCAAACCTTAGATACAGCATACCACTCAATACATTCTTCTTGTGAACTTCAGAGGACAGTGTGTTGGCCAAATGAAGAGAGTCTGTATTGTTCTCAGGGGAGAACAGCTATTGGAAAGTCCAAGGCAGATAGGGGGGAAAAATAATAAAAAAAAAATTATTGTTTTTCCTTCTGTGTTTGTCAGCTACGCTAAGAGAAGAATAGAAGTTAATTTCACACTTAAATAACATTTGGCTGAAATCCCCATAGCTATTCTCGGAAGCCAGATTCATTAGTCTCTGTGATGTAGTGTGTTTATTGGTGTCTTGTGGCAGTTGTCCTTTAGTGTCAGGTTGAAAAAGTTCCCTGTGAAGTTTTTCAGTTCAGTGCAATGTGCCATACTTCATTTTTTCCTTTGTTTAGATTGCTCTCTGGTAGAGATGCTGCACGACCACTTCTTTTCTTAAATATTTTACTACAGCTGTGGTCATCCATCATTTGGCTGCGCTGGTATGCAAGTTATATTTGATAATTTACTTCAGACAAATATTAAAATAAAAAAAAAGTTACCAGCTTTTTTTTTTGTTTGTTTTTTGTTTTGTTTTGTTTTTCCCTCCCTGCAATTTAGCTTTTGTGGATACAGCAGACAAATCTCTCCCTCCAGACCTCTTTCCTGTTTCACTAGTACTGCTGATGAGAAAATCTGGTCCAGTGTGGTTTCTGGATAAAGTCTCACAAACAAGATAGCAGGGAAGCCATGGCTTTTCTAAGTATTGAGAAGCCCAGGAAAATTTATTTGAGTGACAGTTCAGCTGGTTGGTTTTTTTTTGTTTTGTTTCTTTGTTTTTTGTTTGTTTGTTTGTTTTGCATTTTCATATATGCCCTTTGCAAGAAAAATACTTGCAAAGAATTAGTGTGAAATTCACTGATCTGTTCAGAAGTAAAACTTGTGTATTTCACAACAGTTTGCTGAATAGCATGTATTGCATACTTTGTGTTAAAATACTGAATCATTGATCCATAGAGATCTACTTGTTAATAATCTAACTGTTCAATTAGTGTTTGCAAGGCTTCAAAATCAAGATGGCAGCGAAGGACAAAGTTTTGCCTCCTGTGCTGCACAAAGCGTTACATTAGTCTGTTCCCTTACAGTGCGTTAATCTCACTGTCAAGAAATGTCAGGCTCCCCAGAGCAACATTTCTTGTAAAATGAAGATTTACTTTTTGACTGCTCCCTTGTTCGTCCAAGCTATTCAAATCAAGTACCACCTGGCAGTCAGGTTTTGTTGTTTTCTTGTATCAAGAATGGGTTTTTCTATATGAAGATCAGGGTACCCTGTGCCTTGAAGTCCTCTGTGCTGTATATAGTGTGTTTTTTTTTACTGTTTGTATTTTGTCCTAATACGCATTGATTTGGGGACTGACAACCTGAGTAACTGTCAGGTTCAGCTGGACTGGAATAGATGAGGTTTTGTGTTAGGTTTGAAAATAAATAAAAGAAAAACAACAACAGGGAAAAAAAAAAAAAAAAGAAAAAAAAAAACCCAAAACAATCCTGTACGTTCAAGCTGCAAAATGAGGATGTGCTGCAGTATGCAATGGGACTTTATGAAATAAGTATTTTTTTCCCTATGACTGCACAGATGCAAAAGTGTAAGAATATTTAAATGATAATATTAGCCAAGCTTGAGTTAAAATATGAATACTTTCCAGAACACTTTGTAAACTGCCAAAAGATAATCTCGGTTTGCTAAGCAAGGGCTCTCAGACTCTGCTGGTCTTTCCCACCTGCATGGAGGAAAAGCACAAGAGGTCTTTGTGCAGACAAGAGCAGATTGGTTTAGCTGTCACATGAGAGGAAGATAGCTGCTTCTGCTTTTGGAGAACAAGTGCAGATTGTGAGGCCTTCACTGTTGTGTTACATTGTTCATGAATTCGAGTCCAAGGGCCTCTAAAAGACTTTTTTTGTATCTGTTGGGAAGTTAATCGTGCCTATATAGACAAATGAAATACTGTGCCATTCTTTCACTGCTGCAGTAGTGTTTTCTCTCTTGTATACAGTGTATTCATGCAAGTGAAATGGTCTCCAGCTCATAGAAAAAAAAAGACTATATGTTTTAAATTTGTAGATATATATGTGTGCATATTACACATGTAAATAAATATATGTGTGTATATATTCACTTTTTTTTTTTTTTTTTTTTTTTTTTTTTTTTTTTTAGCTTTGCTTTGGACTTTATTTATTTACTTATTAGGTGAAGATAAAAATGCGAAATCAGCCCTATGGAAGATGAGACAGCAGTTGTTTTTTCCCATGTTCTAAGCTTTTAGGCACATTTGGACTCTTCCTTCTGCTGTGATATCTCTCTTGTTAATCATGAATCACTTCTTATGTCTCTTTCTTGAAAACAGTAGCATAATTTCAGTGCAGGAACAAACATAATTTGTATGTCACTTGCTTTAGTTTTGAATGTAAGGCTTGCCACTTGTCTTGGGGATGGGGAGTGGATTCTTTGGCAGATGTTTTCCTACTTATAAATACTTTTAAGTCTTTAATCATTAGACACAGTTCTGTGTCTAAAATCAGTTTTTAATGGCAGATTTAGGTGCTGCTTGAAAGCAAATGTACTTTGTTTACAGTATCCATCTGCTTATTACATTTCAGCACTGAACAGGAAGAGTTATTTCCTGTCTCAGAATACTTTGTTTCCTTTGTCTCTACAATAAGAGGAGAAAAAACAAGAGGGTTCTCTTTCCCACCAATAAAACATTCTCATTCTTCTAAGTCCAAATTTATAATAAATGAAGCTCATAATATACTGCTCATGAACACATCTTTTGATTCTAGGGAATGTCGTAGGGAATGTGCTGTAGGTCACGCGTCATGCAGTACATAAATGTAGTTTTGGCTGCACCGCTAAATATTTTAGATGTTGAAGACTGCAGGTGTGAAAGCAGCAGTTGTAAATATGCAGCTGCTTCTCGCTGCAGCTAAATTATCTAGGGCTATCTTCCTCTTCAACTTGACTTTATTTTTTGAAATGAAAATTCATCCTGAGAATTGGCTTAATAAAGCTTGCATAAAAACAATCTAACATCAAGAAGGTGGGCAGGGATCATGTGCTACTGCTTAACAGTGTGGTTTTCTGGGTGATTTAGCAGATAGCTCAAAAGAATCAGGAAATCTTCTAGACTGCTCGTGTTTGTTTTTCAGTGGCTGAGATAATTTTTTTTTTGCTTCTTTGTTGTTGCAATCACAAGTAACTACGTTGCTGTAGGTCAAAAAAGTACAATCCAGATGAATTACGCTTTCATTTTACAGATATGAACTTGTTGTGAATTTTGTTGTAATTATAGTTGACTGGCAGCACTTTTGAGTCATTAGTCACTGAAAGCAACACTCAGGGGCAGTAGCCTTACTTTCATGAGTTCTGTGCCTGGCTTAAACATACTTTGTGTATTGCTTCACAAGCCCTTTTTTTGAGGAGGTGTTTATGTATGGGAAGAGGCATTATGAATTGCATGCTAGCGCACCAAGTGAGGATGTAAGTTTGTCACAGTATTCACTTATATCTGTTTTGTAAGCCATTTTAAAAATAGAAGTGGCAAGTTTTGAATTGTCGGTGCATGCAAGAACCATCACAACACTTCTGAAACAGTTGCATAATAATCTGCAGGGTTGAAAATAATGTTTTAGAAGGTGTGTTGAAAGGAGATGGAGAATAGGATGGCACAATAATTAAGAATGCTATGGTATTATAACTTAAATAAAAATAACTGTATGACTATAATTTTTTTTCTTTGCTGTAGTCGTGACATGGAGAATAAAGAAACCCTCAGGGGTTTGCAGAAGATGGATGACCGCCCAGAAGAGCGCATGATCAGGGAGAAACTCAAGGCAACGTGTATGCCAGCTTGGAAGCATGAATGGCTGGAAAGAAGAAGCAGGAGAGGGCCTGTGGTAAGTGATGCTGAAGGAGGGACCTTGTCTGTAACGTACAAATAAGAGTTCCTGAATTTTTCTTTTAGAAACCTCTTTATCGTGAGAATTTGCAGCTCTTAATAGTGATTTTCCTATTCATTTTTTTCTTTGATAGGAAACTGTGGCTGACTTTCTGAAATGTACATGTTTTTAAACTATTAAAAAACAACAAAAATAAAAACCACAACATACAGCTGTGCTGCTGATTCTGTAGTGTAAAAGTCCTGTGGCAGTACTGCCCTCTAATGTCAGCAGCTGTTGTAGCTGCTGATTCTGTACTAAAAAATTGCTGTGGCAGTACTGCTCTCTAATGTCAGCAGCTGTTGTAGCTTTTTCTCCTTACGTGAAAACATCAGTGTAGAACTGCACAATACTGTTTTGCGCTGCATTCCTTTTTGAAGATTTAATTAATTTGTATTTCTATAGCTTAAAAATGTTAAATAGAAATTTCCAAGGTGTTGTAATGTAATTGTATGGAATTTTTGTTACATGAAAACAAAAACCACCCTGCAAGTGTACTGAAAACAAACAAAAAAAGCAAACAAACCTGAGTAACTCCTTTACGTAAGTCTCAACTCAGCTAAATTTTGTTTGCCAGAGCATCTGTATTAGCTTCTTTCAGTATTACTTACTGTATTAATAACTCAGAAGTAATTTCAGAATGATAGAACCATAGATAGATTTTTAAGAAATTGCAGGCAAATCAAACTCAGTAATCATAGTGGTAATTCTGAAACTAACTAATGCTGGCTAGCTTATAGTAATTAGTTGCATATGAATGTAGTTGCATTAATATGACTTCCACTGTGACCTGGTGGGAATGCACAGTTGAAGGCCATCTTGTGCATTACCCAAGCTTACTGTATTGGTAACTTTCTGTGATAAGAGTGCTAAAAATACTTAATGTAAAAAAAACAAACAAACAAACAAAAAAAAAAACCAATATCTCAACTTCTTATAGAAAATAACTTTAAATTTGGATTTTTTCTTTGTGTCGTGGTTACTGCAATGCTTGAAATGGATTCACTATTTAACCTGCTTCCTTTAAGGCATCTCTTTTTTTAGTTTAACTTTCTAGCTCCAGATTCTGTTACTACCACTTTAATATTCAGGGTTTTTTTCAGATTGTAGCTGTTGATAATAGTAATTTGTCCATATGCCCATGAATTACATTCTGACCTTCCAGGAAGGGAAAAACATGGTAATCTAGAGGAAAAGTTTGCTTTTTGAATACTTCTCCTATATGCTGTTTACTTCCATAATCCAATTGCAATATATTTAAAAACAGCACAAAAGAGGTTTCTAAAAAGTCCTGATTTGCAAGCAGTACACATTCAATATGATGACATTTTAAAGTGTATTGGCAGATCAGATCAGGGGTATAAACATAGGCCTTTACTCTTTCAGGCAGCACAAGGCCACTAATTATATAATGCTAGCAAAATAAGTTTTGATGTATTTGTACTGTTTTAATGTAATTAAATAATTCTAACCGTACGGTTTAATTCCTGCAAGGTGGTGAAACCTATCCCTGTGAAGGGAGATGGATCTGAAATAAACAAGCTATCTTTAGAACCTCAATCTGAAGGACAAAGCACTGCTTCTTCACCTACGCAGAAAGGACGGCGTAGTCCTTCTCCTAGCAGTTCTTCTTCATCATCCTCTCGGACTGTTAAATCTGAGTCACCGGGTGTTAGAAGAAAAAGGGTATCTCCAGTACCTGTAAGTTGCAAGTGTGATGTAATGACTGAATTGAGTATATTCTGCAACCTGATGCATAAAAAGAGGCAGTTAGTACATCATCCTCAGTGATTATGACAAGATGCTGATGTAATGGAGTTATGACACAGCATCACTTGAGAGAGAGATACATAGAGCATGTATCATGTTACATTTCTCTTATGTGTGGAATTTTGTTCTCTGCTCTTAAGGTGTGTTTCTTCTTTTTAGTTCTGTCGTCCTCTAAGGACTTTTTCTGTAGGAAATAAATAAGGAAATGCAGATATTCTTTTTCTCTTAGCTTGATTTGAGCAAGGAGGTACCATGACTTTGTTCTTTCTCTAGTTTTTCTTCAGCTTTCCAGATAGGAATATTCCTTTGAGGGTAGAATTGTTGGTTAGAGTTCAGTAGAAAAGAGTTACCAGTATGCTACTTGTGATCCTTCGTTTGGGGACTGATGTTTACACAGAGGTTGGGGAAGTTTTAGGTGTGCATTCTTAGAAAATAAAATCTGTACTGTTATGTTAATGAAAATATGGAATGGAATGTTTCAAGAACTAAAAGCCCACTTTATTAGAGAAGCTTGAGAATATAATATTTTGAGGAATAATGTTTAACAGATAATACTAGCATACTTGTCCACAGCTGAATGTGCTGACTCATGCAATTAGAGAAGGAATAATAGCTTTCACTGTCCAATTGCTCTAAACAAGGTTTCCAAAATCGCTAAAATGTGTACTGCTATTCCATTCAATTTAGAGATGAAGATCACACAGCACAGCACTGTAGAACAACTTCTTTCCTTTTGATGAGAGAAGTTCAGATGCTAAGTTGTTCATCTTCTTGTTATTAATCCTTCACATGAAAGAAACTTGAAGATATCTTTTACTTCATTCAGTCAGTTGTGACCTTCTGCATTGTAACTTATAATTCAGATTGGATCTATATCAAAGCAGAAATTTAGAAATTGGATAGAATCATGAAAGCATTCATAATGCTAGAAACGTGAAGAGCTTAAATGAAGACACTTTTAATTAAAAAATTTTGACCAGTGATTTTTTTTTTCCATAATCAAAAATAATCTTTTGAGCCAATAGTTGCACCAATGTTGTAAAGAATAGGGAGCTGCACTCCTTTTCTTTTTCTTTGGCGTTTCTTAAAGTCAACTCCTCATTGACTGAATATTTGTTTTGTACACTGTACTCATATGACTTCATTACCTATTAAATATATTAGCATTACGAACTTATTCAGTAACTTGTTTATATTGAGTCGCAAACCTAAGATGTTCCAGTTGAATTATACCTGACAATTTAGTAGTAATAAGGTAAATCCACCAGTGAAAACATATGTTGAAGCATCTTAAGATTCCTATTCTGACATAATGCCATACAAAATTTCAGTTACAAAATTTTAGTTTTTCTTCTGCGCTCGATTTCTATTCAGAAGAAGATTGCCCTCTTTAAATTCCTGTAATCTGATCAGGTTATAGTTTTTTCGGTCTAGAGGGACTCATCATTCTGGAAAAATACATAGCTAAACTTTCAGTTGTCATGAACATGATGGAACCACTTGTGTAGTTTCAGAGTGGACGAATAACACCACCGCGAAGAGCCCCATCTCCAGATGGCTTCTCTCCATACAGCCCTGAGGAAACAAGTCGTCGTGTCAACAAAGTTATGCGAGCCAGGCTGTACTTGCTGCAGCAGATAGGACCCAACTCTTTCTTAATTGGAGGAGATAGCCCTGATAATAAATACAGAGTGTTTATTGGACCTCAGGTAAAGAATGTTTGTGCTGTCTGTAGCTTTTACTAATTTATAGTTTATATTGAAAAACTGTACAAAAAGCAAGTTAAATTAGTCACCAATCCATGCTAATTGTTCTGTAAAATAATGTTTGAAAATTGTAATCTGTGCTTGTGTAATGTAATGATCAGCTTGCATTTTTGTTAAATCTGTGCCAAGCACTATTTTTGTTCAGAATCCTCTTTAAAAAAAGCCTAGTTAAAAAGTCTTCACTAATGTAGGAATAAGAAATATATAGGGCAAGTGGCTTATTAAATGTCTTATTAAACATTTTTTGTTAAAATGTGGCCACTTAATTTCCTTTTAGCTTCTCAAAGTGAAAAGCATTCTTTCCTTTATTTGTGGAGTACATATTAATGACAAGCAATATCACAGTTCCTCTAGTGGAGTGACGGTATTGTTAATATCCATAAAGAGGTTCTTTTTAGAGACTTTCATAGTACCACTGTGATTCTGCATTGGAGACATACAGGTTTTTGTGTAAACAGAAGAATCTGATGTAAGTTTTCTGTAACATTAGAGGTCTGTGTTATGACTATATGCATAAGTTCCTTTTTGTATGAAGAGCAGTAAAAGTAGTATTTTTAGTTCATTTTAAAAAAAAAGAAAGAAAGAAAGAACAGATACTATAATTGTCTTGAATGTTTCGGGAATTCTGTAAGGCCATGTATGACGATATTGGTGTCCATATATAAAATACTATTTTGCAGTAAATTATCTGTTTTTAAAACAACAACAACAACAACAACAAAAAAAAGGGGCTAATGGGCCTTCCTAATGTAATATACACCTCCATGATGCACCTCAGTGTGGAAGAATGACCCATCTAACTATAAGGTCAGTGAAGTCCTAGCACGTGCTTCTCTTTGCAGACATGTAGCTGTGGCCGTGGAACATTTTGTATTCATCTGCTCTTCGTTATGCTGCGAGTGTTCCAGCTTGAGCCCTCAGACCCAATGCTGTGGAGAAAGACACTGAAAAACTTTGAGGTAATCAATGTCATAAAGATCTAATGGCAGATATAAAATATTGCTCCAGTTAAAAGTCTTTAGGATGCTATCCTAAAAATACTAAAAACTGTTGTATTTCTAAGGAACAAGATCGTGTTTTTACTTGTTTTTAATTTAGTCTTAAGTCTGGGTAGAAAAAGAATCTACAAATTAAAGGTGTAATTAAAAATGTTGGTAGAGGCTGTAGTTTAGTGAATTATTCATATCTCAGATTTTCTAGTCAAGCTTACTTATATCTATCTCTGATTAGCTGAAATGTAAACAGAGCAGGGATCTTTATAGATGTGTGTATCCTTAAAGCTTTCAGTTACTCTTAACAAGTAAATGGATTTTTGCTGTAAACCATATTTCTTGTGAACTATATAATAAGACTTAGAAATTTCCTTATACTTCTGCTGCTAATGCTTTATTGTGGAAGTCAGTAGATCTCTTGCAGCTGTAGTTAAGCTTCCATAATGTTGCCTTTAAATACAAGCTATTCATAGCATAAATACGACTGTTGCTATCTTTTTCTGATGTTAGGTTGAGAGTTTGTTCCAGAAATATCACAGTAGGCGTAGCTCGAGGATCAAAGCTCCATCTCGTAACACCATCCAGAAGTTTGTCTCACGCATGTCAAATTCTCATACATTGTCATCTAGTACTTCTACATCTAGTTCAGAAAACAGGTTAGTATTTTTCTAAAGGAATTAAAAGCTTCAATTCTGTAGTGTTTTGGTGTTTT